>NC_134547.1:67402251-67705584 GCF_050624435.1 Tenrec ecaudatus
TACCATAGTGAATGAAGGGGGAAGGAAGTGCAGAGTGGAGACCCAAAACCCATTTGTTGGCCACTGGAGATCCCCTTGTAGAGGGATCTAGGGGAGGAGATGAGTCAGACAGGGTGCAATGTAGCACTGATGAAGAATACCTCTTTCCTTTAGTTCCTAAATGCTTCCTCTTCCCCCACCCCCCTATCATGATTTGAATTCTACCTTGCAAGTCTGGCTAGACCAGAGGATGTACACTGGTGCAGATAGGAGTTAGAGGCACAGGGAATCCAGGGTGGATGATACCAGGACCAGGGGCGTGAGGGGCGATACTGGGAGGGTAGAGGGAGAGTGGGTTGGAAAGAGGGAACCGATTACAAGGATCTACATGTGACCTCCTCCCTGGGGGGCCAGACAACAGAAAAGGGGATAAAGGGAGATGTCCGACAGGGCAAGATATGACAAAATAATAATTTATAAATTATCAAGGGCTTATGAGGGAGAGGGGAGTGGGGAGGGAGGGGAAAAAAAGGACTTGATGCAAAGGGCTTAAGTGGAGAGCAAATGCTTTGAAAATGATGAGGGCAATGACTGTACAGATGTGCTTTACACAATTGATGTATGTATGGATTGTATGAGCCCCTAATAAAATGTTGTTGTTTTTTTTTAAAAAAAAAGAAAGTGTCCCTGCAATAGAGGTGTGGTGGACAAGCTTGGTTTTGCCTGCCCAGAATTCATTTCCCCCAACTTTGAGCACAGGCAGAGAAGCCTGGTGGATCGCTCATCACAAGGTCAGTGGTTTGAACCCACAGGCTTCTCCATGGGAGAAAGATGAAGCTTTCTGCTCCTGGAAAGATTGACAGTCTCAAAAACTCAGAGGCAGTTCTGGCCCATAGGGTCACTATGAGTCGGAATCCACTCCACAGCAGGGAGTTTAGTTTGATTTTTGTTTTTGTTTTCTTCACCCTGTGATTGAGGGCCAGTGTCAGATGGCCTGCGCTGGCATCCCGACTGTTGGAGCTACCAGCAGTGACCTGGGACAAATGATTTAACCTCTGGGCTTCCACTGCTTCCTCTATAAAGGAGGAAAGAGCGCTTTGCCATCTTCATCGAATTGTTGTGCAGATGAAATGAGTCAAGACATCAAATGTGTGAGTGCCAAGCACAGGGTTTTATTGTTGTTGAAGGTTCTAACTCATAGCAGGGTGGAACTTCCCCATAGGATTCCCTAGAATAGCATCTTGATGAGGCTGGATCTCCAGGCCCTTGTCCCTGGATTCAAATCCTCAGCCTTCCAGTTAGGAGCCAAGCACTCAACCATTGTGCCATGAGGACTCTTCAGTGTGTGCTATCATGAACCGCCCTGTCGATGGCACCTGCATTTTCTTTGGGATTGAGCCTCCCGCCTTGTGTTTTGTGCTGGAAATGAAACGCGCTGCCACCAGGTCCATTTGTAAGGCAGAGTGGCCCCCTGACCTCCTCTAGCCAAATGGGGCTCAGGCAGAGGTAGGAGGACAGGAAAATGGACGGAGCTGCTTTACCCTGATATCAGTGCGTTAGAGAGATGCCCAGGGAGGGAGCACTAGAACTGATTGTGATGATGTATATACAACTCTTTTTTTAAAGATTTCACCATGGAAGTGTGGGAGAAGCCAGCCCCCCCACAACTAATCACAGGTTCAATGGGCACAATTGTATGGTTAAAATATAAAGATTATAGTAAAGTCATAGAGAAATTGGAGAGGCAAGAGAGAGAGTAAAATAAAGAAACCAGACACCTTTCATGGTAGCATGCTCATGAATGGCTGTGATCCTGGATGGCCATGATCTTACCAGCCAGGTCTTCACACTGCACAGGCAAAGAGAGCCAGGAGGAGTCTCTCTTTCTGGCCAAGGCCCATATATACTTAGGGGGACATGATTACAGGGAGCCACACTGTCACAAGAAGGGGCTGCATAATAGGCATAAGAGTGACAGGGGATGAGCTAGGGGTACACATGTAATAGGAAGGAAAGGGACTAAGGGTATACATGTGATAAGAAGGGTGGACCCTGGGCTCAATATGGCAGCTTAACCTTGGTCACCCTTGAGTGAGCTTGACCTCCCTCTGCTCTCTGCCAGAGAAACACTCCATTATCCTTATCAGAAGGGGGTGTGCCCTGCTTAGGGTGGGACAGATTATACAGTCTGGTTGCTCTAGATGGCTAATATCCCTTAGGGAGGATAACCTCTGACCTACTTTCCTTGACCTCCAATTGCTGACCATGTGTAGCAAGAAGCTAAAGTTGGCATATACTGGGGGGAAACACCTTGGGAGAAATCTTTCTGTATCTCACACGAAAGTATAGATGAGTGAATATTATATCAAGAAAACTATTAAGAAAGAAACCAACCCCCTGGTTACCATGGGTGAAGGAGTAGGAGTTATTGCTTGGGGGACATTGAGTTTATGTTACTCGTGGTGGAACAATTTGGAGAGGGAGGTCAATAATGATTGTACAACATGAAGATTGTAATCAATGGCACTGAATTAAACATGTAGAAGTTGTTGAATCAGAGAATGTCTGGTTGTATATATTTTTTGCCAGTTTTAAAAATTACATAAATAACAATTGGTACCAGGAAGAAGAATATGTTCTAGAACCGAGCATGGTGATAACTGTACAACTCTTCTAGATATTATTCAATTGTATGACATGCAGAATAGGTGCTAATGAAAAAGTTAACAACGGCAACAAAAAAGATGGCCTGTGAGTCCTACTGCCCAGATCCCTGAAGCTGCCTGTATTTCCATTTTCTCCCAGGTCAAACCCTTCAGACTCATCTTAGCTTCTGTGAGCTCCCCAGCTGGTTTCTGTTGCGTGCAGCCATGGAACTGTTAGCTAGCATAGGGCCTGGGGTGTCCATTACACATGCTCAGAGGTTCGAGCTTCTGGCCTTGAAGGGGTGGTACACCTAGGTGGGCGTTTCACCTGGATGGCCCATCGAAGCCAGGTGAATTTGATTTAGCCAATATGGTCAACCAGCATTGTAGACCATGCTTCCCAAGGGGCTCCTGAAAAGCCAGAGGTTTTGCTCTGGTGCTCTCTTTCCCAGCGGCTGCTACACTATGTAGCACAGCGGGCCGCGGCCCGGAGCAGCCAGGCCACAGTCTCGCAACTATGCCGCAGACTCTGTGTGGCTTGTGTTGCATTTACTGTAGGACCTGAAACTGCTACTATTCTCTATAAACTCACTGGGATCACAAACCAGGCTTCGGCATAAATTCTTCCTCACGCAGAGCCAAGGACCGAGGTATATCTCTCCGCCGAGAGATCTAACAGAACCATCCTATCTGATGGAAAGAGGACATTTAAAGTATAAGTAGAATGTGTGGCTAATGGTCTCCATGGAAAATTGCCTCCTTTGCTAGGAAAATAATTGAATAGTGCCTGGCTACCATGATGAAATATTTTGATCAGAAGCGTACTGGCCCAAAATGAAAAAATGCATTAAAGAATTTCAAATTTTCATGTGCTCTAGAAATCCTGGAGCCATGAAATATCAATGACTGCCTTAAATGATTGCCTTGAAGTAATATTTAAATCTTAAACTAAAAATATCCCTTGAAGTCTTCTTAAAACCAAGCAGTAGTTTAGCTTAACTGGTGTTTAAAAAAAAAAAATCTACCTTGAGCATTTTGCTCTTTTAAACGCAACTCAACAGATGCCTTAGGAGCCTTTGGGGATAGTGGGTTTATGTTAATGGCAAGACACAAGCCAGGGGGAAGAGAACGGTTGTACAGCTGGAAGAAGAATGTAATCAATGTCACTCCGTGTAGAGACTGTTGAATTGTGCATGTATTGCTGTGTATGTTCTTAACAATAACAACAAAAAATAAATAAAAGGGAGGGTGTTTGCCCTGCTCAGTTGGGTTAGATCTAGGGATGGTTTAGCTTCCTGATTGTACACACATGTATGGTACGTTGATTTTCCAAAGGAACACGTGGTCTGTCAAAGAGTTTTCATGGCACATCAGGGATGAGAGACGGAGAACATGTGCTCTCATGTAGGCAGCTCTGAAATAACCTGTTTTTCATTTGGACAAATGGTGAACCACACACACACAAAACAGAGCCAGTGTACCTGCCATACACGACTAGTATTTCCCAAGTTAGTTCTTTGTCATTTTTATTATCTGCATTATTAACATGTTTCTTAAGCAACTTGTGGTTTTGATTTAGGTAATTGTAATAGCATTTACTTTTAATAAGCAGAAAATCAAATCATTTGCTGTGAGTAGAAAACACTCATTGACATCAATGTAACAGAGCCGGGAGAGGGAGTCCCTTTGATCAAATCTGGGACAATTTCAGCATAAAAAATAATAATAATGGGGGGGGGGGGGAATGAGGAGCTGATGCTAAGGGCTCAAGTAGAAAGAAAATATTTTGAGACTGATGACGGCAATAAATGTACAAATGTGCTTGACACGATGGATGGCTGTGTGGATTGTGATCAGAGTTGTATGAGCCCCCAATAAAATGATTTTAAAAATAAAATAATAATAATAATGACATGAATGTATTATTATCCACTGAGTAGGATGGAAGCTGTAAGCCCATCAATAACAAATGTAATTAAAAGAAGAAGGAAAGATAGTAAAAAGCCAACTAAGCAACACACATGCACACATTGGTGGTTACAAAATCAACTCACTCACAGCCATCGTGCTGATTCTAACTCATAATAACCTTTTAGGGCAGGGTGGGACCGCAGCTTTTTCCCTCAGAGCAGCCTGTGGGTTCGAATTGCTGACCTTGCAGTTAGCGGCCCCAACCATAACCCCCTACACCAGCAGGGCTCCTTCAAAATCAACTGGTTCTAATTTCACGAGCAACAGGCTATTTACCTAACCTCAACAAGACAGATGGCAAAGTAAACAACAGCAGCTCCAACCAAGCCATCAAAGGCAGTATCCGCCAGATGGACAGACTGACAAGGTGGGGTTCCTGATGTGACTCACCAGAAAGTTACACACCATCGTATCTGTGACATGTCCTGCCTAAACAGGCACAACTGAATTTGTTCTTGTCTGATCAATCCAAATCAAACATTTTACAGAAGCTAAACAAGAGTAACACCCTGGCGCACACTCTTCAAAAACGTCAAGAGGGATAAATATAGGCTGAGGATCTCGTACAAATCACAGGAGACCATGGGTTGAGCTGTTAGCCACAAGGTCAGCCTGTGTCAGCAATGTATTTGAATTGTGGTTCTGGAGAAGGATATTGAAAGTGCTGTGAACTGCCGAAAGGACAAACGGATCCACTCTGAGTGCTCCTTAGAAACAAGGATGGCAAGACTTCATCCTACATCCTTTAGACATGTTGTCAGGAGAGACCCGTCCTGGAGAAAGGTAGCACTCTTACTAGAGGGGCAGCGAAAAAGAAGAAGACTCTCAAAGGAACTGGATTGACCCCATGGCTGCATCAATGGACTCACGCATAGGAACAATTGTGAGGATGGTACAGGATCGCATAGTGTCTTGTTCTGTTTTAGATCGGGCCACTATGGGTCAGAATGAACTCCATGGCATTAACAACAACAACAACAAATATATCCACGAATATAGTAGCGCATGAGAGACAAAGATAGGAAACCTTCTTAGCAAAACACTTTTGGAGCCTGGAGGCTTACAACTAGACTCAGGGGGTACCACGGTTAATTGGCATAATAGAGTCCAAAAAGACAATGGTCTATATTTTATTTGATGAAAAGTGAATTGAAAACAGCCTCTTAAAAAAGCACTAATGGTTACTCCCTGTCTGGAGCAAAGAAAAATGAAGGCCCATGCAAATAGTCCAGTGGACTCATGAGCCTCATTCCCCATGTCATTGAGAACCTAAATGGAACTGGATGCCACCACTACTGTTCTGAAAGGGTCCACAGCAGAATGTCCTGGACAGAACACCAGACTGACTGGTCTGATAGAGACTGGTGGACCTGTAAGGAAGTTGAGAGGAGCCAGAGACCAAATCAGTCGAATTAGAGCAAACAGGCTTTATTGGAGAGAAAGGACCCAGTGTGGGCAAAGTCCCATGGTCCACAGTGTCTGGGTTGGGGAGTCACGCATCAGGTTACAGGGGTGATGCTTATATATGAACAGGTATGTCCGGGTTTCTGGAATGTAAGGTGTCTTCCTGGTTCCCGGTGTATTCATGCTGGGTGCAGAGCGGTGGGCTGAGAACAAAGCGGGCACTGAGTCAAATGGGCCATGCACAAAATGGGCCGTGAGTAAAAGAAAGAAAAAAACTTGCAAAGTTGCTGACAGGTTACATAACCAGCTGTGGTCAGCTCCACAGGTGCGTGTGGGAGATTCAAGGCCACTTGCTGCTGGTTGTTTCAGCCAGCTCTGGTCAGCTCCACACGGGTGGGGGAGATTCAAGGTCAATTACTGCTAGAAGCCGGCCTGGCATTGATCCGGCCATACAGAACCCACAAGACTATGACCCTTATTTGGTCACTTTGCAGCCCTGAAACTGAACTCACTCCCATGATGCAATTTTCAGCAAACAACTATTACTGGTGGTGGTGGTGGTGGTTGTAGTGGTGGTTATGTTCAGTGCCGTCCGTCAGTTCCAATTCCTGAAGGACAGGGTAGAACTGGTCCTGTACATTTCCAGGACTATGATTCTTTGCGGGAGTAGCAAGCCTTGTCTTGCTCCCAAGGAGTGCCTGGTGATTTTGAACTGCTGATCTTTAGGATAACAGCCCAACGCAGAACCAGGACACCAGCAGAGCTCCCGCCCAACAATCTCAAAACTCACAATCACTGCCATTGATTGAGCTGATGCTGACTCCGTGACACTATAGAAAGCGGGCAGAACTGACCCTGTGGTTTTCTGAGACTAACTCTGTGAGAGTAGAAAGGCTGTCTTTCTCCCCCGGAGCAGCTAGTGGTTTCGAATGGCTGACCTTGGAGATCACACGGGACATGTAACAACCATGCCTCCAGAGATCCTCAGTCCAGCAATAGATAAGTCTAGCAGGTGAAAGATAACACACGGAGGTACACATTCCTTAGAATAATCAACCATTTCACATCAGAACGGGCAGCATTTGCTAAAGGACAAAGGAAAAAGTTCAGAAGTCAGGAAGGGTTAGGAGAAAGAGAAGTTCACATTCCTTAGAATAATCAACCATTTCACATCAGAACGGGCAGCATTTGCTAAAGGACAAAGGAAAAAGTTCAGAAGTCAGGAAGGGTTAGGAGAAAGAGAAGTTCCCAGAATCCTCATGAGAAGGCCACGCCTAGGAGGAGGGATCAATCAGGCTGTGACCTGATAGACAGGCTTTTATCAAGCTGACATTCTTTTATCAAGTTGACATGAAATTGTACGATTAGCACATTTACTAAAACCTAGAAACGTGCCTCCCTGGACAACGGAGGCTCCACGGTGACCTGCAGAGAGACTGCCATAGGCGCAGTCTTTTCTAGCTCACAGAGTCAGTGTTTTTTGTAGGGTTGTTACCTTGTTTCTTGGGGCAAGGCTTCTGGTTTGAGCAATTGTGCAGTCAGATGGCTTTATCAGCTCTTCCTTGGGTTATCTTTTTGGTGGGTGTGTGCGCCATGTGGGGCCACGTTGGAGCCCAACAGCTCAAAATGGAGAGTGTAGCATGGGCACCCAGGGCAGTTTGCATAACTAGGTGGGTATGCACATAGCACCTATTGCTTCATTGGAATCCCCAGCTGCCATTTACGGTCATCTGGCAGTCACAAATGTCCTTGCTGTGTATGTCTCTTCCCTGGCAGCATGGTGGGTTCTGTGTTGGGCTGCTAATCACAAAGTCAGCAGTTCGAAACCGGCAGCTTCTCAGATGGAGCCTGCAGTGTTTTTATAACGTAGGGAAAGTTATACCCTGCCCCGCAGGGGTGCTAGGAGTCGGAATCAAGGAGATGGCAGTGAATTTGGTTTTAGGGGGAGGAAGAAGTCTGTGACTGGAAAAGAACTGGAGGCACAGACTGTGTCCCGCTCCTGTGTCTTTTACAACTCCCCTCAAGGCATTGTTTCTGCCACCCACGGTTTCTCCATATATTGCTCAATTCAATTTTCAGTCATTATCTTCTCTGTATACTGTTCACTGTCTCCAACGGTGCACTCTAAGATCCTGGGTTGGACCCTGGGCACAGTGGCAGGCTTTCAGAGGAGCTATGAAGGACAATATTTTGATGATTGATGCAATTTGAAAGTGGGCTTCGGATGTGATCATACCATTGTATCAGTGTCAGATTGCGTGCTTTGGGTGATTAAAGTGTGGTTACGGGACCCCTGCTCCTATATTGATCTACAGCCTCAGAAACCCTAAGGCATTGGTTCTCAACTTTCCTAATGCCATGACCCTTTAGTACAGTTCCCATGTGGTGGTGACCTCCCCCAACCGTAAAATAAATTTCATTGCTACTTCACAACTTTAATTTTGCTACTGTGATGAATCGGGCGACCCCTGTGAAAGAGTCGGTCAACCCCCAAAGGGGTCGCAACCCACAGGTTGAGAACAGCTGCTCTAGGGAGTAGTTTGCCTCTGCGCTGCAGGGCAGGATGAGTTGGAATGGACTGATGGCCACGGGTTTGGGGATGGTTTTCCTCAGTTCTTGCATCTCTCTGCACATAGAATTCACATGGCAGAAGCCAATTGCAAGTCAAGATAAACTTTTATGAGTAAGAGTAAAGCTTTTGATAGTACATTTTCAAAGACAAAAATGTCCCGAAAGCGTGGAGGCCCCATGTTCAGACACACGGAGAAACGAGGCAAGAAGGGGTGAGGGAACCACAAGAGGGAGAGAAGGTGCCCTCTCCAGAAAAGGAAAGCGACAGAGGAAGGAAAGAAGTAGGGGAAGGTGGAACCAAAAAGGAGAAAGCAGAGGGTGTACTTTCACTTTTATGCCTCCCCTCCCCGGTGCCCACCCACATCCACTTGGGAGGATGGTTATGGGATTTGGTCTATGTGGTAGTTACATAATTTCGTGTCAACTTGAAAATATAAACGTGTAGTGGAGTCTAGCCTGTCAATCAGGTCGTAGCCTATGGAACCTCATGGTGGGTGTGGCTTCCTCATGATGAGAATGCTGGGAACTTCCTCTCTTTCTGCCTGCTCAGAGAGCTGCCAGAGTCATGCTGGGGTCAGAAGCATGCTGGGGCCTGTGAGAGCCCTGGAGATGCATCCACCACCATTGGGTTCACAAGACTTGCCCCCACCTCCTGCCCTGGCCGTTGATCTTCCTGCATTATTACATATGGAAGAGGGATTTATGGCCTAGAATTGAACTTATGGACTAATATCAGACTTATGGACTTGAGTTGGACTGGGCTGGGATGCTTTCCTTACATACAATTACTTCTTGCTATCAAGCTCTTTCTTATACATACATGAGTGTCCTTGGATTTGTTCTCTAGTCAACTTGGCCTAACACAGTAGATTCTTAGTGGATGCACACACGCATGTGTGTGACATAGCTTTGCTGGCTCGTGGGCAACTGCCTGTGCCCAAGCTTGAAGAGGGCATGTGTAAGAGTGCATGTGACTTGACTGGTCCTTAGTGTATATCCTCAAGCTTTGGGTCTTTCACTGTGCATGTCTCTTCCCATAGCCTTCTAATGTGAATCAGGTCTTTAAGAAGAACCCTTTCACTTAGGGGCACGGCAAGCTACTTGTTGGTTGATGGGCCTTTGGAGGAAACAACTCCCCTTGCTTCAGGTTCTTGCCTATCTGGTTTGGTGTTTTTAGGGGTCGGTTCCATCCTTTCAAAGTGAGGGCAAATTTACATCACATTAGATTTGGACATAAGGTAGTTCTTCCTTCTATTTTTGCAACTTTTCTGTAAATTGAAAATCGTAACAAATTTCAAAATTCCCCAAAGAACACTGAGAAATAGTATAATAAATAGATCTACCAAGGGATGGAGGTGGGGTCTAGTTAAAAATGGTTGAAGTCTCTGAGTCTGAGGTGGTTTAGCAGAGAGAGATTCGCAAAATGTAAAAGGTGACACAGCAGGATTTAAGGAGTTGTAGGAAGGGAATTGCATTCTCATTGAGCGATCCAACACTACTGAATGCATGGGCCACAGTCGTCTGGAGGCTGCTCAGAGACCACAGATCCCAAACTTTGGGGAAACCTGTTCTCAAGCAAACAAGGTCGGTGGCAACTTTGACTTGTGGAGTGGCTGGCTGGGAAGGTCCACCAGTTCAGGGACTAGACCCTTGGTTTTCATCTGTAAGAAACCACCTTGTTCACAATGATTTTGAATCAGACCTGGCTTCTGGGTGGTGACAGTTTTCTGCAGCCAGCCATTTCCATTCCACAAGTTTTGTGCCACCTCACCAGGAGGCTCAGATGAAAGAGCATCACCCCAGTGGGCCCACACACAGCCCCAGTACTCTGAAAGGGCTGAACGTTAGCAGCACCAACTGGAGTTGAAGACAAAATGACAGGCAACGGGCCAGTGGATGTGTAACTGTGGGACTTAGACATCCTTTAGAGGTTACTGTCATCAAAACCAGCAGGACCCCCATAATATTTACTAAGCACTGAGCACTGGGGTGCTGCTAAGCAATCCACAGGGGTATTTTGTGGTAATCCTGATAGGGGGGTATAAGGGCTAGCCTGCGGTTAATTAAAATACTAGAAATAGAACATAATTTAAGATTTCTTTTGCTGGAAGTCCAATACCCGAAAAATGTTTACTTGTGTTTTATTGATGTTGCAAATGCACTTGGCTGTGTGGATCGTACCAACTCTGGGCAGCCTTGAAAAGGATGAGAATTCCAGAGCACTGCACTGTGCTCACGCAGACCCTGTTCATGGCTCAAAAGACAGGTGTTTGAACAGAACAAGGGAATACTGCATGGCTTAAATTCAGGCAAGGTGTACGTCCGGGTTGCATCTTCTCACCATACAGTACTTATTCAATCTGCGTGCTGAGCAAATAATCTGAGAAGTCGGCTTATGTGAACTTGGCATCAGGATTGGAGAAAGGCTCATTGCCAACCTTCAATATGCAGTTAACCCAACTTTGCTGAAAGTGAGGAGGACTTGAAGCACTTGCTTATGAAGATTCAAGGTGGCAGCCTTCAATATGGATTGCCACCCAATGCAAAGAAAGCGAAAATCCTCACAGCTGGACCAGTAAGTCATATGATAAACAGAGAAAAGATTAAAGTTGTCAAGGATTTTATCTTGCTTGGATTCCCAATCGATGCTTCTGGAAGCAACAGTCTCGAGATCAAAAAGACACGTTCACCTTAGATAAATCTGCTTCACAAGATCTCTTTAGAGTATTGAAAAGCAAGGATGTTACTTTGAAGACCAAGGTGCACCTAAACCCGTGGCATTTTCGATCGCCGCACATGCAAGTGAACGTTGGATAGGCATAAGGAGGACTGAAGGCGAATCAATACATTTAAATTAGGGCGCTGCTGAAGAATACTGGAAGTCTCAAAGACTGTGACAAAAACCAATCAGCCAAACCAATCTGTGTAGGAAGAAGTACAGCCAGAATGCTCCTTAGAGCAGTGAAGAGGAAACGTGGTCTCACATTCTTTGGTTATGTTATCTGACGAGAGCAGTCCCTGGAAAAGGGCATCATGCTTGGCAATGAAAAAGATGAACCCCCTTGGCAAGATGGACTGACACAGTGACCGTCACAATGGGCTCAAACATAGCCATTGTGAGGATGGCAGGTGACCCAGGGGGAGTTCCCTGCTATTATGCAAAGGGCCACTTAACAACAACTACCAACAACAAGGAATGTGAGGTTTCCAAAAACCTGACTCTACAATGGCATGTGTTTGTTCCACCCCATCTTATCAGTGATTTCTGTTATCACTTGAGATCAGATCAAACGCAGAAATGTGAGGTCCTTGGTGAAACAAGAAAGAAGAAGGAGAAAGATGCTTCAGAAACCCTATACATGGTAGCTTGAGTCAGAATTGACATGAAGGCAGTGGGCGTGGTTTGGGGGGTGATTTGGGTGAAGTGAGTGTAGCTTTGGCATGAGCCTCCTGCCACCTAGTGTTGGACAAGGAGACTTCACCCTGCAGCTCCACTAACGCTCACTCAGGGACCCGCCAATACTTAGCAAGCAGCGAGCATGTTGCTGGAGTCATTGGGTGGAGCAGTTAACACACTAGACTGCTAACCAAAAGGTTGGAGGTTCAAGTTCACCCAGAGATGCCTTAGAAGAAAGGACTGGTACTCTTCTTGCAAAAAGTCAGCTAGTGAAAAATCCTAGGATCACCCTGACACACTCCAAGTAACCCGGTGTGAGCATCAACCTGCAGCCACTGATGTCCTGTCGCCAGACACTAGGTTATGCTCTGGAAGTAGAGAGCTGGAAGGAACCCTATAGACCTGGAAGACTCTATAGACCGGGAAGACCCTATAGAGCATTTCTACTGGTGAGACAAATGCCTCTGGGCCAGGGGGCAGTGAGCGGTGATGCGCATAGCTCCTCTGAGATGTCCCTTGACTCTTCCTTCTACAGAATCAGTCCTGCAAATCAAATTCCCTGTGAGGCTTTCTTGTAAACACACCCTTCCCAGACTCCTGGAGTTTCACAGTCGAAGTGTCAAGATTGGTTTTCCTCATTCACTCACCCAAGGCCATGAATCAATTCCAACTCATATCTGCCCCTGTGGGTAGCTGAAACTGTAATTCTTTATGGGAGTAGAAAGCCTTTCCTTTCTCCTGAGGAACAAATGAGGGTTCCAAACTGCTGGTCTTATGGCTTAGCTGATCTTCTAGATTTGGGGTAATTGGTTAATTACAACCATTGGCTAATGCATAACCACTACATCACCAGGGCTCCACACTACTCTATTTTATATCCTCCACGGATACTCCTTACCCTTGTCCATCCCTAAGCTCAAGACCATGGTTTTACCTCCTCTGTTTCTTACCTGCTTCCTTTGTGACTAGCAATTTCTGCTTAGATGGCACTTCAAGGATGGAAAACTGCATTGGCATCCATTTGTGGAGGAGCCCTGGCACCACACTGGATTATATGTTGGGCTGCTAATCACTAGGTTAGCAGTTCAAAGCTCCAGGCACTCCACAAGAGAAAGATGAGGCTTATGGCTCCTGTAAAGATTTACAGCCTTGCAAACTCAAAGGGGAAGTTCTAGCCTTCCCTATAAGGTCACTATGAACCTTGAGTTTGGTTTGGCTTTATGACATTTGACCTCCCAACTATACCAGACTCAGAGCGACCCTATAGGACATAGTAGAACTGCCCCCTCCCATGGTTTCTAAAATGAAAATCTTTACAGGAGCAGCAAACCTCCACATGCTCCCACAGAGTGGCTGGCGGCTTCGAACTGCTGACCAGCCCAACATGTAACCCACAAGGTTAGCTAAAGCTCACCAGGGCTATTGGTTCATCATGAATCAGAATCAACTCAACGACAGTGAGTTTGGTTATAAGAGTTTTTACTACCACTGAGGCAAGTATGATTTCCAGTATGCAGTTGAGGACATTGGACCTGCCAAAGATTATGCTATATTTTCAGTGTCACATAACTTACAGTGATAAGTCAAGGTCTCATATCCAAGTTCTGTCTGACTCCAAATCCCCTGGTTGTCTTTTGTCGTGCACTTTCACCGGACAATGGCTTGGATAATAGTTTGAATAGGGCCCAGATTGGAGGACAAATCCCAGCCTGGGCCAGTGGTTACATGATACACATTTAAAGCTTTTATTCAATGAACACTCTGAGAACTCAAATTGTTCAAAACATAGTGAAGGAAGAGTTGTAGAGATGAAGAAGAAATTGCCTTTGATTTTAAGGTCTTAAGTGGCCTCTGAATTTTACTCTCCATTGTATGACTACCTCATCCCAAGTGCCCCACACACTTCCAATACCTTGATTGCAATCTTTTGAGACCATGAGCAGAGGGCTCAACGAAGCCCAGACTCCTGACCTTCAGAAACTCTGAGCTAATAAACATGCTTTTATACTACAAACAAGCTTCCAGGTTTGGCGTAATTGGTTATCTATGCAGCAATAGGAAACTAAAATCGCACTCAATAAATATTTGCTGAAACCAGAGAGGAAAATAGAAAGGGAGGCATGTGAGGGAGAAAGACAGCAAGCAGGGAGGTAAGTCTTAGGAGATAATGGCCATTAGCACAACTAAAGCCAGGACCTCAGACGATGGCAGTAAGACCACTTCCCTCGCTCATGCGATCCAGAAAATCCTATGCGTCGCTGGCTGCCAGTGGCTGTCAGTTTAGTAATCCCTGCAGGAGGACATTGAGGTTTTCTAACAGTTCTGGTCACTAGGTCCCAGCAAAGACCCTAGTTGGTGAGGAGTCTTTCTGATAGGTCATATGTGGTTCATCTGTCCATTTAGAACATAAGCAAGGAGCTTTTGTCATCACTCAAATCTCAAAGAATTCCTTTCCCATAGCAAAGAGGTCTGACGAGGAGGGAAACATGCTGGGTGGACAAAAATTGTGCACGTCCACTCCAGGGGATAATAAATACTCTCTCCTAGGTCATTGTGACAGAAGAACAAGCAAATCATGGATGGCCAGGACCATACCATTGACTGCTACAAGAATGAACAAATGCTAGAAGTACAGCCAGAATGCTCCTAAAAGCTAGGATCACACCGCTTTGTCTCGTGTACTTTGGCATTTGATCTGCAAGCACCAGTCCCTGCCGCAGGATATCATGCTTGGTAGAGGGACAGCCAAAGTGAGGAAGACCCACAGTAAGATAGATTGATACAGTGGCTGCACCCATGAGTTCAAGTACAGTTACGATTGTGAAGGTGGGACAGTGCTGGGTTCTGTTGCACATGGTAGTGCTATGAGCTGCAACCTTGTTGACATCACCAACCAACACTTGAGAGCATACGTGTGACAGCTCCCCAAAGAGTAGGCACCGGGAAGCATTGGACTAGAAACTACGTCCCATAAATGCAGGGATGTAGACTATGTGGTATACTGCCCTGTCTCTTTATGCTGCTAACACTTCCTGGAACACAGCAGGCCCCTGCTGGCAGTTAACAAGTAGATAGTTTGTTTGTTTGTTTGTTTGTTTTAACATTTTATTGGGGACTCATACAACTCTTATCACAATCCATACATATACATACATCAATTGTATAAAGCACATCTGTATATTCTTTGCCCTAATCATTTTCAAAGCATTTGCTCTCCACTTAAGCCCTTTGCATCAAGTCCTCTTTTTTTCTCCTCCCTCCCCACTCCCCACTCCGTCATGAGCCCTTGATAATTTGTAAATTATTATTTTGTCATATCTAGCCCTATCCGGCATCTCCCTTCACCCCCTTTTCTGTTGTTCATCCCCCAGGGAGGAAGTCACATGTAGATCCTTGTAATCGGTTCCTTTTTTCCAGCCCACTCACCCTCTACCCTCTCAGTATCACCCCTCACACCCCTGGTCCTGAAGGTATCATCCACCCTGGATTCCCTGTGCCTCCAGTTCCTATCTGCACCAGTGTACAACCTCTGCTCTATCCAGACTTGCAAGATAAAATTCGGATCATGGTAGTGGGGGGGAGTAAGCATTTAGGAACTGGAGGAAAGCTGTATTCTTCATTGGTGCTACGTCACACCCTGACAGACTCATCTCCTCCTCTAGACCCCTCTGTGAGGGGATCTCCAGTGGCCAACAAATGGGCTTTGGGTCTCCACTCTGCACTTCCCCCTTCCTTCACTATGGTGAGATTTTTTTTTTTATGATGACGCCTTATACCTGATCCCTTTGGCACCTCGTGATCGCACAGGCTGGTGTGCTTCTTCCATGTGGGCTTTGTTGCTTCTGAGCAAGTGGATAGTTTTGAAGAAGGAAGTGCGACGGGGCCATCTTCCACTCACAACTAATTAATGGTCTTTTCCATTCCCAGCCCAGCAGACCAGGTCAGACATAATCTTCTCCTCTCCCTTACCTACCAATTCGCCTTGATTTGACACACCTTGGGGGGAAATAGCATTATTATTCCAGAGGAAGTATCCAGGAGCTTGAATCCTAAATTATGAATATGAGCTGCAATCACATCGCTCTTTTCAGGCCTTGTCTCCAGGAAAGTTCAATGAATATTTAATCAGGTCTTGTCAGTTATCTAAAGTAAAGAAGAAATCCAATTCCCCTGTCATGGGACTGCTCATTCATAGGGCAACGTTTCATTTGCTAAATATCCAACATCTTGCTTCATTAAACAGTTATGCCCAACAAGTCAATCGAGGGTCACTGGGATGGATTTACAAATAAAAGGCCACAGAAAAGGGGAGTTTTTGCTTCCTCACACTGATTCCTATTGATGGGAAATCGTAACATGGAATAAGGAGGGCTGAGTGGAGGAAGGGAATGAACCTCTAGAGTCATTGTATCATGCTTAGACATGAGTTAGAGACCCAGTCTGTCCTTGCTGAGATACACAGTCTAGCAAGTGTCATGGGCATTGTCCAATGAACTGCCCAAAGGACAATGATTAGTGCTCTAACGTGTGTGCCAGCCTCTCTTGGCACAGATGAGCTGGTGGATGTGAACTGGACTGACAGCACGCTCTACAAATGGGATCATCTTTGCAGCCATCTTCATCTTTGCCCTGGGTCTTGTTTTGGAGAGGCACACTTTAGTCCTCAGAGGTACTTCATGGCTTTTAACACTCTAAAGAGGCCTTTTGCAGCAGAGTTGCCCGATGCAATATGTCATTTGATTTCTTACTGTTGCTTCAATGGGAAACTATACAGTAATGAAAAACACTAAAACGACATCTAACAACATGGATGAAAATCACATGCATAGTATTGACTGAAATAAGCCAGGATAGTGATTGTCTACAACAGAAACAAATCCAGTGATACTCACCTATGTATAAGAAAGAGCTTTATATCAAGAAGTATAATCACAAAGGCATCTCAGCCCAGTCCAACTCAAGTCCATAAATCCAATGCTAGACCATAAGTCCCTCTTCAGATTCAAGAAGCTACAGGTTGCTGATACAGAAAAGTGAAGCAGGAAGATCACAGTCCAGTGGGGGGCAGAGTCGTATGGATCCAAGGTCAGTGGACGCATGGCTGGGAGCCGATGGCGTTCAGGGTTGGGTGGCCCACCTGGGGCCGTGGAGGCATGCAAAGTTCCAGCCGGTAGGAAGGCGGAGCGACCCAGAAAGATTTTCTCTATTCCATTTGTATTCTTGTTCTTATACAAAGGTTTATGCCATCAAGAGGATGTCATCAGGCTGCAACTTGATTGACAGGTTTGACTCCACCCCTAGCTAGGAGTGTCTGGTTGACATACCATCCGATTACCACGAGAATTGTATCAGTGATGTCATGTTATGTGGGCAGCTTACACAACAATAACAAGATGTGAGCTGGAGCTGCAGTCAAGTGATGGGGCTGGAGGACCTGCTTCCAGGGTGGCTCGCCTCACAGGGCCGGCACATTGAGCCTGGCTGTTCACAGGAGGCCTTGGTTCCTCTTCGTGGAACCTCTTCTTAGGGCCTCCTGACTGTCCTCATGCCCGTGCTTTCTCGAGAGCAAGGAATCCAAGAGAGAGAGAGACAGGGAAGCCATGTGTCTTTCATGACCTACCCTTGGAAGTCCCACACAGTAATGTGCAGTTTCCTATCAGTTACACAAGTCAGTCTTTCCAGTCCAGGTGGGAAGGACACAGGGCATGAACTCTGAGAAGTACCGATCATGGGGAGCACTCTTGGGGGCTGGCCACCATCATCCACCCTTTAATCTGTATCAGACAGCCCTTCCAGCAGAAAAGCAAAACCATTTGGAGAAATGCATGTATTGGTTTATGTACACACACACACACACACACACACACAATCAAGGGTTTGCTACAGGAATTTGACTTTATTGTTAGAACTGGTTAAGCAGTTTCTAGAAGACTGATGCTAGAACTTGAAGACCACCAGAGAGGGAGTAGGGAAGGGAAGAAGGCTGTAAAGTGGAAGAGAATAAGGACAAGATGGAAGTCATGAACCTGGGCTGATGCTGGATTGGAGTCCGTATCAGCCTCTCACTGCCTCCAGTTTTGACCACGTGGGTGTATTTTAGGGGAAGAGATGGACCACCACAACCAGACATTGACAGCTAAGGGAATGCTGGTCAATATAGCTCAGCCTGACACTGAGTGGGTACAGTCCCCAGTGGCTTATTCTTAGAGAACAGCAACTTGGGTGCTGTGGATGTTCGGCTTGATTGACCTGGGAATCAGCAGCATAGGTATTGTATGTAAACGCAGACAGTTATATACCCTTAAAATTGGGGCATGTCTCCATGTGTCTCATACGGTAGTAACATCTTTTCCTTTGAAACTTTGACCTATGTTTTATGCAGAAAAAATAGGAAACCTGAGGGGGGGAAATAATTTCAGCTTAAAGTCGCCACTCTCACTGCTTTGACTGGGTGTGATTGGGTGCATGCCTCCCTGCAGCCGGTCCTCCCCAGCCCTCTATCGCACTCTGTCCATTGTAGGAATGGCCTTTCCCTTTAGCCAACCTCTGTGGGCCATGCCATGCTGATCAATGAACATTTACAGCAGAGTTTTACTGATGGCCTAGAAACCCAATCTCTCCATCCTCTCTCTGTTTTCGTGAGTTAGGGATTCTTCTTTTGTGAACTCCTTCTGCACAGCCACCAGCAGACGGCGGCCAGAGACGATTCCTTCCCCCTGGCTGCAAGGACTTGGGTTTCCAGTAACAATCCCAGCTATCAGGTATGTATTTTGGAGTGTGGCCTAGCTTGCCCGGGCAGAAGGAAGCGGTCAGGGTGAATATGGGCCTTTCAGAGAAATTGCTGTTCTCCTGGACTTGCCGTCTCCACGCCCAGACAGCCTGTCGGAGTATTTCCTGTCTGGTTTCCACTTGAAGGAACCCTTTTGAAAAACACAGCGTCCAATGCAAATGGGATGGCTCTTCCGCCAGTCCAGGGAACACAGATGCTGAACAAGACTGCTGAGATTGAAAACAAGATACGCCTAAAACACTCTGTTACTGTTTACCAGGCCTTCAGGAGGGATGTGCTCGTGGTTTCCTGAAAGGTACGAAATGCTGGTTCAAATCCTAAAGCCCCAAAGGCGTTCACCTTTGAGAGAAAGAGCAATGTTTTCTAGAAACGGGCACAAGTCTCCATTAAGCCAGCTGTCTACCTCCCTAACCTGCGTGACCTCTCTACACCTCGGAGGAAAGGCATCAGACTGAAATGTGCCTTGTGCATTGTCTTTCCTATCGGGAAAATCGCCACGGGCATGTCCCTTTTAGAAAGAGGGATGGTGGTGGCTGTTGGAGGTTTTGCTAGATGATATTCTAGCCAGAACCTGATCCTGAATGCAACTTGGCCGAGCCAACTCTCCTCCTTTGTGCACAATGAATATTGCGGAATGGGATACCAGGAAGGAGCCCTGCTGGTCTCCTGAGTTAAACACTGAGTTGCAGTTAAAACATCTGTGGTTGGAACACAGCAGCCAATGAGTGAGAGGAAGAGGGGCCGGACTGCTTCCATAAAGATATGCAGCTTCAGAAGCCCTCGAGCAGATCTACTCTGTCCTATAGCGTTGCTATGAGTCAGAATCCACTCAATGGCCGTAGGTGGGATTGAAGGACGCACTTCACTAGTACAGAACTGGGCCCTGCACTCTGCCATGGAGTAAATGAGGGTAAAACACAGTCTCATCCAAAATATAAGAGCTATAAAGATGTACAGCCTCAGAAACCCAACAGAGCATGGCTGAATCAAAACTGACTCAGTGGCAGTGGGTATCATCTTTCTCAACTTAGCCTCACCTTTCAGGAACTTCCCCTCAGCCCTGCAGCTCAGACCTCCTGTTGTCCGTTGCCATTGAGTTCCAACCAACTCATGGAGACCTCACATGTTGTTTTTATGCCATTGAGTCAGTTCTACCCACAACCAAAGGACACGCTGCCAAGTCATGCACCGTTCTCACAATTGTCCCTATGCTTGAGCCCCTTGTTGAAGCCACTGGGTCAATCCATCTCCTTGAGGGCCTTCTTAGCAAACATGATGTCCTTCTCCAGTTACTGGTCTCTCCCGACAACATGCCCAAAATATGTAAGATGAAACCTTGTCTCTAAGGAGCATTCTGGCCATATATCTCCCAGCACCACAGTTCAAACACATTGATTCTTCTTTGGTCTTCTGTATTCAATGTCCAACTTTCACATGCCCATGAGGCTATTGGAACTACCTCGGCTGGGTCAAAATACAATGTTAGCCAGACTTGGGCCATCCTCACAGTTGGTATGGTTGAATCCACTGTTGTGATCACTTTCTGTCTTGAATGCCTTTCAACCTAGGCCCCACCATCCAGCACTCCGTTGTTTTGATCTGTCACCTGATCACTGAGCTAATTTTCAGAAGTAACTCACCAGCTATTTCTTCCTATTCTGTCTTCATTTGGAAACATTCTTTGTCTCAAGGCCATTCAGATATTCTCATATGCCTTTTCCATTTTAACAATGAACTCTTTTTTCCATTTTAACAGTTAACTCAATTCACTGCTAGTTACTAATTCCTTAGGGCAAGCTGGTCACAGGCGTTGCTTCTCATGAGTTACAGGAAGTGCTGAACCCTTTCAAACTTCCAAAGTCAGCTTTCATTTTGGTCACCTTCTCCGACTTGACTTCTCTGTCGCATTAGTCGGTTCAGATTCCATGCGGTGACCTGAAGTTTTCACTTGGTGTCCCCAAATTGTCGGTGTTCCAGTGAAGGGACTTGCGGTTCTCTTTGAGCTTTTTGACATTCTCTGCATCTCTTTCCTTTATGTCTCTACCAACCCCTGAAACATCTGGGTGCCCGGGATATGGGATATTTCTGATTTTCTCCTCATAGTGTCCTAACTTCATAACTCTCATCAGAGTCCAACTATTAACATACTGATGTCCTGCTAGTACAGCACGGATTCCCTAGTGGACTGCTCTCTCGATGCCTCCTTCCAGGGCTCACCCTATTTCCAACTAGACAAATTCACCCCTATTTCCATCTAGACAAAGCTGAGTTTCCCATGGAGGTTCTAAGATTGGTTTGTACAATACCACTAATACTCTCCTCCCCGCCCCCCCTGCCAGTTCCCCCATCCTTCCATCTGCTGCTTCTCCTCTTCCTTTCCTTTGTTAATCACATTCAAGAGAAGTATCCGTCCTGCCTCGTACATACAGTTTTCCGAGTATATGGTTCCTTTTCCAATCATTTCCCAAGAAACAAGGATCAGGGATATAACATCCTTGGTTTACCATTTAGATCCTCTGCCTCAAGAAATACTTGCAAGAAAAGTTAACAAGAAGCAATCACCCATTACGCCTGAGAGCCAAGCAGCAGCGCTTTAGCTTGTTGGGATTTGCTAGTGTGGAAACAAATACAAGAGGACCTCAATTCCAGCCAAATTTCCACCTTTAAAATGGTCATGAATCTAAAGGTAGACAAGCAGCCAATAGCCAACTTCTCAGCAGTTGCCTCTGTGACCCACCTTCACGGAGCATAAGGACAGGCAGAGTTTGTAAGTCTTCTGAATTCTAAGGAAACACAGCACCACATTGTCGCCACCTTCCAGCAAGCCCACCCTGAGATGGTTCATAGAGGGGAATTATGAAGGGTTTTCCACTGCGGGCTGCCCTTCCTCTTGGTAGAAGGGAGGTAAACACTGACTTATTTGTATTCTTGGACTAGCTTGGCAGCAGGACCACAATAAACTGGAAACTTCAGTACACCTAGGAAAAACAGATCAACCCAATGTTTGCCTTCTTTGAAAAAAATGTACTGTGCACTGCAGTTGGTATTTAGAGGATGGGGACAGCCAGATGGGGACACGCCGGGTGGCTGGAGTAGATGTTATAAAATTGGTAGGATACAAGCTAGGACATTATTATAATGATGGTGGTGGTTAAAAAGTTAATAAGTTTGCATATTAAATATCTCTCTGCATCAGCCACTATCCTGATTGTTTTACGGGCATCTTTTAAGTCTTCTCACGGACGCTAGTAAATAATCATGGTCCCCAATTTGTAGCTCTGTGAAGCACAGAGAAATTAACGAGCTTGCCCAAATCACAAGGCTGGTTAAGTGACAGGGCCAAGAATCAGCTCTAGGTCTGGATGGTGTCACTTGGGCACTTTCCACTACTGCGTATTGCTGTGTATGGCAAGTAAGGAAGTATCGAGGTTCAGGGCCAAGGGTGAAGTGGTCAGCAAGGTGTCTGTGAGATCCCACTAGGAGCAGGGTGAAGAGAACCAGAAGGACCCCCACATTCTAGAAGAGAGGAATCGGTTCAAGATGAGATCACACATCTGAAACCTCCTCTGAGAAGCAGCTACCATCCCCCTAAAGTAGAACCAGAGGGTACCCCACATCTGCCCCGCCCCACAACTAGGTAAGTGACCTATCTGGAAATTTAAGCCCACATTATTGGAGTTCTTTCTCTTTACCTATGCTCATGGCTGCCGCAGCTTAATCGTCTCGTTGCCCTCTCCCCTAAAATCTGCCCCTTCCCCGACTCTCTGGGCAGTCACACCTACAGGAGGAGCCTTAAGTAGAAACAAGGCAACCCGACACACACACACCATAACCAGTCTCCCCTCTGAACATCCCAACCTCACTTATGGCATTTCCTAATTTGACTTCTCCCCCTCCCCTAAATACTGCCTGCGGACCTCAAGCTTTTTCAGCCTGGAGTCTCAACAGACGGACAGCACTGAGGCCAGATGGACTTGTTTGCTAGGATTGGAGACTCTGGAAAACAGCTTAGAGCAACTTTAAAATAGCAGCCAGTGG
The DNA here is from genome assembly GCF_050624435.1 of Tenrec ecaudatus. Taxonomy (NCBI): domain Eukaryota; kingdom Metazoa; phylum Chordata; class Mammalia; order Afrosoricida; family Tenrecidae; genus Tenrec; species Tenrec ecaudatus. The sequence goes on from NC_134547.1 coordinate 67,425,047, forward strand.
AATAACACACAAGTTGCACAGGGTGGCCAGAGGACGTGTTGTAAACAGCCATTTATTAAGGAAAATAAAACACTGGTGACAGCTTTAAAATCCTCATCAAAACACTTTTTGACTAAAAGGAATATTTTTATAGTTCCTTTGCCTTGCCTATAAATGTGCATTGCTTCTTAAGTAGCCCTTTCAGAAGCCAGGCCCAGCCCAGGAGAGCGGCGATGACATCATCCTCTATACAGAGAGGACCTGTTCTGCCTCCTGAAAAGGGAGTGAGGCCTGCCTTCTCGAAGGACGGAGGTGGGGACAGGGCAACTTACCCCGTTGTTTTGATGGGTGTGTAGCTCTTGATATGGCTTCTGGTTTTTTGTTTTCTAGATCACCCACATCCCATGGGCTTTTCCTTTCCAGGTTTGGGAATTAGAGTTCACCTGCAGCGATCAGCATTTGTGATAGGGATCAGGCCCAAAACCAAACTCGCTGCCATTGAGCTGAGGCCAACTCGTTAGCGACCCTAAAGGGTAACTCTTTATGGGAATTGAAAGCCCCAGCTTTCTCCCCGGGAGCAACTGGTGGTTTTGAACCGCTGACCTTGCAGTTAGCAGCCCAACTCATAACCACTGCACCACTAGAAACCCTTGACTGACCCATCTCTATTCCCCAACTCCCATGCCTTCTCTTTTCCTAGCTAATCATTTCAACCATTGACTTTGCTCAGCTTTTTCCCTGAAGGAGAATGGATCAGAGTTGGAATCTGTCTTAGTTATCTAGCACTCCCAGAACAGAAATACCACCAGGGGGCTGGTTAGGTGGTTTTAATAAACAGGAATTAATTTTCTCACAGTTTAGGAGGCCAAAGTCCAAATTCCAGGTGCCAGCTCCAGGGGAAATCTTTCTTTCTCTGTTGGCTCTGAGGGAAGGTCTTTGTCATCATCTGCCCTGGGTTTAAGAGATTCTCAACATAGGGATCCAGGTCCAAAGGACATGCCTGACTCCTGCCTCTTCTTTCTGAGTGGTGCTGAGGTCCTGCTACCTTTGCTTGATGGCTTAACCTCTCTTATATCCCCAAAGAGATGGATTCAACATACACCTAAATCATGTCGATTCCATCCTATCTCATGAACGTAACCGCCTCTAATTCTGCCTCATTAGCATTATAGAGGTTAGGATTATAACATATAGAATAATTACATCAGGTCACAAAATGGAAGATAATTACATAGTACTGAGAATCCTAGCCTAGCCACGTTTCACACATTTATGGAGGACACAATTCGATCCAGGATAGAATTCCTACAGGAGGAAAGAAAGTTCTTATCTCAGTCTGGCCTTAGGCTCAAGGATCTGTAGACAATCAGAGGTGCCCAGTGCTGAAAGTGAAGCGTTCTTAATGAGCTCCAAAACATTATTATGCTATATGAATCTCTTCCATGAATTCAGCTACTTTGGCACAGTGGCTAAGCACTCCTTTGTAACCAAGAGTTTGGTGGTTCAAACCCATCAAATAGCTGCTCCATGATAGAAATATGTGGTGATCTGCTCCCATAAAGGTTCACAGTCTTGCAAAGCCTGTGGGCAGTTCTAGTTTGTCCTGTGTCACTGTGGGTTGGAACTGGCTCAATGGCACGGATTTGGCCTCATTGTTGTCCTTGATTGGTTAAGGACCTTGTTGCTGGAGACTCAGAAGGAGGTAGACAGGGAGGAAGGCAAAAGCAAAAGTAGCCAGTCACGCATTTATAAATACAAAGAGGCTTCACAAAGTTTGTGGGAGAGTGGAATGAAAAAATAATAGAATGTATCTTTCTTTACTTGTAAATCATTTTACTGGGGGCTCTTACAGGTCTTATAGTATTCCATACTTCATTTGTATCAAGCATATTTGTACATATGTTCAATGAGTTTTTCAAGTCTCCTTGTTTGCCTCAAGCAAGTATTATGTGCCAGGGACTGTGCTACATGCATGAGCAGGGTAAGCCAACACACCCCTGGCCTGTGAAGGCTTACAAACAACCTAGCTTACATTCCGAAAGTAAATTGATTGAGGAAATGCACTTAAAAATTGACATCAATTTGCAATAGTGACTATAAAGGACACAGGGTACTTTGATGGAGAATAATGAAGTAGGCCCATCGTAAATCAATAGATGGGGAAGGGATGCCTGCGGAGGTGATATTGAGTTCAGACTCAAAGGACAAGGAGCCAGACATATGCAAATAGTGCGAATTTGGGTGTACATGCATAGTTCACAGTTGGGAAGGGGTGGGCTCTAGTGGCAGAGGAGAGGCCCATGGAAAGACACAGAGGGAGTGAGGGAGCCCCGAGTAGGCTTCAAAACTAGCACAAGGCCTTTGTGATCAAGGTCTCTAACAGGGAGCATCACATACTATCACACCAGGTTTCATACACGATAAGAATCTGGATTTTGTTACATGCAATGAAGGAGCCCTGATGATGTAGTAGGTTACAAGTTGGGCTGTTAACCAAAGGGTCAGCAGTTTGAAACCACTGGTTGCTCTATGGGAGAAAGATGAGGCTATCTGCTCCCATAAAGATTTACAGCCACTAAAACTAGTTTTACTCTTCCTTGTTAGGTTGCTAGAAGTAGGAATTAAATCTAGGGCAGTGGGTAGTATGGCAGTTACATAATCTCCTGTTACCTTGAGCGAAGGGGTGGAGTCTAGCCTGTCAATCAGGTCATAGGCAATGAGGTCTCTGGGTGGGCATGGCCTTCTCCTGAGGATTCTGGGAACTCCTGTCTTCCTCCCTGGAGGCTAGACACACACGCTCTCTGCTACACATTCCTGTTGACAAGCCACATGGAGCTATGCTGCTGGAATCAAGAGCCCTGGAGCTGGAGGAGCCATGTGAAGACACACGCCAGCGCTGAGATGCTTCCACCGCCACTGGAGCCACAAGACTTTCTATCCACCGGCCTGTGATCTTCCTGCATTTGGCATCATTGCTTGTGTTGTTTGAGTCTGAAGAGGACTTTATAGGTTGGTATTGGACATATGGGCTAATGGGCTAATATCAAACGTATGGACTTGATCTAGACTGGGCTGAGATGTTTTCCTAATATACAATTACTCTTTGACATAAATCTCTCTCTTAAGTACATATGAGTGTCTCTGGATTTGTTTCTCTAGTGTACTCAGACTAACACAGGAGGGTACAATGGAAAGGCAGGAGGGTGTTCAGTAGGAGAGTGACAATCACAGCGATGTGGAGAAAACTCATTTTAGTTGGACAGGAGATGGGTTAGAACAAATGCTCTTGGTGACTTCAAATGGGATGCTGTTTGGAGAGAGGAATGAGTGTGAGTAACTATGAATATGGAGGTGGGAACCATAGGCTTGTTGCCGGAAAGGTAATGAGGAAGATCACTGAATAGTATGTATCACACAGGGCCTCGTGAGCTGTGAGAATCTGGATTTTGTGTCACAGACAATGAAGGGAAAAGTGACTCCCGAGTTTCTAAATCGCCTTGTTGGGTGGATGTCAGAATGATGAACTGTGACAGGGAAGACAGGGACTTTGTTCACTCGCTGAACAGTACCCAGAACCAAACCAGTGGCCATCGAGTAGATCTTGTCTCATGGTGACTTCATGTATGTCAGAAAAGACCCATATTCCTTCCAGGTCACCAGGTCTTACTTCTGAGGTACCTCTGAGTGGGTTTGAACCACCTACCTTTTGGTTTAGAGTCAAACACTTAACTGTTGGTGTTACTGAGGGAATTCACATGGCACACTAGTGGGGGATACTGTAGAAGTAAACCTAGATCATAATAGATTTCAAAGTCTGTATGTTAAGTGGATTACTGGAAATTCAAGTCCAAAGGGAGGAGAGGCAAGTGGAGGAGGTGAATTTGGGGGTCACAGTGAGAGATGTTACCATGAAGATGAATGAGATCATCTAGAGCAGCGGTTCTCAAACTGTGGGTTCCCAATCCCTTTAGGGGTCAAACGAGCTTTGCACAGGAGTTGCCCAATTCATAACAGTAGCAAAATTACAGTTATGAAGTAGTAACGAAATCATTTTATGGTTGGGGGGGGGGTCACCACAACATGAACTGTATTAAAGGGTCACGGCATTAGGAAGGTTGAGAACCACTGATCTAGAGAGAAAGTGAGCAGTCAGAAGCTGTGCTGAGGAGCTCCGGTATTAGAGGGAGAAGAAGTGAATCTTCAGATGTTTGATTAAGAAAAAAGGCACCGGCTTTAGGCTCTGGTTCAAAGAAAGAAGAAAAATAAATCAAAAGGTGTCAAAGGCTTTATTGGAAAGAAAAAACGAGCTTAGCAACAATATAGATTGACTCGGAAGGAAAAAAGACACCTTGTCTTTATCATTCTCCTTTGTACACAGCAGGCATCAAAGATCGTTAGCTTTCCACCATGATCCTATTGCTTGAAATCTCTTCTCAGAACAACGGATTTGGGAATATGACAAAAAAGCAGCTAGGGTCAGTTATAAGATCAATCACAATCCTTTCCCACTAATCAAATCAAAGCCCATTCCCAGAGTCCAGATAAAAAGAGAACTCTTTTGAGGTCAGCCAAAACTAGATTTTGATTCCTTCTCAGTCCCTTAGGATTGAAGTAACTCTGGACAAGTTCACATAACTTTCCGGAAGCTCAATTTCACTCAAGTCCAGCATGGGATACTTAGCCCATAGGCTTGCTCTGAGGATTGAAAAGGCCTGGTATTCTGTACATGGAGAATACTCATAATTAGTGGTAAGGCTATTACAGATAGCATCATCAACATTACCAGAGTGGTTAATAGAATAATTATTAAGCCTTGGAAGGAACCCTGGTTGCTCAGCTCCTAACTGAAAGGTCTGTGGTTTGAACCCACCAGAAGTTGGGGAGAAAGATGCAAAACTGATCTAGTTTTTAATGTTTTCTGCTTTCTTTTTGATTGAGGTTTTTATCTGTTTGACTTTGGTATTGTGTTTATTTGTTTTTTTTAAATGTTTTTCTGGGTATGAAATCCAGGATAGGTAGATCTATAGAGACTAACTAGATTAATGGGTCCTTGATGGGTATGATATGCAAGGGAGGTTGGGGAGAAATGGGGAGTTAATAACAATGGATACAAACAAGCACAAAGAAAATGTTCTAAAATGGATTGTGGTGATGATCGTACAACCCTTCTTGATGCGACGGAACGATAGAATGGTATGGTATGTGAATTATATGCCAATAAAACTGTTGGAGGGAAAAAGAAGTTGACAGTCCGGGAAACCCTGTGGGGCAATTCTACTGTGTCCTAAATGGTTGCTCTGCATTGGAATCAACTCAACATCTTTCAACAGCAACAATATTAAGCACTAAAGGCGATGCCAAGTGCTTTAGGGCTGTTCTCCCATTTACTCTTGCCAACAGCCTTGTAAATTAACCACCCCTGGTGCCACTGGGAGGACGAGTAAGGACCCAGCGAGGGTTAGTGACTGTCTTGAGATCCCAGAGCCTACAGAGCATGCACAGGCGGTTTATGTAGCATCTTGCTCTTAGATTTCACACTTCCATTGCCACATCCAACCAGGTGCTTCTACATCAGGGTCGTTCCGTTAGTGGCCGGACCTTGGTAGTGGTGGGCTGTGAGTGGCTTTGGCTGGGAGGAGGTGTCCACGGGTTAGACTGTGGTTTTCCACACTAGAATTGCAAAGGAAGCAAAAGTCTAACCATGTTGTTTAAAAGAAGAGCAACCCCGTCAATACAGGCAAAATAAGATGGACCCTTCAGACCTTCTGTAATCTGCAGCTCATGTCCCCTGTCTTGGTTCCCGGTGCCTAGTCTTGCTGATAAGGTTGTAGAGCGTGCAGAGGCCTTGCCCCTGGGCCCAGCTCATTCTGACTTGGTTACGCTGTTTCAAAGTCCACTGCTTCTGAGGCAGAAGCTTAGAAGGGCTCCAGAACTTTCCTTCAAGCCCATTTTTAAGGTAAGAACTATCACAGGACGCCCCTCATTTCTTTAATGTTTTTATAGAATCCGTCTGAGCGTGTTATGTAATGTGTTTGGGGTGGTTTCACAGGAACAGCCGGGTGACAGGGGGTCCGAAAGATAACTAGAGTTGACATTTCACAGTAACTTTAGGAAAATAGCCCTGGAAAGGAAGGGAAGGCAGAGCAAAAAAAAATATGGAAATAATTCATCTTATATATTTTTATTTCTCCTGAGGTATGTCTGCTCAAGAATATAATTCATAATGACTCTGCAATAGACTGAGGTGGGGCTTAGATTTTATCACAGAATCCAAGCCAGCTGCCACCAATAAGATCCTTGGAGCACATCATCGCCACCTCCATGTGCTCTTTCTGTGGAGACGACACGGCACCTGAGCGTGTGCAGCAGTAACGGTTGGGCTGCAGTGCCCTTGTGGCATCACACACACAAGCAGTAACTCTTCTGTTCTGTTATTGTTACTTGTTGGCCCTGCAAACAGAACATAGCCCATCCCCGGGAACATTACGGGAGCGTCAGAACTCTAAAACCAAGACTGAAGAACTGGGACCTCCCATTTCCTGGACTCTTAACTTCAAAAGGAACGAAAAAAGGGGAGAAAGCAGGCAAAATCCAGATGCACTCTGGAAAAGACACAACTAGGAAACACAGGAGGAAAATAAAAGTGTCTAACACGAGGCCTGAGAACAAGGGGCTACCTTATGCTGCGGCCAGCAGAGGCGGCAAACCCATCATCGGCGGGGCTTGCAGCCAACCGTCGCTGCTCACGCTTATAAAGCCGGTCACAGGCTTTCCCTGGCAAGATGCAGCTGGGCTACCAACTTGCTTCATCCACAGCTGCTCAGAGCGGCCTGGCCTGCCTGCCCGGGAGAGAGTCATGGCCAAGAGGGGACTTGTCATCTGCATCCTGGTTATCACCTTGTTCCTGGACCAGACCACCAGCCACACTTCCAAGTTAAAAGGCAGGAAGCACAGCAAACGCCGAGTGAAAGGTAATCAGCCCCTCTCCCGGCAAAGCTGCTTGGACAGGGAAGGGGCTAACTAGTGCCCATCTCACCTTCCTCCAGGAGCTGGTCCTTGGGGACAGCTCCCGGCCATCGGGTAAATGTGAAGTTTCAGGGGCTTGAGGGAACTTGTCATTTGCCAGGACAATTTGCTACATCTAGATATCATATGCCCTCCCCCCCAAAAAAAGAGAAAAAGAAATCATATGGCAGGGCTTTTTAAATTTTGTTTTTTTAACTGGTAGAGTGGCAGCAAGCAACATACACACACACACACAACTTTTTTCAGGTTAAAATCTTCCCTATTGCATAGCCATTGCCAAGTGGACTTAAATTGATCTTCAGAGGGAGGTTCCTGGGGTAGGTGGGCATCTGGTGTTCTGAACGGTGTGGCAGGCCGAATAGATTATTAGTAGGTTACACTGCTTTTCATGTACATAAAAGGTACTTGTACACTACTATAATCTTATTGAGTGTGAATATACATATAACCGTGTTAAATGTATTGCAGAACAGCAGCTACTCTCTGTGGCTGGCATAGCCCCCTATGCCACTGGGCTGCTAAACTGACTAAGCAGCTATAACTCTATAGCTCCGGCAGCACCTGAGTAGTCTATACTAATATGGACATGTCTTCATGGCAGAGACATCGAACCACTCTGTAACGTAAAAGGCTTCGATGACCAAAGTCATACATTAGTGTTTGAGAGAGATATTACAAAACGAAGTCTCCATGGCATCCCACATTTGGGATGGCTTGAACTGGGCAAAATTGGCTTGCTTGTTAAACCAAAGCAAAAGCTTTCAAAGGACCAGGAGGATGGCGCTTTGTAATGCGCTGAAACCAAAACAAAAGAAGAAAAGCACCAAGGCCCAGGGTGATGTTCAGTCCAAATTATACTCAGTCAAAGGTATTTACATATTTTCAAGATGTCTTCAGCTAAATACCAGGGCACTACTATTGCCTTCTTAATTTCTTTTCATTGATAACACAACGCGCGTGTGCGCGCACGTGCGCATACACACACCTAAAATCTTGATTGGACCCCAGACGTGAGCAGCCCATCAGCGCAGCAGGGTGTTTGCCATGTTCTGTTTGATTTGATACAGAGAAGTGACCTTTTCCAGGGACTTTCACTAAAATCTAGGTCTGATGTCAAGTTCTTCGTGTGGGATTTTCTTCTTATACAATGTTATACTTCCCTGAGACCTCTTTTAATGAGAACCGAGGGTTTCATGTAGCTGAGGATGTCTCTTGCTGAAGACGAGGGCGGGGAGGAGGAGGAAGAAGCGAGACAAGCAGGCGGTGTGGCTGATGGCTGTGGTCAGCCCGTTTCACCGCTAGGCGGGTGACCTTGTGGCAGGGAGTCGTTGGGCAGGGAAATGTGTGTGTGTGTGTGTGTGTGTGTGTGTGTGTGTGTGTGTGTGTGTGTGTGTGTGTGAACTGTGGGGCTTTTGAAGAAATGACAGTTTGGGTCACAACCATGTTTTTTTCTGTCTCATTTTCTCTCGATAGACATATGCACAAAGCACAAACTGTCATTTATTTAATTCATTGGATAATATCCAATTGATATCTATCTTAAAAGGAGCCCTGACAGCATAGTGGTTATGAGTTGGTCTGCGATCCACATGGTCAGCAGTTCGAAATCACCAGCATCTCCTCCTCAGAGAAACATTAGGATTTCTATTCCCATGCACAGTTACAATCTCAGAAACCCACAGGGGGCTACTATGAGTCAGTAATGACTTGGTGACAGTATCATCCTCTCCCTGCAAAGCAGGTTTTACTAATTTTTGCCATTAGACCAAAGAAGATCAATTCTACAGTAAATGAAGCAATGAGCTATTAGACTTATCAAACAACTTTTCTCCCCGCAGTCTCCACTGGCCATATCACACACGTGTACACACACACACACACACACACACACACACGGACATGCACTTCTAAAAATCTTTAAAAACCTGAACATAGCACCAAAGTATGTAAACTAAGAAGCAAACCCCCCAGCTCATCTCTCAATCCTCTCTGAAGAATTGTCCACTGTTAACTGTCCAGTGGTAATATTCCTGGGCCTTTTTTTTCCTTCCAAATGCACAATTTTAAAATGGATATTTTTACAACTGAGCAGTTGGCAGACAATGAGTTTCTTTCATCTGTTGAATCCTGTACAGCCACGGATGACAGTGAAGCATGAGGAAGGAGGCATGACCTCATTCCCTTAACAGCCGTGTGATATTCCACTGTGCATCCAGGCTATGATTTATAGGGTCCATTCTCCCTTGGCAAGCTTGTATTCATTCATCCATCTCGCTTAGAAACAATGTCCCAAAGAACTGCTTTGTGCACATAGATTGATTCCCATGCTAGCATGCTATGATATATATCTACAGAAGTAAGATGATAAGCTTCTCGCACCTACTGTCTCCTGAGATGACAGCCCCAGCCTTCGCTCTCCTCTGCAGTGTGCGTGTATCCATTCCCCACCTGCTGCCAATACAACATCCTCTCATCATGCCGAGCCTTATCAACCTGAGAAACAAAACCCAAGCCACTTTCTACTGAATTTCTTTTACTGTTACCGAGGCTGAGCACTTTTTTTTTCCATATGTGCATTGGTCATTTCTTCTAAGAATTGTTTCTGCATTTCTAAACTGGACCTGCTTTTGGAGAACAGCAATAAAACGGAAGATTGTTTTTTAACTAAATTGGTGATTGAGAGGATTAGCTGCAAACTCGAGGTTTGCCTGGTACTTCATAGCAAAGTATGTGTTGCATTCATGAGTCAACCGTCCTTTCTCATGGTGGAGTCGATGCGGCATGGGTGCCCTTTGTTGCATGTACACAATACTTCACACTTACCAACAAGGAGAGCAGCCACCTGGAGAATGATGCGGGACAAGAAGCTAAGAGGGCTGGGAGGTGACTCTCATCCCAGCAGCTGCAGTTTTGCATTTTGGGTGCCTTCTAATATTTATTCTGGAATGATTCATCCCTTCTAGGAAATTTTGGGGCTACTAATATTTCAGAGCTGAGTAGTGGGATGCTTTAGGAATTAATGAGTAGCAGTAAGTGAAACAGAGGTGGGAGACCCAAGATGACATTTTCCTGACTCGGAAATTGGGAAGACCTGGCCTGAGAAACATACACTTAAAGGCACCATGAATTTGGCAAGTTCAGAACAGGGACCTTCATTTAAAAATCCAGGACAGCAATAGTCTGTAGATGGCACCCCACAGAGAAGCAGCTGTGGCCAGTTCTTACCACACTTTTAGCATCTCCTCTAAGACACTTAGGGACCAAGGAGGTGAAGGCAATCACTGCAGAAGATGGGAGAAGAACAGGCGTGAGTCTGTGAGGTTCAAATCTTGAATCTGCACCTTACTAGCTCGCTGGGTGACCTTTAGTCAATCTATGGATTTCATTGGTCGTTCTAAGAAATTCACCGTTCTTTTCTTTCTTTCTTTTTTTTTAAATTCACCTTTCTATGTCTCTTTTTTTCCTTTATGTGAAATAGAGCTAATGATAACGTTTACCTTATGAGATTATGGCGAGGATTGAGCTCCTGAGCACACCGGGGATGGGGTAGGGGGGCGAGAGAGGCACAGGGGATTTTAATATATATTTTTAATGATTTATTATTATGAGTCCCGGATAAACTGTCAACCTAAGATCCCATCAGATTTGGCATTTTCAATTTTTCAACTTTTTTTTTTAGACTTCCTTCTCGTGGGCTAGTCAAGAACAGCTGGGAAGACTCTTTAGGACAGCGATTCTCAGCCTGTGGGTCGAGATCCCTTTGAGGGGTCGAATGACCCTTTCACAGGGGTCGCCTAAGACTAAGGTGACCAGACCTCCCGCTTTTGGTGGGACAGTTCCGATCTTTAACAATTTGTCCCGCGGTGTTTTAAAAAAGTTCCGATTTTTGGAAAGAATGCATGACAAGCTAGGGAATGGCAGGAGAACAGGAAAGGGAATATACATAATGCCATTCAAACAGCTGCCGATTTGTTGCCCGTAGATGTGAAAAATATTGTTATTAAAATATATTCTTATTTCTATATATACACTGTGCACGTTGAAATGCTTTAAGAATTTTGTGAAAGTGCGGAAGTCAAATATCAGAAAATACTTGAATACAGTAAAATGTGCTGGTTAGCTCTTTTGCCAGCTGTCGAAAGAATTTTGAAAATATATGATTCTTTGAAATCCTACTTTCTATCACAGAATAAATGTCCTAGAATTTTACAAGAGGTTTTTGAAAAAGAATCTTCAAATATCTGGCTAGAGTTCACATAATCAAACAGCTCTTTTTCAAAATGCTATAAAACTTATTGAAGGTGACAAAATTTTGGTAATCAAAGTAGCAAATGAAGTTAATAATTTAAAATTTCAGTATCAAGAGCAGTTAGAAAATAATTTTCTTCCGTTAACTATCCATAATAGTATAAGCCAGCTAGAAGAACAAGGTGCAATAAATCGTGCAGATATCATGAATCACGTTAAAAAGTTCTATAGTAACTGAATAGATTATTTAGAAGAGTGGACGGTACATTACAATGATATTGAATATTTTCATTGGGTTACATTAAAACAAGAACTTAATTGGAACGATGTGCAAAAATCATTTAATCATATTACTCAAAATTTCCCATATAGTAACATTTCCAAAAATGATCTTCTGAATGTGGTATCATTATTAAAAAATTATATTGATAAGGAAAAGGTTAAATCTTGGACATCAGCAAAAATCATAATAGAGAACTAATGGTTAGAAATATTTCATCATTTTGAAACAAACCATGTTCCATACAATGAAGCACTAAAAATTGTGGAATACATGCTGTCCTTACCAGGAACTAATGCTGCGACTGAACGCGTTTTTTCTACGGTAAATAAAGTGTGGATATCAGAAAAATCACAATTAAGTGTTGAGACTCTGAAAGCCATTTTATGTGTGAAATATAATTTAACAAATTCTTGTGAAAAATTTCATGACATTTTAAACGACAGCAATCTACTAAAAAAATTCACTCAAATGAGAAATGTGCCAAAGAATAAAATAATGCTATACATAATTTTAAATGTATTATATTTATAAATTGCACTTATGTTGGCATTTAAAAATATATAATACTATTTTTGTGTTCTATGAAAATTTTTGTTGCTCCATATAGACCACATTTTTAATCAAGAACCCCCTCCCCCCATCAATGGTGTCCCGCTTTACCAATGTTAAAATCTGGTCACCTTACCTAAGACCATCGGAAAACACATATTTCTGATGGTCTTAGGAACTGAGACACTGCTCTTCTGTCTGTCAACAGGCGAGTCTCAACCTTCACACTGACTTTGGCTTTTTATGTATACTGTCGCAGAATGTAGCAGCGGAGCTTACTGTTGTTATATTAAGACTGTTACCCATGCTATACCATGCTTCAAGACAAAATTTCATTTATTTGTCATTAGAAATAAATATTTCACAATATATAATGACATACTGTTTTGTGATTCATCACTATGCTTTCATGATGTTCCATTTGACACAATGAAAATACATCCTGCATATCAGATATTTACATGATGATTCATAACAGTAGCAAAATTTCAGTTATGAAGTAGCAACAGAAACAATTTTATGGTTGGGGTCACCATAACATGAGGAACTATGAAAAAGCCACAGCACGGGAAAGGTTGAGAACCACTGCTTTTGGCTCATTCCCTACATTCCACTCCAATCAGGTTGCTGATTGCTAATAGACAGGAATTTGTCCTTGACCCTTCCGGCCACATCCTTTCCCTTTGTGACACCACGCTTCTCCATGGAGAGGGTTTCTCCCTCCTCGGAGCAATCATATGTGATCATCAGCTGGGAACGGAGCTTAAGGACAGGAGAAATTAGAGCCCCACATGGGATTGAACCTGAACTCTGCCGCTTATCTGCCCACCCCCTTCATTCATGTGGCTCATCATCAATGGGGGTCTCATTTTCTTTCCTTCAGGACCACATGAAGACCGCTGAAATATTTTACAGACCAAAAAGTGTTTATCACTCAACAAATACTGGCAGTGCTCATTAGGAGCCCTGGTGGTGCAGTGGTTATGTGTTGGGCTGTGAGTAGCATGGTCAGCGGTTTGAAACCACCTGCAGCTCCACTGGAGAAAAACGGGGCTTTTGACTCCTGGAAGCAGTTACAGTATTAGAAACCCACAGGAGGTCCCTATGAGTCAGCATGGACTCGATGGCAGTGAGTTTGGTTTGGCTTGGAGCTGTCCCTATTATGTGTGAAAGGAGCCCCCATGGCCTTGGGTTTATGACCCCAAGGTCAGCAGTTTGAACTCATCTGTCACTCTGAAAGAAAAACAAGTCTATCTCCTCCTATAAAGATTTACAGCCTCAGAAACCCTAGGAGAAGTTCTACTCTGTCCAGTAGAGTTGCTATAAATCAGCATCAGCTTGCTGGAAGTGAGTTTGGGGTGGGTGGTTTTTTTGGGGGGTGGGGGTGGGGTGGGGACAGAGTTCTGATCAATCTTCTTGCCCAAGTTTTCATCCTGTGTTATTTTTTCATGACATTGGACTTGGCATAATCAAAACTAGCCTCATAGTGGAATTTCAATTCTAAGACTTCAACTATTTATTTTTCTCTAATCTTAGACTTTTCGTTTCTCTTCTCCCACCCCCAGAGAAGGATGGAGACCTGAAGACTCAAGTTGAAAAGCTCTGGAGGGAAGTCAACGCCCTGAAGGAAATGCAGGCCCTACAGACAGGTAGGTGAGGCTCTGCTCCATGTACTGGTGGCTTGTCCCAACAGAAACAGAAAAAGGAATGGAGCGTCAGGGATTCAAAATGCACATCCTATTCTGGAAGTCACCTTGGAAATGACATACTGGCACGCCAGAGATGTGTCCCGGGATTGTTACACAAGCCAGACCTCGATGCCCAAAGGTGGAAGAGAGAAGCATTTCCAGAAATCAGATTGGTCTGTCTTCCAGTTCTCCTAGCGTCAGCCAGCCTGTGGATGGGCGGCATGGATATGAAAAATAGGTATTTCGGGAGTATATTGTGGAAGTCAGCTGTAATTTATTTCTAATGGGTAGTGAAACATAATGGAAGCAATTATAAGCATGGCCTGGCTAAACTATGAGTGCTTTATGTTCCCTGGATGTTTACTAAGTGCTCAGTGGAGAGCTGAGGTTCAGTAAACACAGGCTCACTGGGGCCCTTCTGTACAAGAGAACACTGGAAATGCCACTGGCCAGGACCACAGCTGGCCCGCAGGGCAATGATGCTCCTCTTCCATGACAGTAGAGTCCCCGAAGGAACCCTGGTAGTGCAGTGGTTAAGCACTGGGCTACTAACTGGAATGTCATCGGTTCAAACCCACTCTGCTTCCATAAAGGTTAAGGAATCACAGGAGGTGGTTCTAGACTGTTCTGTAGGGATGATTCCTGATCCACTGTTACTAGTAGGTAAGATTGCTTGGGTTGAGAGCTCGGGGAGCTCTTCTACATGAAGGGGAGAACTGGGGAGGCACAGGAACCCCCTGGCACACATGTCTAGACCTCAAGGAGTCAATGCCCTGTTTACAAAATCCCCAGAAACAAAACTTCCAGGATTCCCTCGAGAGACCTGCCAATGACAAGAAGCCCTGCTTCAGGACATCTGAAGCCATGCTTGTCATCAACTATTTGTAACTCCCAGGCCCTGATGTACGCTGCCAACCAGGGGCCACTTTTATCAAAACAATGTTGCCTAGTAACACAGGAGATGTATTCCCCTCCTAAGCTTTCCAGGCGATTGGAAGTCGAAAGTAAAGTGTTAGTCAAATGCTTGTGCAGGAGAGGGACAGAGTTTGTTCACCCTCTACTCACAACTGGACACTACAGATACTTTATACACACAAACTGCACATCAATCTCCGAAAAACCTTTAGAGCGAGGCGCTTCCACACTAGAGCCTGGCTTTCCAGGTGAAAAATGATGCCACGGGGCTTGCTGAGACTGATTTTCCAGAAGTAGGTCACCAGGCCTCTCTTCGGAGGCACCCCGGGTGATTCGAATGCCAACTTCTGGTGAGCAGCTCAGTACCACCCAGGCACTCCTATTCTCTTGCCAGGAGGCCTAAAGCTGTCTGTAACTTTGGTTCCTCCTAGATACACTAAACTGTTGCCAGAGCTTCAGTTAGCTGGGCAAGGAAACCACTGACCCTCCTTAGGCTAAGTCAGAAGTTGATTTAGTTCTTTATTTTAATAATTATGAAATAGCATCTAGTTCCTAAAGTCACAAGGGAATTCCGGCATTAGGAGGGAGGCTCAAAAGTGAAATGAGAAGTAATGGAATTTTTCTAGTCATTTGTTGAAGGCCCCATAAATAGCTAGCAACACAAACAAACCGACCTGTGTTTATTGAGTAGCATGAAGCATTGAGCTCTGTTACGGGCGGACTTGGGTTTCTTACAGTATGATCGTGGTGCTCTGTCAGTTACCTTTTTACTTGCTAAGTTGTTACAACTAACATTCCCCAACTTCAACACCCTGCTCTGTAAAACAGAGGCAATAAAAGAAGACTTCAATAAGTTGTTGCCATTATTACTTAAATCCGTGATATAAGATGGCTTATGATATCATAACCAAAATATGATTATAAATTAATATTCTATGAAATGCCTGGCACACATAAAACCTTTGGTTAATGTTAACTCATCATTACCATCACACACCATTCATTCCACAAGCATCCCCGGATATTTGCCAGGTCTGGCCCTATGTGTCTCACACTCAAAAAGCATCTTACTATGTCTGATTTCACTCCTTCACAGTCTGTCTCCGAGGCACAAAATTTCACAAGAAATGCTACCTGGCCTCCGAAGTCTCGAAGCATTTCCACGAAGCCAACGAAGACTGCATCTCCAAGGGAGGCACCCTGGTGATCCCCAGAAACTCAGATGAGACCAATGCCCTCCGAGACTATGGGAAGAAAAGCCTGCCTGGTGTCAACGACTTCTGGGTGGGCATCAACGACATGGTCACCGAAGGCAAGTTTGTCGATGTCCATGGAACTGCCATCTCCTTCCTGAACTGGGACCGGGCTCAGCCGAGCGGTGGCAAACGGGAAAACTGTGTCCTGTTCTCCCAGTCGGCTCAGGGCAAGTGGAGTGACGAGGTCTGCCGGAGCAGCAAGAGATACATCTGCGAGTTTACCATCCCTTAAAGGGTCCTCCTCAAGCGTGTTTTCCTTCCAAGAAAGAATGGCCATGATTTGTAGACTGGAGGTCCCCAAGACTAAGACAAAATAGAAAAGCTGAGGCTCAGTTCATAGTGGTGTAGCAGTCTGTTCATTTTCCCATGCTAGGTGGACAGCGGGTGGGTGGAAGAAAAACACTGAACCATTAGCACGTGCTTAAAACACCTTCTGCACAATGAGCTACCCAACTCCTCTCTCTTTCCTAGGGCCTCTCCGTGTGTCAACTCTGCCTCTCTTACAAGTGCAATAGTCTCGCACCTCTTTGGCTTGAGGTAGCTTAGGCTACTGGGAAAAAAAATTCCTCTTGCAAGTTTAGTGTACATTTGATGGACGGGGATTTCTAAAGTTGGAGATCCTTTGGTGCTACATAATCCAATCACTTTCAGTCCTGATGCTCAAACTGTTCAGTCTTGTCCATCATCCCTTATGGGTCCATTTATCTTTCTCATGTCTTTGCTCTGCTCACGCCCCTTGGATTTGATGAGGATCCTGGTGAGGCTGGTATCCAGCTTTGTCCATCAGCGTGTGAGTGTCTCAGAGATGGGCTTGATTTGACTCCTTTTCTTTCAAGCTCGCCCTCAACCCTCTTTCTTTTAAAGTCTCTGCAGGGATTCAGAAATACTGAGGGAACTGATGAGGCCCATGGTTGGTCATTTTTGACTTCCTGTATCACATCATCATTTCCGATTTGATTGGGTGACATAGGGCAAAGCAGAAGCAGTCACTTATGTGGGAAAAGCAAAGAGAAAAATGTGTACTTGGTTCTTGGTTTAGCACCTCTTGTGAAATTGAGGAAGGATATGACACTAGAAGGCTTTCAAAGTGTTTGTGGAAGAATTCTATTATCTTTTAATTCCATTTTTTCATAAACTCTTTGAAACACCCTCATATATGTTAGCTTCCTTTCCCATATATTTACATATGCATATTTCTTCGCCTTCATTAGAGATTTAGGTCTATTAGAGGCAGCCAATCTTTGGAGGTTGAAAATTGGATTGAAATAATACTATTCTGAAATCAAACATCTATGTAATTCCTTATTCTGTCAAATGCTATTCTTCTAAATTATTTAACTAGGTTGTGTAAAATAATTTCATTGCTTTACTGTGGAATTACAAAGTTGAGGCTTGGGGAATGGAATTTTTTTCCAATACAGAAGCAAAGCAATCCTAACTCTGTTTTGCTCTTCAAATAAATGCTTTTTCTGCTTTCAATGTTAAATGTGTCTTGTGAACAACATCCTGCTCTGCAAACTTGAAGTAGGCGTGCTTAGAATTCAGTTTTAGTTCTTTTCACTGCACAGAAATAAAATCTCAATTCTGATTAGTGTGGATGGATTTGGATCTGAGTGCTGGTTTTTGAACTATGCTGATTAAATCAAATGGCACAATCTGAAACAAAAGATCATGGATCTGATCAAACTAGTGATCCAGATATTGTGAACAGTTTTACCTGAGAATCAATAAGTAAGGTGGCAGGCCATCTGGAGCTTAGATTGTTCTTTTGCTCGTGGAAGTTTGTCCACATTTTAGCTGCAGGTTTTATATTTCAAGAGGAGATGGGTTAATTTCTAACTTCTAAAGAACAGCTGCAAAGGTTTGGCAACTCATCATGCATTATAACAGAATTACAAGATTGAAACAAAGGAGAGTAAAGTATAAGAAACCCCAGCAACCCCCACAGTGGGGTGAACCAAGAAGGGAACATAACAGATCAGCCAAACCACAAAGCCCCCGAGGAGCCCCCAAATAGACTTCAGGCTAGAAGGAACAGTTCCCAGAACTCTCCAGGACCATTGGGGAGATAGCCATCAAGGTCAGTGGACAGATCTAGAATTACCTGTGCTTTTTCAGGATTTTTTGCTAGTTATTATTTTTATTTTTCTCTTTTTATTCAATTTTGTGGTTTTCTTTCTATGTAGTCTACATTATTGTTGGTTTGCCTACCTATATAAAATGGGAAGCAAGCTGTTGGAAAAAACAATGGGAGCAAAAGGGGAAGAGGAAGTGGGGGGAGGGAGCAGTGAACAAATAAGGCCATAGACTGGGGAACAACTAGGAAATTAAAATCAACAAGGAGGACATAGAGATCCTGGGGGTGATGGAGCAAAAAGTAATCTAGCTGAAAGGAATTACTAAGAGGCAGAAGAAGGGCAAGCGTGATGGTGGGGCAGGAGGAAGGTAAAAGATACCAGGGGAAAGATGTAGGAAGCAAAGCTATGGATAGGCGTATAAACTTAAGTGTGCACTTATGTAACTATTTTAATTCATAAAAACAGATGTATTGGCTTATGTACATATACTTCTATGGCAAGACATTGAGGAAGTAAATGAACTTTGGGCCTCTGCTCAAGCCCTCTCTCAAGCAAGTATACTTTGTTTTAACAACCTGGCATTCTGTGATGCTCACCCTGCCACCATGATCACTGAAGACAAAATGAGTGCACAAGCAAATGCGGTGAAGAAAGCTGATGGTGCCCGGCTGTCAAAAGATATAGTATCTGGGGTCTTAAGGGCTTGAAGTTAAACAAGCAGCCATCTACCAGAGAAGCAACAAGCCCACATGGAAGAAGCATACCAGCCTGTATGCTGTTGTGGATATAACAGCCTCATGAGGTGTCCTCAGGATCAGGTAACATGCATCAGAAGACGCCAAACAAGCAAAAAACATATTGTTGAGTACAAGGGGAAGGTGTCAGAGCAGAGACCCCAAACCCATATGTAGACAAAGGGACATCCCCTCACAGAAGGGTCTCAAGGAAGGGATGAGTTAACGAGGGCACAGTATAGCATCAATGAAACACAGTATTTCTTTGGGTCCTGGAGGCTTCCTCACCCATATCATTCATGACCCATATCCTTCCTTTCACTGTAGGCTAGGCCGGAGCATGTACACAGGTACAGATAAGGGCTCAGGAATCCAGGTCAGATAAACTCCTCAGGAACAGAAATGGGAGTAGTGATACCAGGAGGGTAGTGGAAAGGTGGGGAAAGAAGGGGGTGAAACCACGGGGGGAAGGGAGATATGAAAATAATGATAATTCATAATTTATCAAAGGGTCACAAGTTGATTGTGAGGGAAAAGCAAGGAGAAAAATGTATACGTGGTTCTTGGTTTAGCACCTCTTGTGAACTTGAGGAAGGATATGACACCTGGGGGCTTTCAAAGTGTTTGTGGAAGAAGTCAATAGTGGAAGAGTGGGTAAAAAGAGGAGCTGATACCAAGGACTCAAATAGAAAGTATGCTTAGAAAATAATGATGGCAACATCTGTACAAATATACTTGATCCAATTGATGTATGGATTGTTATAAGAGCTGTAAGAGTTCCCAATAAAATTATCTTACAAAAAAAAAGAAACCCCAGGGCCTGGCGGGACATCAACTGGATGCTCTCTGCTCTCAGCTATACTGTCTTGGAGCATTGAGATCTCCCTTTCTGCTCCCTTGTGGGTTATGAGTTAGGCTGCTACTTGTGAGATAAACAATTCAAAACCACCAGCTGCTTCAAGAGAGAAAGATGAGACTTTCTATTTCCATAAAGATCCACGGTCTCAGAAACCCACTGACTAGTTTACTCTGTGCTATGTGGTTGCCGGATCGACTCCTTGGAATTGACTTGATGGCAGTGCGTTTCATATTGAAGATAAAAGGCCAGGGAAATCCCCTACTTTGGGTCAGCTTTCATCCCATCCTAAAGGAGCCCTGGTGGCGTACTCATTACACATTGGACCACTGGTCACAAGTCAGCAAGCTGAAACCACCAGCCGCTCTGTGGGAAAAAGATGGGGCTTTCTCCTTCATAAAGAGCTACAGTCTCAGGAGCTCACAGGGGCAGTTCTGCCTGCCCTAAAGTGTTGCTCTGAGGTGGCGCTGTCTCGAGGGCAGTGAGTTTGCTTTGCTTGTTTCCCCCACCGTAATTACATCAATCACACCACAGAAGATGATCACAGAATTCCATAAGTGACGCGGTAGATCACTGTATAACTGCCCAACAGTAAGAAGTACAACCAGAATGCTTCTTAGAGGCTAAAATGGTGAGACTTTGTCTCATGTACTTTGGACATGTTGTCAGGAGAGACCTGTCCCTGGAGAAGGACATCCTGCTTGGTGACGTGGAGGGGCAGTACAAAAGAGGAAGGTCCTTGACCAGATGGACTGACACAGTGGCTTCATCGATGGGTTCAAGCATAAGGAATTGTGAAGCTTGCGCAGGACCAGCTAGCGTTCCCTTCTGTTGTACAGACTAGGGCTGCTGTGAGTTGGAACAGAGTCGACACCACCTAACAACAGTGCCTCAGTGGTTCATCTTTAGGCGTCCATTTCACTATTGGTGATTTCCAGTTTTCCTCGATTTGTACTTAATGTATTCCATGAACCTATTAGTAATGGGTGTTTGCAGCTGTGTCTTCTCCTTTGGAGATGTGCTGCATCAGCCAATACAGGTTCCAAAGACTTTACTCCATTCACATTAAGATCCACTCAGCTTGGAGGAGGCAGCTGGGGGTTTTGAATTGGTTACCTCACAAGTAGCATCCTGACACAGACCCACAAGGGAGCAGAAAGGGGGATCTCAGTGCTCCAAGACAGGATAGCAGAGAGCAGAAGGCATCCATTTGGTGTTTCCCTAGGCCCTGGGGTCTGGCTGGGGTTTCTTATAATTTACTTTCCTTTGTTTCAATCTTGCAATTCTGCTCGAATGCCTGATGATTTGACAAATCTTTCTTGTTTTTCTTTAGAAGTTCGAAATGTTGGGTGCCTTCTGACCTGGGGGGCTCATCTTCAGGTATTTTATCAGCAATATTTAGCTGCTATGCATAAGATTATCAGTGTCTAATCCTTCAGAAATGGACTTCTTCATTATTTCTACTCTTAGTATGGAAGCTCCAATGAAACTTGAGTATCAAGGGTGACTCTGCTGGCATTTGAAAGATGGACGACATAGCTTCAGCATCACAGCAACACAAAAGCAAATAAAATGACAGATAGTGGCGAGGAAGCACCACCAATATTCACTGGAAACACAAATGTGGGTATTCCTCAGACATGACCAAACACCAGCCAAGTTGTTCTCAGAATTTGAAAGTGCAGGACAAGAGTCTCATGCAACAATTCAGTCAATTGGTGTAACACAGCTCACAGAAATTGCTATCTGTATACCAGTGCATTGAGTAGAATCTGGGTTCTTAGAAAACTTGCTAAGAGCCATCTAAGACATAACTGCAAGTATCTACCCACCAGGAGCCAAATAGTAGGAAGGTAACCAAAAACTCAGAGAAAACAAAAACAAGAACAACTGAGCCATCACTTCATCTACCCAGAGACCAGAAGAACTAGATGGTATCCAGGTACCACCACTGATCATTTCGGCTGGGCTCACAATAGATGGACCGGAATAGAATGGGAGGAAAATGGGGAGTATAACTCAGATTCTTTAAAAGAAAAAAGAGGCAGATCAACTGGAATGGTGTAGAACAGAGGACCACTGAGACTACTGCCCTGAGATAACCTAGAATGGACTCTATCCCCTGAGCTTATCTTTTAGCACTGTAGATTGATGCTCCACTTCAAAACCTCTTGCATGACACCAAAAGGTCAACAGGTACTCAAACACAGTGGGAGGAACAGGGGAAAAAGAAAACCCACAATGCGGAGAAAATATTAAACACATGTGATTAAAGTAACCAATGTCATGGAACAATTTTCACAGATAGTGTCAACTGGAAGCCCAATTTGTTCCGTAAGCTTTCACCAACAACTAAATAACAGTTCTTTATAAAAACAAAAGGCCAAAAATCCCATGGAACACACACCCACCCTGAAGCACCCACAGTTGCGATGAGTAGAAACCAACTCAACAGGAACTGGTTTAGACTTTCTTTTGGTTTGTTTTGCCCACTGGGCATTATCGAGCAAACAACAATTAGTCTTTAGAGAGGAATGCAAAGTAGGTTTCAACTAGTAATCCAGCTCCTCCATCTCCATGAAAGCTGTTGGGCCTAGAGTGTGAAGACGTGTCCTGAAGCTCCTTGGAAAAACTGCCATGACCAATTAACATGCTCAATTAGCAATTAACCTCTACTGGATGTTAGCATGTATGCCATATAATTACTCTCCCTAGGTCAAATAGCTGGCTTCCTTTAGCTATCAGGAAATCTTTAAGAGTCCAACAGCAAATGTCCTCTTCAGGAAGCTGATTAACTTTTATGTGCTTGCAGACCACCTGGGACTCTTGTTAAACTGCAGCTTCAGTTGGTCTGGGCAGAGATGTGTCAAACAAGCTCCCAACGAATTCCAACTCTGCTAGAAACACCACACACCCCAATTTATTTTGATTGGTTTTGATAGGATGAGTGCTCCTAACTCATACTGATAAGAGAACCTTGTTTAAGTTTTAATTCTGAGGAGAGTTGCTGTTTCTTATAAATGACATGATGGTAATTCTTTTCTTTATTTGGCTCTTGGTCTAGGTCATAAGTGCCCACACTTATTTGGCTTACCAGCACTTCTTATATAAAACAAAACAAATGAAATTACTCAGCACCCCCTGGCAATTAAGAACTTGCCTATCATCCAGGATAAAGTGTAGGTATCTGCCTTTGCAGGCCCCTGGGTTGTTCTAGCACCACCTACTGGGTGATGTCATTGTCTCTGGAAAACACTGATCTAGGGCAGTGGTTGGCAAACTTTTGAGATATAGCCTGTCCCTTACAACAGCTTAACAATTATTTGAGAGCCATATATATATATTTTTTTTATATACAATATATTAAATGTTATATATAAATATATATTTTAATCATTTTATTGAGGGCTCATAGCAATCCATCCATCTATTGTGTCAAGCACACCGGTACATATGTTGCCATCATCATTTTCAAAACATTTTCTTTCTTCTTGGTATCAGCTCATTTTCCCCCTCCCTCCCCCTCCTTCCCTCATGGGCCCTTGATAATTTATTATTATTTTTTTCATGTCTTACACTGACCGCTGTCTCCCTTCACCCACTTTTCAGTCATTTGTCACCCTGGGAGGGGATTATAGATCGATCATTGTGATTGGTTCCCCCCTTATTTGAGAGCCTTAAATATATATTTACCAGCAAATAGCCTTTAAGTGAAATTATCATAGTTTCATTTTCAATTTTACTTCTGAGCCACATTCACGCACTGAAAGAGCCAAGAGCCACAGTTTGCCAACCCCTGATCTCGGGAAAACATTTAAACTCTTGCTTCTGTAAGCATTCATAACACGTATCAAAGAGTTAGAAGGAGAGCCCTTTTCTTTTAGAGAGACTGAGGAAAACAAGGAGAGATGAAACCAGGTGTGGGGTAGTGCGGCGATGGAGTGACATCATAGTCCGGTACATCAGAATGTTCTACCCAGAGCTCAGTCTATTCTCTGGGAGAGGTTTCAAAGAGGGCTACTGTGTTGACGCAAACTGCACATGGATCAGAGTCCAGGGAATTGAGAGAAGGAGAGATGTTTGACCCAGGTTTGGTTAATGAGTGTTTGTTACTGACTGATCAGTAAAAATGAATCATCATAGCAACAGCAGCTGCCTTTTGACCTCAATTCCTGGCAACTCCATGTGTGTCAGAGGAGCACGGTGCTCCACAGGGTTTCCAATGACTGACTTCTCAGGAGATTAGGAGGCAGTGGATTAAACATTGGACTGCCAACTTTAAAGTTGGCAGTGCCAACCCTCCAGCTGCTCTTCCAGAGAGAGATAAGGGTGTGTGCTTCTGAAAAGATTGAGAGTTGGAAGCTCTGTGGAGCAATTTGACTGTTCCATGGGTATGCTATGAACTGAAATTGGCTAGATATCAGTGGGTTTGATGTTTTGTTTTCTGAGGAGGTTGGTTTTATAAGGAAAACAGAATAAGAATCAGTGCATTTGAATTATGGTGCTGGTGAAGAATAGTGAAAGGGCTCTGGACTGCCGAAAGAACAAACAAATCTGTCTTGGAAGAAGTACATCCTTAGAAGTGAAGATGTTGAGACTTCATCTGACGTACTTTGGAGAGACCAGTTATCAGGAGAGACGAGTTTCTGAAGGAGGACCTGGTAAATGGGAGGGGCAGGAGGAAAAGAGGGCCTTTCGTGAGCTGAATTGACACAGTGGTGGCAAAAATGGGCCCACAAATAACAATTGTGAGGGTGGTGGAGGACAAGGAGGTATTTCAATTTGTCGTACATAGGGTCACTGTGAGTGGAACGGACTCAAAGGCACCTAATAACAGCAAGGCATCTCTGGATGAACTCAAACTTCAGCCTTTCAGTCATCAGGCACACCCATGAACCAGTGCACCCCACCTCACCCAGAACCCAGGGACAACTGATCAGTGAGGACAGGCAATTCAGTGACGCATCAATGAAGCAAGGATTGGGAAGCTTGAGCGTCTGCATCCGGTCTTGTCGCAGGAAAACAAGGAGCACCCTTGAGTCCTGTGTAAGCCACGTGGGAAGGGTGGTGATTTGCAGTAAGCTGATTTCCTCAGCACAGAGACTGGAAGGCTTTCTTGAAATGTTACTATTTTTCCATGTCACAGGGTTCAAATATGGGTCAATGGTCATAGAAACATCAATAACAGATGCCGCTTCCGAGGTAAATGGACCAGGTGGTGGTTTTGAAGAAGGAGGGTTTCTTTCCCTTCCCTTGAGCTGCTTTAGGTGGTGTCTGAAATGAAAACTAAGGAGAGATCGAAAAGTCTTTTCTGAAAAGACTGCTGAGAACATACATATCCTCACCATCTAGGTCGCATCTCGCCAACGAAGCCCACACAAGTGACTCTTTGTGGTATACTTCAGTTACCTATTTTGAAATTTTAACAATCAAATGAGTCTCATGCAAGAGATGCAAAAGGGACCTACTAACTGTAAAGCTGGACAATGAACAAGGAAGACGGAAGAAGAAACGGAACATTTTGAATTATGGTGCTAGTGAAGAATACTGAATAAAAGATGGATCGACTGGGAGAAGAATGAACAAATTTGTCTTGGAAGAAGTACCGCCAGATACTCCTTAGAAGCAATGGTGGTGAGACTTTGTCTCCTTGTATTTTGGACACATTATCAGGAAAGACCAGTCCAGTGAGTGAGACATCATCATTCTTTGTAAAGTTAGAGCCTCAGGGAAAACCAGAAATGCATTCAAGGAAATGGATAGATACAGTGGCTGCAACAATGGGTCCAAAGAATAGGCCTATTGGAATGCAACAAGCCCAGGGAGGTGCACACTTAGCCACACAAAATCACTAGGGCAGCGTTTGCCTGGGGATAAAACTCACAGCAGGAACTACTGTGGGTGGAAGCCCGCTGAGTAGAAATGGTCATAGCAGGAAGGAAGGGAGAAGAGCTGTCATTACGGACACTGTCAACAATGACACGAAAAAACGTGCGTATGAATTGCTGAGTGGAAAACCGATTTGCTCTGGAAACCTTCGTTAAAATCACAAGAAAAAATAAAGAAAGGAAGCGGAACTGGTGGTTTAGGCCAGCGGTAGGCCAGCTGCTGCCGTGGGCATAGGCCTGTAGGGCTGGCTGCGGCCTTGTTGCTGTCCGCTTGGACCGGGTGCTGAAGGTGGTGCTGCTGGAACAGCGCGCTCCTGGCATCCGCTGGAATAAACGCAGCAGATGCGCTGGATCTCCACAGCGCATGGGGGCTGCTGGCACAAGGCCACTTTTCCGCACCAGTCAGCGTCTTCCAAGGGCAACTGCTCAGCCTACTGGAGAGGAAGGGGCAGTAGGCTGGCTTCTGCCTTCTCCTGGGCACCAAGGTGAGAAGGGTTTGGGGGAAGGGGAATGGACTACACCCTGCCTTAGCCTCTGACTCCCAGGGTCAGCTGACCACAGGTGCCCAGGGACGACTGATAGACGTTTGTACGTGTACTCCAAAGTAGCTTTATGTCAGCGAGGAAGCAACGTACTTGCTGAGACTCAATTAACACATCTGTAAAAGGCAAGGAATACTGGGGAACCCCTAGGTCGTGGACCAACACTCCCACTCCATGAACGTTTTTGTGAGGAAGATGGGCTCCTCAGAGGAGCTGCTTAGCAAAAGAAAGTTATCATCGCCAACTGAAAACTCCAATGGCCTTCACGTTCCCAAGGGGAGTCCTGGTTTTGAAGTAGGTTCCACACTGGGCTGCTAACCACAAGGTCAGCGGTGCAAAACCACCAGTCACTCCATGGGAGAAAGGCAAGGTTTCCTACTCCCGTAAAGAGTTGCAGTCTTACGACAACAACAACAAAAGAGAGAGTTACAGTCTTGGAAACCTACAGGGTCACTGAGTCCGAATTGACTCGATGGCAATGAGTTGAGTTTTTCCACTTTTTAGAGTCATCTGCTCAAAAATTAAGAGCCCTGCTGGCTGGGGGGTTATACATTGAGCTGCTAGCCCCAAGGTCAGCTGGAGCCCATGAGCCCAGGGCGTGGTTCTCAACCTTCCTAATGCCGTGACTCTTTAATATAGTTCCTCATGTGGTGTGACCTCCGACCATAAAATTATTTTTGTTGCCACTTCATACCTGTCATTTTGCTAGTTATGAATCGGGGGACCCCTGTGAAAGGGTCATTCGACCCCCAAAGGGGTTGCAACCCACAGGTTGAGAACCGCTGGTCTAGGGTGAAATATGGTACTGCCTGTTCTTTTGCAGCCTTAACGTCTAGGAAGCCCCATGGGGCGGCTCTACTCTGTCCTGCAGCCTCAGTACAACTTGAGCAGTGAGTTTGGCTTAGCTCAAAAGTAAAGCATCACATGGCGTTGAGAAAGGAAGAGAGAAATTTCCCAAGCACCTAAAGACTCAAAAACTCCAAACCAAACTCACTGTCATCGGGTGGATTTCAACTCACAGAGACCCTATAAGACTGAGTGGAACTGCCCTGGGGGAGGTTTCTGTGGGGGAGTAGAAAGCCTCATTTTTCTCCCGCGGAGCGGCTGCTGGTTTCAAACTGCTGATAGGAGCGCACACAGAAACCACTGTGCCACCAGCAGTCCTTATCAAAGACCAGTGGGAAGAAAATGAAAATCACACTAGTTTTTCAAGGTGTGGATTTAGCCAGAATGAGCAACCTAGATCAGCTCTCCGGTCTCTTTTTGGAGGGTCAATACGATGGATTCTAATACGAGGTGCCTTTCGAAGGTTACATTTAATAACTAACCCAAAAGGCGGGGTGGCCGTATAACCTTCTAGTAGTACTGCCTTTTCCCTGATAAAAACTTACATGGCATGTGATGGCAAGAATTTTTCCAAAGCGTTTTGAGTCCCATTGTAAGGCTACTCAAATGTACCTAACGATTTCCTTGTGAGCATTCTCATAA
This sequence comes from Tenrec ecaudatus, assembly GCF_050624435.1. Lineage (NCBI taxonomy): Eukaryota > Metazoa > Chordata > Mammalia > Afrosoricida > Tenrecidae > Tenrec > Tenrec ecaudatus. The sequence continues at coordinate 67,452,577 of NC_134547.1, forward strand.
TTACCACATGGTGTCGATTTTCACTGTCTCACGTTGTTACCTGCTGTCAAGCCAATTCCAGGTCACAGCAGTTCTGCACGATGGAGCAGAATTGTCCCTAGAGTTTTCCCGACCTTTTGGAGAGCAGATAGCCAGGTGTTTTCTCCTCTGGAGTCAGGTTTGAACTGCCCACCTTTCAGTTAGCTGCCCAGTGCTTATCGATGACCTTATCAGGGATCTTTACTGTCTCCGTTTAGTGATCAGGAAATTGAGACCCAAGTAGATTAAGGCATTTGCTTGAGTTACATGGTTTCCAAGTCACAGAGTTGGAAGCAGAATTGGAATCCAGACATAGATGTTACATAGATGTTTAGAGGGTCCCTGCTCTTCCTAACTCCCCGGGCTGTCCCCATTCTGACCAAGTGGGCAGTGTTGCATGCTCCTGTACAAAGGGTCAGAGCTGATTGATGGCACTTACCAGCAATCATCTAGCTAATCTATTAGCACTAATAACGTGAGCTAGCGTTTTTATGTAGGTAATCTAGCGAGTAGGCTCTCAAGGTCAAAGACAATGCCCAAAGGAAATTAAGTACCTTGCAGTGGTAACTTGCTAAATAGATTAATGTTGTTTGTGGGTTTAGCAAAGGGAATTTGCATCGCAATCAATAACAACAGATTCTGATCAAATGAAATGAACAATTAATTTTTGCCCCGTAGCATACACACAGACCACAGAAATGAAATGCACTAAATTGTTAACAGCGATTACCTCTCAGTGATAGGGTTTTATTTTCTTTTTCATAGTTCACATATTTTATATACTGCCTGGGAGCCATGGTGGTGTAATGCTTGCTCATTGGGCTGCTAACTGCCTGGTTGGAACCACCAGCTGCTCCGTGGGAGAAAGGAAGGTGAGCTTTCTACACTAGAAAGAGTTATAGTCTCGACAACTTCACAGGGACAGTTCTACGCTGTTTTGTAGGGTTGTTGTGAATTGGCACCAACTCAATGGCAGTGAGTTTGGTTTTGGTTGTATACTTCCTACAAAGAGTATGTACTACTTATAAAATGAGAAAATACTTTATGTGTGTAACTGACCTTCCACAGGACAACTTATTTTGATACTTGGGTACTTGTCAGACATGTCCTAAAGTTGCCCTCGGTATCATTTGAGAGCTTAGTTTAGGATCTGAGCAACCAAGATTTCCATGGATTTAAGTGTCAGCCTGCTGCAGGAAGAAACAGAGTTAGCCTGCTGTTAATCAAGGCTGGAAATGTCCTGTGGCTTGAGATCTGGTCTGCTAGATTAGGTTTGCACAAAAACCCATATGTAACAGCCACCTCACCCCTTGCAGTAAAATTCCCCAATTAAATTTAAGAATGTTCTAATTCAGCAAGTTTGGATGAACAAAACCATCTGGGCACGCAAGGTCTTTTAGACAAGAAATGGAGCCTGACACCTTGCTTCCTTTGTCTTATGGCTGAAACCCTCTGTTCACTGTCAGAAAACTGTTCAACCTTTCCTCAGCTCACCACATAGTTGAGGGTACATAACTGGCTTGCCTTTCAGTTGAATTTCTGAAGCACTTTGGGACGCTTTAACCCATTGCTTCCGTCTGTCAAGTACTTGCTGAAATAAACATAGAATTTCTCGAATCAACCTGGTCTCTGTATTTGGCTGCAATAGTGACAGGCATACTGGACCTCATCAGTGGCATCAAGCCCACCTTGGAAGAAAAGCAGACATTGTAAATGGCCAGGTCACAATTTTCGCCAACTCAAAAATAGGAGTATGTGTGGGATGGGGGTGGGGTAGGGTGGGGAGGGAAAGTCAGGGAAATGGAAGGATGGGAAGCAGGAACCAAACCTCAAGAAGGTTTCTGTTTGCCAGTCAAAATGAGCCAGTCCCCAGAAGCCAGCCTTCCTCCCAGATTACAAGGTAGGGTGTGAATTCCTTGCCAAATCTTCTGAGAAGACTACTAGTTAATGCTCTTTGGTTGAAAGATGTAAACAAAGGGGGTTATATTGAATCAATTTAAGTGAGTTGTTTAACGTCTCAAAAAACCATTAACAAGAAATTCCACCCACTGATGAATCCCTTTATGAGAAATTGTGTTGCTTATATCCCAAGTTCAAGGTGGTGGTATCATTGAAGGCTCCCCTTTTCAAAGATCCAAACTGTGAAAGCAAATTTACTGCCCTCGAGTCAATACCAATTCACAATGGCCCTATAGGACAGAGTACAACTCCTGTGGGTTTCCAAAGCTGTAAATATTTTTAGGAGCAGAAAGTCTCATCTTTCTCCCAATAAGCAGCTGGTAGGTTCAAACTGCTGGCCTTGCGGTTAGGAGACCAATGGTTTATCCACTATACTATCTGAGCTAATATGGAATATATCCAGACATGAAAACTCATGAGGTTTTGTTGTTGTTGTTGGTTTTTAATTAGTGTGATGGGTTGAAAAATCTCATATTGCTAACTGGGATGCGAGACACGAATCCACATTTTTTTTAAACAAATAGAATTTAGAATTGGCAGAGACATAGTAAGTGGTACACTGTGAGCAACAAAATTAGTCTGTTCACTTTTAACATTGTGAAAACAAGCATTAAATATTTTGGGTTATATTTGAGAAGCATGAGAGTTGTTGATTATTACCCAACTAGCTTAGTAACCGAGTTACCACTGTAACTCAGACGTGATGTTTAGCAGTCCCACCCGTCTCGACACTGCTGAGTTTTTTTGCTGAGTTTTGAAAAGAACAGAAGAAACGCAGCGATGGATTCACATGGGAGGAAGAGAGACGCACACAAGAACTGTCTACCAGCGAAGAGACTCAAAGATTGCTGGTAGTCAGTGCAAGCTTCAAGAGAGCCCACAGAGGAAATCAGTGCAGCCAAACCTTGATCTGGACTTTGAGCCTCTAGAATAATGAGAAAATCAAGTCCTGTCCTTCAGAGACACCCACAACACCCCCGGGGATGGAGACAGTGCTCCGTTCTTTTGCTCAACACTCTCCTCCACTCGCTTGTCCCTTCAGGTGCCCAGGCCAGAGATCCGAGCCCACAATCAGCATCTCTATACTTATGGGGTGGAAGCCACATCTGAAGCCAAGACATCTGCAAGCTGGCTCCAGGCAGTCACGCAGCCCGGCTTTCACTTGAAGATCTATGCCACCTCTGTCACTGGCCTATCAGTCTGGCATGTCCAGCTTGTGATGCACTTGCTTGATCCGCCCCTGCTCCTCAGTAAGGAGAGGGTGAGGGCCAGTGGGGAGGAGAGGAGTATCATCCCCATCACCAAATAACAAACTCTCTGGGCCTGTAAACCCATTGCTTTGTGTGGATTTAATTTTAAAATCAACATTATCGTGAGTGCGGTTTTCATGTAAAAAGACATAAACAGTGTTTACTGATTTCTAAAAGGCAATTCTGTAACAGCCTGGAACTTATAAAAACATGTTTCCAGGCATAGGATTTGATGAACCATATATATTGCCAAATCCCCTCAGGAATAAATTTCCAGAGATTGAAAATGCAAACTTTCCATTCCAGGTATCTATTGCCTTGTAACAAATGGGCATAACATTTAATGGCTTAGAACAAAACAAAAGAGAAAAGCCTTTTCTTTTTTTTATATCACCAGTAAATTCTCTGGTTCAGGGCCTCTCATTGGCTGTGTGTGTGTGTGTGTGTGTGTGTGTGTGTGTGTGTGTGTGTGTTTGGGGATGAAAGGATAAGGATATATTTTGAAGTTCACCCCCATGGCTGCGTGAGGAGACACCAGCCACTGGTCATGTGAGCATTTCACAGGGCAGCTCAGAGTGTGACAGCTGGCACCCCGCAGAGTGAGCTGGCAAAGAGCAAGAGCCGGCAAACAGCCACGCTGGAAGTCACAGTCATTTTATGACTGAATCTTGACAGTGCTGTCCCACTCCTTCTGCCATGCTCTGCTCATTAGAAGAGGGTCAGTCCGTTCAGTGCACACCCACGGAAAAGGTTGCGTGCAAGAGGTGGGTTCTCTAGGCTCATCTCAGCGATGCCTACCAGACCCTCTGAGCACTAGGTCAGAGACCCTCTGAGTTGGACAGCCCAGCAACCCAGGTCTTCACAGCCCTGTAGGTGGTTCTGCAACACTTTTCCAGGTCAAGAACCAGTGCTCTCCTTGCTTTCAGCCTCATCCCTCACCGCTTGTCTCCAATCCGGCCCTAAGAAGCTACTAGCCCTTTGCCAAACAAGGCCAAATATCTCTTCGCATGTTGACTGTTCCCCATACGTCTTCCCAGCAGGTCTTGAAGACACCACCTAGCCCTTCCTTCCTCCCTACTTTCTCTAATCTAGGGTTTGTGTCTTAATTAGTTCACACAGTTCCTCCCAAAGGCCAAAGCCTTGCCCTTATCCCAGGGCCTGAATTACAGATGGCTCAACAAGTTGAAGTAAAGACTGGGGTGTAAGGTCTTTCCTTTTAAAGAACATTACTTAAAAGAATCTGCAAGTAGGTCCCGCATCATCCACCCGAGAGACCCCATTAGAGCATTTAAACTTCCAGGGACCTGAAGTCTTTCAGCTCATTGTTTTCAGGTGTCATCCATGGCCTTTCTCATTGACTCATCCAGTGAGTATTTGTTGAGCATTTACTGTGCACCAGGAATCATTCAGTGCTAAGGGCGAAGACTGAACCACGCAGACAAGTCCCTATGTGCTTGGAACTCGAAGCCCAGAAAGAGAGGTGACTTGTGAACACATCAGTTGGCTACACATGGCAAAAAGTGAGATGAAGGAAACAAACCTTGTTCTGAGGTGAGCAACATCCTGAAGGACTCTCTTTTCACTGGGTGGTCTGGGAAGTCCCCATTCACTAGATATCCTGGTGTTTGCTAAAAACAAACAAGCAAACAAATGAGTGGATGAGAAAATTCTTCTCGGTTCTCATGTTATTGTTGTGATTGCCAAGTGCTGCCACGTTGGGTCTGACTCAAACATACAAGTTCAAAACAAAAAAAGGAAAGAATATTAAATTTCAGCACTACAGAATATCACTCAGGAACAGATTTTTGGGGAAGCTTGAGGGGTTATGAAAATTAGATGTTATTTTCTCATTTACCCATGGACTTTCATGATTACTCAGTAATAAATGAACTTTTGTCTGTGCAAAAAAAACCAAACAAACAAATAACAGTTGGGTCTGAATCATAGTATCCCTAAGAAAAACAGTAAGGTGCTCCTGACCCAAAATAAAAAGAAAAAAACAAACTCATTGTCACTGAGTTGATTCTGACTTATCGTGAACCTATAGGATAGGGTAGAACTACCCCGCTGGGGTTCTGAGACTGCAACTCTTTATGGGAATAGAAAGTCTGGTCTTTCTTCCATGAGCGGCTAGTGGAGCTTGTGGTGAGCAGCCCAACATGTAACCACTATGCCACCAGGGATTCTATCCCCTGATCCAAGCTAGGGTGCTTTCAATCACCTCACATGCATGTGAAAGTTGGACATTAAATGAGGAACACTGAAGAAGAATCGATGCATTTACGCCAAAAGAAGAAATAGATCTGTCTCAGAAGAAGTACAGCCAGAATGCTCTTTAGAAGCCCGGATGGACACTTCTTCTCACGTACTTGGGCCATGTTGTCAGGAGAGACCAGTCCCTGGCAATGGACATCATGTTTGGTAAAGTGGAGGGGCAGCAAAGAAGAGCAGGGGCTTTGATGACATGATTGATGCCCCGGCTGAAGCAATGGGTTCAAACACGACAGCAATTGTGAAGATGGTGCAGGGCTGGGTGTTATTCTGTTATACATAGGATCACCGTGTGTCCAACACACTTGATGGCACTTAACAACAACAGCGCCATGTTTACAATCACCTCCTTTCTGGTCTTCATTTCCTTTTTGCCCGATGCCAACTTTTGCCTTAACTGGGCCACCATAGATGTACCTCCCTGAACTTGAAGAGCAAGGCCTGGTTGGTGCTATTAGGTGCTGACTCATCACTTCAGCAGAGAGTCCTGTTTTTGTAACATGCAGTTGTTCCGACATAGAAAGCAGCAACAGGGAATCATTTTGATTGAAAAAAAATTACCTAGGAAAATTACTTTTACAACTTTTCTAATCACAAATAGAGACTTTGTTTTTATTCCCTGATAACTTCTGCTCTTTCTGGTTGGCACTTGTTTTGAAGCAGGGGATCTTGAACTTGGGCAGCAGAAAGGGCTGCCATTCAAGCCCACTGTGGTAAAAGGTGTCCTTGGCTCACAAGTAGCTGGCAACCCAATGCCAGATGAATTAGAGCAGCAGTTCTCAACCTGTGGGTCACGACCCCTTTGGGGAGGGTCGAAGGACCCTTTCACAGGGGTCGCCGATTCATAACAGTAGCAAAATTACAGTTATGAAGTAGCAATGAAAATAATTTTATGGTTGGGGGTGGTCACCACAACACAAGGAACTGTGTTACAGGGTCACGGCATTAGGAAGGTTGAGAGCCACTGAATTAGAGGCTCTCAGCCCCACTCAAAAGTCTGGATTTTCTTTAAAGCACAATGTTGAGAAAATTTAAGGACGGTGATGTGATAATTGAGAACTTAAGCCCAATTTTAGAAAAATAAGACCATTAATACTACTTGAATAACAAGGAGTGTAAGTAACTGGGCTGCCTCTTTTTCTGCAGTGGATTATTGATTTCAGTGGATTTAATCACCAGTCGATTGCCATCAGAGTAAGCCTGAAAAATATGAATGTTTTAAAGCAAATTGCATTTTTCTTCCTTGGCTGAACATAGTATTTCTGATGCCAATATTTCTCCTCCTGTGTTTCCTCCTGTTCCCAGCTTCATTCCAAGTATTCACACACACACACACACACACACACACACACACACACACACACACACACACCCTTTCTTGCTCATAGTATCAGAGTTTTGTTCATGTGTCAGAGGACATGTGTCAGGCTGAGCTGGGCCCTCTGCCTGACTCTCAAGGGTGAATAGTATCTGATCTAAGGTAATCATTAGAACCCCATTTCCTTTTGCAATGATTGGTTTATGGATGAGCATGTGACATAATTCTGGCCAATGAAGGTTGTGTTAGTCTGGGTAGACTAGAGACACAAATCCATAGACACTCATATATGTATAAGAAAGAGCTTTATATATAAGAGCAATTGAATATTGAGAAAATACCCTAGCCCAGTCCAGACCAAGTCCATAAGTCCAATATTACCCATATGTCTGAGACCAATCTATAAAGTCCTTTTCAGACTCATGTAACACATACAATGACGCAAATGCAGGAACATCACAGGCCAGTGGGTGGAAAGCCTTGTGGATCTAGTGGCAGTGGAAGCATCTCAGCACTGGCAGTGGTCTCCATGTGGTTTCTTCAGCTTCTCAACAAGAATGTGTCTTCTCAACAAGAATGGTTCACAGGGAGTGGGCATGTGTCCCGCCTCCAATGAGCTGTTTATCTTCTTAGCACCTCCAAATGAGGTCACCAAGCTGTGACCTGACTGACACTGCACTCCACCCCTTCACTCTCAAGTCTCAAATTGACAACAGATTATGGAACTGCCACAAAGGGTACCTTGCACCTTGTCCCTCCTTCTTGAACAGATGCACAAGAAAGGGATACCCCCTTGTTTCCTGCCTCTGGGTTGTTTCTTCCCACCTCTGATGGCCCCCTAGGAACCAGGAAAGGGGCTAGCCAAGGAGGACAAGCCACTGTCCTGAAAGCAGCAGGGGGAAAAAAAGAAGAACAAAAGCACCTGGGTCCTTCCATGATTAGTGAGCTCTGAAATGACCTGAAGTCAGGAGTGGTTGTTGCCTAAGATGTGGGAGTATTTGTCCTGACTGAACAAGCTGCTTCTAGCAGGGATTTCCATCATGCTCGTAAGATGGTCATTCCAACTCTAAGCAGCCCATCTTTCTGTGGCAGAGTTCCAAGTAGAACATAAGGTTTCTTTCCAAAAGAAAATCTTCCCAGAAGCACCTCCAAGGAGTCTCTAACCTCTCATTGGCCAGAATTGAGTACTATGTCTACCTACTGACCAATCACTAGCAAAGTGGGTAGAGTTGCCTCCATTGCCTTGAAGTCATGGTGATTTAGATTTCTTTCCTGAGGCAGAAAGCCAAATCAAAAAACCAAACTCATTCCACGGAGTCAATTCTGACTCATAGAAACCCTATAGGACAGGGTAGAGCTGCCCCTTTGGGTTTCTGAGACTGTAACTAGGGGAGTAGAAAGCCCCATCTTTTTCCAAAATAGCGGTGATAGGTTTATTGTGCCAACCTGGTCAATGAACACATGTGGGATTAATAAGATCACAGTTTAATTGAAGGACAAAGAGATAAATGGCTAGGTGAGCCTCGCCTTTCTGTCTCTTGCTCTCTGTTGATGGACCAGTGTGCAGCTGCCTTAGCTAGTTCTCTACCTCAACTTGAGAGCTACACTGCTTGTGGGACACCCAATCCATGGACTGTGTCACTATAGTTTGAGGTTACTTTGAGACCTGTTTTACCACACTGCTGGTGGATACATCACTTGAGCTGGGGACTGTCAAACCCTGTCATCTGGCTGACTGTTGGTGACCCGCCCTGCTGTTTGCTACCTGTGAATGAACTGCCTGTATTATTTATGGAAGACTCAGCTGTCTGCTTTCTTGACTTGCACCCAGCAGCCCTTGCGAGTTGAAGGACTGCCAGTATATTAACTGGCTCACAGAAGTGAGTTGAACTGAGCACTCTGTACCACTCTGTGGACTAATTAACTGTTTATTTCTTCATGCTGTATCTATCTATCTAAAGTCATAAGTGTCCTGGGTTTGTTTCTCTAGAGAATCCTAACACAGGAGCGGTTGGTGGTTTCAAACTGCTGTCCTTGTTGTTCACAGGCCAATGTGTATTTGTTTCACCACCATTGTGCTGGACAAACACATCTGGAATGAGAGGGACAGCTGTTGGTAGGTATTGCATAGAGTGGATCCCAATCTACCGGTGTGAGCACTTCACCTTGAAGATCCCTGCCCTCAGCCAGCAGAAAAGCCCATTTCCCTTTGTAGACCGTGTCCAGTGTCCTTTGCAGGGTAATTTTTCAGATTCTTTTTGGATTCCTCTTCTTGTTGTGGCTCTCAATGATATAGTGCAGAGATGCATTCTTTTTGGGTGGGGGCGGGGGGTGAAGAGTCATTCTGTAAGTGGCTACAAGGGGAAACTTCTTCAACTCAAAGACTTCAAAAAATAAGATGGGCGCCTAAAGCATACTCCCCAACTAACCTGACAAGCCTTTAAAATTCTGTGCCAAATTCATCAGTATGTCAGGAAATTAATTTAGTTGCCCTCCTCATCTAGGTTCTACCATGGGGAATCTTGGACAGATGAACCCATTCCCAAGAGATCTTCTGAATTTGATGAAAATTCATAATTCATCCAGTTGTGCGTGTGCTATGACAGATGAGATTCCTTTTTCTGTTCTTTTTTTTAAGGTATTGGAGTTTTGTGCGGCAGGCAGAACAAATCTGCCTTCCTCAGTGGATTATCCATTCTCTCGGGGCAGTACCCATATCTTTAGAGGTTGTGTTCGTTGTGGATAAGAGCTAGGGCCTGGCTTCCACACAGGCTTTACCTTGTACTGGCTGACCCTTTGAAAACTGCTTACCCTGGCTGGGGCTCAGCTCAGCTCTCTATCAAGGACAGAAAAAGCAGCACAGTTTTCTGGGGGCTGTTCCTTTCCTAGGATGATTTCATAGACCTCTATTTTTATCTACATGAATAAATAAATAAATATACTAAGAGCTCGTTGGCAGTCAGCTGCATCGTATGCCAACACCAGCTGTTGTCGAGTCTACCCTGATGCTGGGCTGCCCTGTGTGTCTCAGATTAGAACTATGTTCCATTGGTTTTCCAGCGGTGAATTTTTTTATGGAAGTAGGTTGCCAGGTTTTTCTTTGTGATGCCTCAGGGTGGACTCGAACCTACAATCTTTATTTTTTTAAATCATTTTATTGGGGGCTCGGATAACAATTCAGACATCAATTGTATCAAGCATATTTGTACATATGTTGCCATCATTATTTTATAAACACTTACTTATCTTCAACCTTTTGTTGCTGGCACCTTCTGGGGCAGTGGTTCTCAACCTTCCTCATACCGCGACCCTTTGATACAGTTCCTCACGTTGTGGTGACCCCCCCCAACCATAAAATTATTTTTGTTGCTACTTCATCACTGTCATTTTGCTACTGTTATAAATCAGGCAACTCCTGTAAAAGGGTCGTTCCACCCCCAAAGGGGTCATGCCCCACAGATTGAGAACCGGTGTTCTCAGGAGTCTGGTGCAGAGTATAGGCCCTCAGAATTCCATCCTTAAATGTATACAATAAAAACAGTTGGCATTACAAAGAAAACTGATAGTATTGAAATATAGTTATCAAAATGTGTTTTTAAAAATACATTTGTGGTATACATAGAAACATGCTTCTTGAATAATGCATGGACTAACAAGACCTGGTGACAGATCTAACAACTGTGTCTCGTTTCAAAGACCCAGTGAACACAAACAATACTTGGAGATTTGTACCGCATCTGTAATGGCCTATGAAAACATCTGGGGTTTTGATGGGACACACAGCACTCTTATGTCTCTATTTGCAACGTGAAGGAAATACTCAATTCCAGTTAGAAGTAATAAAACTAGACAAGCAAATTCTTTTACCAGACCTTGGCTTGAGAACCTGAATAAAAATTGTCCCATAAGAATTTTCTTTGCTTTTGCTTTTAAGAGGCCTTCACAAACAAAATTCTAACTGACTGCTTGGTCACCACCCTACTGTCCACCAGCACAGCTCAGCTCAAGAGTAATCTAATTAGCATCTTGCTTTGTTGTTCTGTGTGCTGAGAGAGAGTTTTGGTTTGGGCCATGTCAAGGGTTTCCTGGAGCAGAGGCCCAGAGGCCCAGAGGCCCAGAGGCCCAGGCTCCCTTGCTCCCTCCTTGCAAGTAATGAAGATTATCTTTCCTCAAGTGTTTCATGCCTACAAGATGGACATCGAGCCCTGGGTTAAGGATGCAGCAGTGCCTTCTGTCCGGTGCAGCCAGAGGCTGTTTGGGATATCTTGCTTTCCCACAGATGGGCCATGGCTGCCTACATCAGGGCAATGACAGGGGGGTCACCATGGAGGGAGAGGTGGCCTGAGTGTACAACATGGACCCAGGTGAGCTGTTCAGAATGCTCACCTGAGGATGGAGGGCAGGGACAGGACTGTGGAGAAGAGGGATGGAAGAGGTACAACAGGTAAATTCAAGGAGCTGTCTGTCTTCCTGGGAAGATCAGAGATTCCTGAAGGGCGGGATCCCGTTCTAAGTGGCAGTATGCCACCGTGGTTCAAAGTTGTTATTTTTCCCAACTCATGGAGATGTCATGAACAGTAGATGGTTTGTGGATTAGACAGGGTTGTGGTCTCCAGGGCTTTCACGGGCTGATTTTAGAAGTAGACCACCAGGCCTTTCTTCCTAGTCTGTCTTAGTCTGGAAGATCTACTGAGACCTGTGTAACAATGGAGCCACACTCAGACCATGTGGTGGCTGCATGGACGGTGTACTGACTGGCAAGCAAACCTGGTTACCGGCATGGCAGGCGAGAATTCTGCCACTGAATACCAGTGGGTGTTCTTGGTTCCATGCTGAGCCTACTGTAAGCGTTTGACTTCTGCCTTGACAAGCTAGGCAGTTCTGACTCTCTCGGCCTCATTCCTCTCAGCTATAGAATGACAATATTAGTAGCATGTTCTTTATAGGATGGTTGTGAGAGTCAATGAGTTAATACGAGTATGTCTATAGTTTTTATTACTGAATCGGGCACACGGTCAGAATGGAATAATACTGGCTATTTTTCCCCATCGATTCAACCCAGTCAATGGTTTTTCTCACTTAGCACAGAAGAGCACAATCATTGCTTAATAATGTTAAATTGATGCAGAACACCAAAGGGAGATCAATAACTGAGCCAACAACCTTTCACACCACAGTGGACTCAGAGGAATATTGAAGCATGCATAACAGGCTCTTGGGAAAACAGCCTTGGTTCAAAGTTGGGCTCCGTCACTTACTATCACAGCCTACAACAGATATACATGGCAGTGCCTGCCTGTCTCTCCCCATTCCCCACCCCCCTGGGAGTGGGAAGTGCAGTTCCACGGCCATTCCTAGCTTTGTTCACCTCCCTGGGGTGTCATCTCCATCTCACGCCCCCCAAAGTCTGCTTGAATGCCATGAACCACACATGCCCTGCTATCAGTCAGGAGAAAAAGTGGTTGGGAGCGGGGAAGAGGACAGGGGCAGGAATGCTAGTGTGCTCCCCACCCCCCCATCTAAAGATACTTCTATTCTAGCTACTACAATCACATCTTTCCCCCCCAGATATCAATCCCCATTCAAGATAGACGATATCTAAGCTTAGTAAGCTATTTCTTCATCAGTCTTTATGGTTATAATCATTGAGAGAACTGACATTTATGAAACAAATGCTGTGTCTGAAACATCTTCGGCATCAAAGTCTGAGCCATCCCGTGCTGTGCTAAGCATTTGCCGGGGGATGCTGATTCCAGGGTTAGCTGGGGGAATACCTGGGGCCCTGCGGATTTCTCTCCTTTTGTCTCAGTGTACTGGCCAGCCCAAGGGGGAGGGCCAGCCTTCTCTCTCCAGTGGCCGAGAGGAAGAATGTGGTGGTGTCTACAACCAGGGAAACCTAGATTCCCTCCCAGATGCCGGTCATCTTCTATCCCTTAAAAATGCCAACACTGCAGCTAGGTGGAGTGAGGAGCCTTTGTTTGACAAGAGGGATTAAGCTTAAGAAGGCCTGTACCTGCTTTCTTATGGAGCCTGTGGAGTATCCAGCATGGTGATGAAGACTGAAGAAATGTGGTCCTGGCCTTCTTGGACTTGGAAGCAATTCTGCCTCTTCAAACCTCAGTGGGAGCCCCTGGCAGGTACACACTCAGAAGAAAGGGCTGGAGATGCGCCTGTGGGAAACCAGCTAATTTTAAAGCTCTGTGGAGCACAGCCCTGCTCTGACACCCTTGGGGATCTGCAAGTCAGAGTGAGCTCGCCAGCTTCAAACCCGAGTTTGCTCATCTTTAAAACGGGCATCAGAATAGGACCCACGAGTGTGTCATCCGGTGGCTGGGAGGAGTGCACTATTCCTGGTGAGTGCTTGGCACAGCAGCTTGGAACATAGTAAGTGTTCAATGACTGTTACCTGTTATTCTTCAGTGGGGATTATGATCCCGATTTTCTAGATCAGCGGTTCTCAACCTGTGGGGCGCGACTCCTTTGGAGGTCGAACGACCCTTTCACAGGGTCACCTGATTCATAACAGTAGCAAAATGACAGTGATGAAGTAGCAACAAAAATAATTTGATGGTTGGGGGGGTGTAACACGAGGAACTGTATGAAAGGGTCACCACATATGGAAGGTTAAGAACCACTGCTCTAGATAAACATACTGAGGTCCTAGGAACCCACAATGACTCTATTAATAAGAGCTATTGACCCAAGGAACAAACAGATCCGACTTGGAAGAAATACAGCCACATGTTTGTTAGAAACCCAGATGGCAACACTTCTTCTCGTGTACTTTGGACATGCCATCCAGAGGAACCAGTGCCTGGAGATGGGCGTCTCATATGGTAAAGGAGAGGGGAAATGACAAAGAGGAAGACCTGCACCGAGATGGATCGACACAGTGGCTGCAACAATGAGCTCCAATAGAACCATGATTGTGAGGATGGTGGAGCAGGGCGGGGTGTGAGTTGTTCGGTTGTGCACAGAGTTGCCATGACTAGGAACTCCCTGGACCACACCTAGCAAATGCAACATCATGGAATGAGGCCTTATACTGTGCTTGGACAGCGGATGCTGTTTCTGGATATGGCAATCTAGGAGGAAACCGAGGCTGCCAATTCTCTGGTGTTTAATAAACTTTCTGGATTGAACTATGGAAGGAGATATGTATTCACTTCCAATTAATACGAAATAATATTTAAAAACCTTTCTTTAATGCCTGCTGTGAGCACAGGCTTACACTCAGCTTGATGCCAGGGACTCCAGGGCAAGTGGAAGGCGGCACAATCCTAACCCAACATTCTTTCAGACAGAGCCATGATCACACAATCCCAGCATTCTATGCTGTATTCTATGCCAGAGGAAAGCACAGGATGCATCTATGGGAAGACAAGAGGAGGCTGTACTAGTTACTACCTGCTGCGTAACAAATTTACACAGCAACGTCTTGGCTTTAAACAACAACACATGCTGTTAATCTCACATGGTTGCTGAGGGTCAGGAATCCAGAGCATTGGAGTGGGAGTCTGGCTCAGGGCCTGCTGAAGCTGTAGTCAAGATGTTGGCCCAGGTTTTGGACATCTGGAGGTTTGACCAAGGATCTGCTTCTAATAAGACTCGCTCATGTGGCTGGTGCGGTGATACTGACTACTAGCAGAGGGCCACAGCTTGCCACAGAGGCCTCAGCCCCTGTGTCTTCATCCCATGACAGTTGGTCTCTTCCAGAGCAAATGACCCAAGAGAAATCAGGGCAGAGCCACGATGTCCACTGTGATATAGCCTTGAAAGCTGCCCTCTGACATTTCCATACCATATTGTTGGTATCTGGCTTCCATAAGAAAGAGGGGAGGAGGTGGCAGGAATCATTGGAATCATCTCCAAGGCTGGGTAGCACAGGGGCTGGGAGTTCAAGCAAGAAGCCCTGTGGGTTACTCCTTGAGCTACTAATCGCCAGGTCAGCAATTCAAACCCACTAGTTCCTCCAAGAGAGAAAGATGAGGTTTTCTGCTTCTGTAAAGAGTTTCTAACCAGAAACCCAGAGGGGCAGTTCTACCTTGCCCTACGGTCACCATAAGTTGAAATTGGCTTGATGGCTGTAAGTTTTTAGTGGTGTTCAAGGGAGCCTCTGGGTGATACAGTTAACATGCTCAACTGCTAACTCAAAGGTTGGTGGTTCGAGTTTGCAGAACAAAGGTCTGGCAATCTACTTGCAAAAGATTGGCCACTGGAAGCCCTAGGTCGCATGGGGACTCACCAGGAGTCGACTTGATAGCAACAGATGTCTATCCGAGGAGCCCTGGTGGCATAGTGGTTAAGTCTTGGGCTGATCACCATAAGGTTGGCAGTTTGAAACCACCAGCTGCTTCTCAGGAGATGAGGCTTTCTACCCCTTTAGAGAGTTAAAGTCTTGGAAACCCACAGAGGTAGCTCTATGCTGTCTTGGAAGAAGGGATGCTTCCAATACCTGGACAGAGCACTAGGACTCACAGCCAGGGCCCATGACCAGGACTCAAACGGTCTGTGCACCTACATGTAATTTGCCCCGTGTTTCTCATGAACCCATAACCCATTTCCTTCCACCACGAATGTAGGAAACCAATACTAGCAATACTGGTGACTTTGTCACCAGTAGAAATCACATAAAAAATATTTACTGAAGATATTTTGAAACATTATTTTTGTTAATTGGTTTATGCTTTCAGATTACTGTGAAACCTGTTATCAGATCTTGCGATTTCATGCATACTGAGTACATTATACTTTTACTTTTATATTTTAATGATGCATTGGTGTTCTTGGCAAGTCAGTGTGGTTTACTGTACGTGTTTAAAGACATTCTGCGAAAGGATCCACCAGACTGCCAGAGGGGTCTATGACATGCAAAAACCAGTGAAGAACTTTGGGTATCAAAGGACAAGCAGGAATAGCCACTTAAAGGAAGGAAGTAATGGCATATCAGGCAGAGAGAGGAGCATGAGACTGGACATCCTTATGAGAGCCAACAGTCTCCTCTTTCTTTGGGGGAGTGGCTGGTGGGCTTAGCACCCCAACACCTAACCCATGGCACCACCAACCACCTCTCTGTATGTCATGGAGTTTGTATGTGATCCTGTGCATAAAAAGTGCTGCGGGTGCGTAGGCGGCGGCCCGGAGGTCACGGATGGAGGAAGGGAGTGTGATACCCACCCCCCACCCTGCTCGACGACCCGCAGCCTCCGGAGCCACCTGCTGGGGCGACCCTGCGCAGCAGCCGAGATGTGTCTGCCTGGGTCATCATCTCTGGCATCGCTACCATCGTGTTGTCCTGATACCTCCCGAGCATCCCCCTGCGCTGGACAGTGTTCAGTTCAAGTGTGGCCTGTGCCCTCCTCTTGTTGACCTGCGTCCTCGGCCTCTTGGCCTCCATGGCCATGACCTTTGCTACCCAGGACAGGGCACTGCTAGCCGTCTGCACCTTTGGGAACCCTGAAGTTCTGGCCCTTGCACCCAACTGTCCCTTTGACCCCACATACATTTACTGCTCCAGTCTGTGTCTGCGGGGCATCACGCTGGTATTCTGCGTGGCAGAGAGCGTTTTTGCTGTGTGCTGCTTCCAGCTGGCCCACCAACTGTTGGAACTGAGGCCCTGGCGGGGGAAGAGTAGCCTCCGCCCCATGCAGGAGGCCAGGAGCCAATGGAGGGCCATGACCTGCTGAGCTGCACCAGCGCAGAGCCGCTGACCCTGTGAGCGTGATGCTTGCCCGTGGGGCCGGAGACCACGTCTGAACAGGTCCCTGGGGCCAGCCCAAGAGGACTCATTGGACACTCGGGCACCCAGGTGGGGCTTTTAGTCCCCTTCCCCGGCCACCCAGCCCACTGCACTGAGATGAGACTTTATTCAGAAGTTACTAAAAAGAACAGAGATGCTAAAAAAAAAAAAAAGTGCTGCATTGTGATGGCCAGGTTTTCCGGTCAAAGCCATGCTTCTTGGGGGTGGTTTAAGGTTCTTCCAGTTCAGTTCAGTCACCAACCACAAGGCTAACGGCCAACTTGCAGCTGTACTTCCTCTGTGCCTGGCAGGCTACTAAGGGCTTTGAAGCCATCCCTGTTTTCTTTGTCCTCCCGTTCCCCTCCGGTATACGTGCCTGTGCACTTCTGCGGAGTCTGGACAGAATCTTGGTTTCCAGGGCCTGGAGTCTTTAGAAAAATTCATTCGATAGACTGTCACAGCCTTGGGCCAGAGTGACACCTTGGAGGCTCTCACGGCCACAATCAGACACTCCAAACAGGTGGTTGGCGACTTTAAACAGAATGGAGCATCTCCGCAGTTTTTGAGTGACTGTCACCTTTGGGTGGGCTGCTGAGATCCTTTTCCTTATAGGAAGGAAAGTAGCCTGGAATGAAATGAAGCTGAAATACAATTTTGCGAATACTGACTAATTAGCAGGTAGGTGCTAAAGTTAGAAAGACACGGACTTTTAAAATTTCAATTAAATTAATGACTCTTCCAACCATAAGGAGCCCTGGTGGTGTAATGGTTACATGCTGGGCTGGAATCTGAATAGTCAGCAGTTCAAAACCATCAGCAAGCAGCTCCGTGGGAGAAAGACTGGGCTTTCTGCTACCATAAAAAGTAACAATTGGTGGAAATCCACCTTCTAAGAGGCTCTGCCTGTGGGTAAGACTGTTCCCATCTCTGGTTGCCTGTCTGAGGGAATTCAATGGAGGCTTACTCCACGTGGTGACTCTGCAAATGGATTTTGGGCTTTCCCTTATTATCCATAGCCTTCTGTAAACCTGATGCTCACCAATTAAACTCTACTACAAAGGACATTCGAAAAATGGAAAGAACCAAAAAGCAACCCTTGCCATCCCATCACCATCATTTCATAAAAGATAAAACATTTCAATCCCAAAATAGTTGGAAAGAATGCTCCAAGTTCCCATTTCTCCCTTCCCTCTCATGTTCTAGCCCCCAGAGGCCAGCCCCCACTGACAGCCAGGGAAGGTCGATTTTTGTCTCATGAGTCTGATAGACGTCCTGGCGGTGCAGTTGCTGAGCACTCACCTGCTAAATAACCAAGAGACTGACTGCTGGAGCCCACCTCCTCAAGGGAGAAAATGGAGGCTTTTGGCTCCCATGAAGAGTGACAGTGTCACTCTGTCCTATAGGGTCACTCACTATGAATCATAATGGACTTGATGGCTGTGAGGGTTTTTTGTTTTGTTTTAGAAGCTCCATGGGAGCTTGGCCTGTGGCTCTGCTTCTGAAAAGACTACAGCCAAGAAATCCCTCTGGTGCAGCTCCCCTCGGGCACAAGGGGTCTCTATGAGTGGACATCAACTGGAGATCACTTAACAGCAACCATCTATACCATGGTATTGGCTTCCTGCCATTGTTAGTCTGCTGCTAATCATCAGTGCCTATTGTTTTTCTCAGCTTTCCTGTAACCTGTCACGGCCCCTATGGGATCAGGATCAGTCAGAATGGATTCTAAGGCCCTGGGTTTTGAGTTTTTATCCCTCAGAGACATAGTGTGGTAGCTACATAATCTGGTGTCAATTTGAGGATTCAGAGTGAAGGGGTGGAGCTAGCTTATCAAATCAGGTAGTAGCTTAATGACCTCAACTGGAGACGCTAAGCAGGTAAATAGCTCACTGGAGGCAGGGCACATGTTCTCTCCCTTAGAGAATCTCTACTGACAAGGCACATGGGGCTATGCTGACAGCAGCCAAAGCATCGGAGCTGGAGAAGCCACGTGAAGATCCCTGCCAGCATTGAGATGCTTACACTGCCACTGGATCCACAAGACTCCTCACCCCCTGGCCTGTGATCTTTCTGCATTCGGTGTCATTGGATGTGTTTTGTGATTGGTATCGGGCATATGAGCTAATATTGAACTAATGGACTTGATCTGAGCTGGGCTGTTTTATTAACGTACAATGACTCTTTATATGATGTTCTTTCTTATACACATGTTCTATGAACTTGTTTCTCTAAGTCAACCCAGACTAACACACATAGCATGTTTCCCCCCTCACTCACTGTATACCTGATTAATTGCTACACAAACACACTTCCAAATAAGGCCACCCAGGCTAGGGACAGTTTCTCCTAAGACTCCTGCTCAGCATTCCTCTTTGTCAGTTACCTCTTGATAAGAAGCTTATCAGAAAAGCTAGAAGGCTTCTGATTTCATTAGCATCATAAGTTTGGCATCTAAACCTCAGGCTTTATTTTTTGTTTTCAAAGTTTAGATTTCGAGTTGGTTGAAGTCAGGCTGTATTTTTTTATTAGTTGCGATTTAATACATATATCATATTCAATCACATTAAGTAGAATTGTACAATTGCTGGATTCTTTTTTTTATAAATCATTTTACTGGGGGCTCTTACAGCTCTGATAACAATCCATACATCAATTGTATCAAGCACATTTGTACATATGTTGCCATCTTTCTACTTGAGCCTTTGGTATCAGCTCCTCTTTTTCCCTCCCTCCCCCACCCTTCCACCCTCATGAACCCTTGATAAATTATTATTTTCATATCTACACTATCTGCTGTCTCCCTTCCCCCACGTTTCTGTTGTTCACCCCCTGGGAGGGGGTTATATGCCAATCATGGTGATTGGTTCTCCCTTTCTTCCCCCACTTTCCCCCTACCCTCATGGTATCACTACTCCCAGTACTGTTTCTGAGTGGTTGATCTGTCTTGGATTCTATGTGTCTAGAGCTCTTATCTGTACCAGTGTACATGCTCCATTATAGCTAGATTTGTAAGGTAGAACTGGGGTCATGGTGGTGGGGGGGTAGGGAAGCATTAAAGAACTAGAGAGGCATGCTGTATGTTTCATTGGTGCTATACTGCATTCTGGCTGACTCATGCTTTCCTTGAAGGAATGTCCAATTGTCTGTATCAGATGGGCTTTGGGTTTCCACTCCGGCCACCCTCATTCATATTGATATGATTGTGTTTTTGGTCTTCTGATGCCTGGTACCTGATCCTGTGGACACTTCGTGATCACACAGGCTGGTGTGCTTTTTTCCATGTGGGCTTTGTTGCTTTCCTATTAGATGGCCACTTGTTTAACTTCAAGCCTTTAAGACCCCAGACCCTATATCTTTTAATAGCCGGGTACCATGAGTTTTCTTCACTACATTTGCTTATGCACCCATTTTGTCTTCAGCAATCATAGTGGGATGGTGCACATTACAAAATGCTAGGTTATTAGAACTAAGTGTTCTTGCATTGAGGGAGTACTTGAATAGAGGCCCAATTTCCATCTGCTACCTTAATAAATATATGTACATAGACCTATATCCTTATCATTATATAAATATATTTACATATGTACGTGCCTATACGTTTAACTCTACAAATGTCTTTTGCCTCCTAATTCTTTCTTCTATTTCCTTTTACTTTCTTCCTGTCTCACTATCATGTTTGACCTTCATTCGGCTCTCAGTAATTCCTCTAGGCAATTGCTGCATTCTTAAGGAATAGTGACTTTAGATAAATCATATTGGCAGATCTGTTGAGCTGTGTGTTGGACGTGTGGGGAAAAGACCACCATGTTGACCATGATAATAAACTAAAGACATAGAGCTTTAGAAATGTTACACAATCTGGTGTCCACTGTATACATTTTTTTCAGTAGTGCCAAATTACATCCAGGGGGAAGAAAAGGATCCATCTTATGTTCATAAATTGTCAGATATTGCAGAAACAAGAAAAAGATAGTTCAAAGGTAAAAATCCATGTGCAGTATGGATTGGGCATCAGCCTTTAAAAGTGTGGGCCAACAGCGCCATCTGGTATCCAGTTGTATAACCACATATTGATTGGTTTTATTATTTTTAAAAACCTCAATAATAATCATTGCCATAGGAGTTCTGGTAGTGTAGTGGATTACCCATTGGGCTGCTAATCATATGGTCAGCAGTTAGAAACTCCCAGATGCTCCGTGGGATAAATATGAGGCTTTGTACGCCCATTGGAGTTACAGTCTCAGAAACCTGTTGGGGTGGTTCTATCGTGGCCTAAAGGGTCAAAGTGAGTTGGAATTGATTTGATGGCAGTGAGTAGTAATCAGTGATGAGGAGCCCTGGTGGCCTAGAGGATTATGAGTTGGGCTGTGAACTGCAAGTTCAGCAGTTCAGACCCACCAGCAAGCTCTGCTGGAGAGGGATGAGACTTTCTGATCCTGTAAAGATTTAGGGCTTTGGAAACCTAAAGGGAGAGTTCTACTCTATTCTATAAGGTCATTATAAGTCAGAATTGATTGAGTGGCCGTGAATTTGAGTTGTGGCTAATAATTAGTGTAATCCAGCTAGCCTGGATTACAAAATCAAATGCGTCTTTTACAGTTTCAAACCTCTTTAGACGTCCTTAGGGGTGATACATTTTGAGGACTTTGGCTCGTGCCTGAATTTAAGTCTCCTCCAACCCACTATGATTGTACTACAGGAGGCTTTATCCTGTGGTAGACTTTGTAAGGGCAAAAGTCAAAGCTAAAATTCTATTGGGCCTGGGGACAAAAACATTAAGTAAACAGAGAAAGCCAGTAAAGGGAGAAAACAGAAAAAAGGAGGCCAAGGTCAAAGGTAAATGGGGGTGAATGACTTGAAGAGGCCATGAAACCTGTGAGAGAGAAATAATGGGGCTGTTTTTGGGGTCCCTCAGGCCTTGCTAATATTCTAGTTCAATCTATGTTCACCCTTACTGTAGACTGTTGTTCTTGTATGAGTTTTTAGTTCTTTTAAAAAATCATTTTATTGGGGGCTTGTACAACTCTTATCACAATCCATGCATACATCCATTGTGTCAAGCACATTTGTACATTTGTTGCCATCATCATTCTCAAAACATTCGCTTTCTACTTGAGCCCTTAGTATCAGCTCCTCATTTCCCCCCTCCCACCCCTCCTTCATGAACCTTTGATAATTTATAAATTATTATTATTTTGTCATGTCTTACACAGTCCGATTTCTCCCTTCACTCACTTTTCTGTTGTCCGTCCCCCAGAGAGGCGGTTATATGTAGATCCTTGTAATAAGTTCCCCCTTTGAGTTTTTAATTCTTGATGACAAAAACAATACAAGTTTGTGAAGCTACAGAGTACAAACCTTAGAATCTGTCATGCTTGTGCTGGCCAGCCTCCAAGTACCTATATGTTTTACTTTTAAAAGTCTAATAAATCCCAATAGATAAGATTTAAAGAAGAGGGGGAGTCAGATGAGGTTCTCAGACCATTATTGTTATCTGGACTACCTCCCCAGACTCTCTGTTGGCTTCTAGCTCTCAATTACAGAGACAGGCTAGGAAGTCAAGAGGCAGGTACACGCTATAGTCCTCATCCAGAAATGGGCCCTTCAACACTTGGATATAGGCATCACTGTCTGGTAAAAGCATGGACACCCTTCCCCCAGACTGGTTTCCCAGAAACGGGCTAGTTCTGTGAACAGCTGCACCCTCTAAAAGCACAGACCGCCCATTTCATTGTTTCTAGAACCAGAACAAACAGTCACGTATACCCCACTGAGAAAAACCGCACCTTACGTCAACTCTCCAGAAGCTTCAACGGGGGGGGGGGGGGGGTATAAAAAACCCCTCAAGCGCTCCCCTGGCGCGGCTTCCACAGCTTCACTTTACTGTGGGCTGCGGAACCCGTCCACTTGTCCCCAATAAAGCCTGCTTTTTAATCAATCCTCGGCGAGTGTGGTCTGTCTCTTCTCGTTTCATGCCTCAGTTTACCTAACAATCACAGCATGGGTTTCCTAGTTGGCAATGTTCTGATAGACTGTTAGTAGAGATCAGAGATTTTCACCTGGGGATGATTTGCCCTCCCCAGGGGACATTTGATAACCAATGGTGAGAGTTTTGGTTGTCATAATTGGAGGAGCATTGGCATCTAATGGGTCTTGACCTTGGTGTTGTATAAGAAAGACTCTCTCTAGGGTAATGATTTGCCAAGAAACTGAAATGCAGAAGGCAGGAGAGAACGTTGAGGTGAAAGCAGTAGAATGTTGACCCAGAACTTGAGAATTCTACCAAGGAGACCACAACCCCACTGGGAAAGGGCACCATGCTATATGACCACCTATGGTCAGGCAGAGGCCACAAGGGGCCAGTAGAAGCTGTGGTCACCAATGAGTGCTCCCTTTCCACCTCTCAACATGAAATTCTCCACATGAAATTCTCATGTGTTACAGAAGAATTGGTCCATAGGGTTTTCCTGATCACAGTCGTCAGAGAAGCAATTTGTCAGGGCTGAGTGGGTTGGAATGATCACACCTGCTAGGAGTCGAGCACCATCTCGAGCTCCTCTCGTTAAGGGCACAACCCAAGATATCTGTACAAACCACAGATAGTGTTTGCTGCCACGGAGCCTAATAATCAGTTAGGCCTCATTCATCCCCCTTCAGACCACCAGAGCAGTTGAAGCCCTAGTTGTCTATTCCTATCAAAGGAATCAGTGGGTTCAGGTGAGAGGAGAAAGAGGGAGCAGAGATTAATAGTGACAGGTTTAAATACCCATAGATTTGGGGGTGGGGAATGTGTTTCCCTAGGTTTGAGTTAGGCTAGCAGGCCTCTTGAAATGAAAACGTGATTTCATTAAATCAGATTTTTTGGTTGGGCAATTTCAAAGGAAAGCAAATCTCTCCCCTGAGGAGCCTGCACAGCAGCCCACCTACAGGAATTCCAATTTCGGGACTTCAAAAGACAAAAAGCAACCCTGCTTTGCTGGAAACCCGCAGTATTTGAAAGTCAGATGGCGGGCTGCCTTATTCAGAGACCTATGCCAGAGAAATGATAATCCACAGATTTCCCTATACCACCGGGAAGGCGCCAAACCCCAGTGAGGGGAATGTTCTGGAAAACATCACAGGCGGGGGCAAGTGGAAGATTTTTACTTTGGTAGCCTTTTGACTCAGGACAAATATAGATTGCTCGCCGCGCTCCATGAGAATGTGAAGGGGTCAGCTTTGAAATTTTGTTTTCACGAGGGTTGCTTCCTGAAAGATCAGTCCCAGGGCTGAAGAATCTCATTCATTCATCCATCCATCCATCCATCCATCCATCCATCCATCCATCCATCCATCCATCCATCCATCCATCCATCCATCCAGCAACTTTGTGGCTGCAGACATTTTACTAAATGCTAGCCAAAGATAGGGTTGTCTCCGTCCCTGTAGTCAGGAGGACACGGACCATTAGGACGCAGGGATGGAGTCTCAACTTTGCTAGGACTCCACAAAGGCGTCAGGCACAGGAAAGAGCTAGAAACCTGGGAATCCTAGCCCGGGACCCGGTAAATGCTAACTTATCACGGGATAAACGCCAAGTATTAGGGATATAGTAACTTCTGTCAGGCTGACTGGGGGAACCTGGAAGGGCGGGAATCGGCATTTTGGACGCTTTGCAGGTGCTCTATATGCACAACCCGGTTTGAGACTCACAATGTTGGGCGAAGGAGCGCCCCCGGAAGGCTTCTGAGCAGGGACATTCTATCTTCCTAAGGCTCCATCCCCAGGAGGGGCTGCAGCTCAGAAGACCACTACCGGAAGCCTTCACTTCAGCTCCACTTTTCTAGCGCGGCTGGGCCTGGACTTCATTTCCCAGGATGCCCCATCGCGGAAGCCTCCACAGGATTGGGCAGAACAACACGGAAGGAATTATGGGTCTCCCAGCAACGGGTGGAGTCCTGGGCCGTGACTGGACGCTCACGCCCCATCCCGGCGGCTGACAGTTTGACGAAGCTCCGTTCCATCTGGGAAATCCTGGATGGTTCTCCGTCTTTTAGATACATTCGAGTGGTGGTGCGGCTTCGTACGCGCTCTTGCCGCGCTCCTCGTCGGGCCCCTCCCCTTTCACAGCTAGCAGCTGGGAAAGTCTGGAGACTGGATTTCAGGGTCCGGAGTCGGCAGAGGGGCGGGGGCGGCGCAGTGCGCAGGCGCGAGCGGTCTCGAGGACGACGCGCGCGGCGCTTGTTTGAAGTAGGAGTTTCTGAGGGAAAGCGACCCGGCTTGCGGGCGATTGAACGAGTGGGTGACCCAGCAACCTCCTCCGCCGGCCATGGCAGCCCTACGCTACGCGGGCTTGGACGACACGGACAGCGAGGACGAGCTGCCTCCCGGCTGGGAGGAGAGGACCACCAAGGACGGCTGGGTTTACTATGCCAAGTAAGGGAGCCGCAGTGGGTGCCGCCGGGCCGGGAGCCCCCTGAACGCCGACGGCCTCACGCCGCCGGCCACTCTGCTGCCCTCACGCGCCACCTGCGCTGCCCCGCGGGCCCGTTCAGAGGAAGGCATTGCTGCAGCGAGTCCGTCGCGGGAGCCCCGGGGCCAGCAAGGGCCCTTCGGCAGCGACGGGGCACCCGTGGGTGGGGGAGGGGGTCACGGGGCCGAAGGCCACGGCGGCGACCCAGGAAATGAAGCCACGTGCCCCGCCGGGTCGGGGACCTGGCAGTAGGTGCTTGTCAACAAATGCCCAGCTTCCCGGTGCGTTTTCCAGTGTGGTCCCCGTCACTTGCTGCGTGACCTTGGGCAGCTGCAGGACACGACGGCTCGGCTGCCGGCCTCGTCTGCACGGGGAGCCGAGGGTGGTCGCCAGGAGCGTTAGTTGTGGCATTTGGCATAAAGCACAGCACACGCGTTCGCACAAATAACTGTTGAGTGATAAGAAACGTACACACGTGCCCTGTCACGGTTCCCTCTCCACTACCTGCCTGTTGAGAGAGCTGGGGGGGTCTTCCCAGCACGGACAGGCTCCCATAGCTGGAGGGCACGTCCCTCCTCACCCCTTCTTCTGCCCTGCCAAGGCCCTCGGTTCCTTGGCCCTTGAGACTGAGTGACACCTCTGCCCGTCTCAGCAGCCCCCTGGGGCTCTCCTGACCTGCCAGTTGTGTCTGTGCTCAGTCGTTTCCCTCCCAACTCTGGAAGGGCCACCAACCTTCTCTCTGAGTCGCCCCTGAAGACTTTCCATTTGATGACCAGTCATGGCCTGTTTGCAACTCTACCCCTCTGGTTGCAGCTGGGCCAGGCCTGAGGCCAGGGCTGCCAGGTCTGGAGGTCCTAGATCTCTGGGGTCTTGTGGAAATCCCTTTCCCAGCCTTACCCCGTCTTTACACGCATCCCTGACCACATGCACCATGGGGCAAGGATAGAACCCAAAGGCACCCACATTATGTGGGACCCTCTACCGGCCTGGGGGCCCCCACGGAGAGGCACTTGTGGCTCAATCTGGGTTCTTATCAAGGAAGGGGCGCTCTGAGACCTTCCCACCCACTGAGAGAGTGAGAGAGGGAGTTTAGATCTTTTGGGGGGAGAAGAGGTGGAGGGTTCTGATCCAAGTCTAGACCACTGCTGGCCATCCCTCCCATCCCCAGCCTTCCCTGCAGGGAGATGGTGTTCTTTTTCAGGTACTTCCCTGGACCCCTCCAGTCGGGGCTTTAGACCTCCCTGCTGACTTAAACTTTGCTTCAAAAGCAAGAGACTTGGAATTTCTTCCCTGAGTGTGCTGTTCGCATAATGTCAACATGTAATTTTGAAGGTAGACTACTAACCGCAAGGTCAACAGTTTGAAACCACCAGCCACTCTGTGGGGAAAAGATGAGGCTTTCTACTCGGTAAAGAGTTACACTCTCAGGACACCTACAGGGGCAGTTCTGTCCTGTCCTACATGGTCACTGTGAGTCAGAATTGACTCCATGGCTGTGAGTTTGTTTGGTTTTGGTTGAAATGAAAATCATGAGTAAGTATTTCTTTGAATAACCAAAAGTTGTTTGAAAGAAAAAAAGAGGCTTCTACGAGGATTTAAGGAAGGTTAACATTTTGAGGACATGACTGTTAAAGTAAGTTTAGGCTATAGTAAAAAGGAATACCTTTTAATTAATTTTCACAGAGAAGTATTTACTTTGGAAAAACACCGCTATGTTGAAGGCCAACTTAGAATCCTTATGACATGCTGGCTTATTCAGCCCTTTGACCCCAAGTGGGTATGACTGCAGGGAACCCTAGTAGTAGACCAGTGGTTAAGTACTCAACTCTGAACGAAAAGATGAGTTCTAACCCACTAGTGACTCTCCAAAAGATCCATAATCATTGCCAGTGAATGGATTCCAGCTGATTGCCACCCTGTTGGATGGGGTAGAATGGCTTCTGTGGTTTTTCGAGACTGTGATTTTTTTTACTGGAGGAGAAAGTCTTGTTTTTTTTCAAACAGCACATGCTGCTGGTTTCGAACTACTGACCTTGTAGTGAGCAGCCCAAGTGGTAGCCTACTAAGCCACCCGTGGCTCTACAGGAGGGTTAATGTGCTCCCACAAACATTACATCTAGGAAACGTTATAGGACGATTCTGCTCTGTCATTTGGGGTCCCAGTGAGCTGGCATCTGTTAACAAAAAGTGTTAATACTATCCCCATTTTACTAATGGGGAAATTGAGGAATGTGGTAGGCATACATTTGGTGGGTTGGAGAGTCCTCAACCACCACGTTACCTTCTTCAATTAGACCTTGGGGTCTACCTTGGGGTGGCTGTGCTCAGAACAGACCCGTGGTGGAACTTCTAGTCTCTCTGGTTATTAGCATCTAGGAGGGAGTGAGGGTTGGGGGTGACTGTTACATGACTTGTTTGTCCCGTGTAGGAAAACAGATGCTTTTAAGATGTCCAGGGCAGACTGGGAAGGGCGGGTACAAGTTGAGAAATGGAGTTAGGCAGGGCCTGGCCCCCCTCTGACATGGCATCCTGGTTCCTCTCACCCTTTCCTGCTCCCTAAGCCACTCTCTCTGGTCCTGCACCTCACTGTTTTCCAGGGGTCAGCCTCCTTGCTGTTGGGAAAGGGGCCCCTCCTTCTGACTCCAAGGAGCCTGTGACTTCTATCTTGCCCTGCATGTTTCATGGCCATCTGTTTGTGCCCCACCTCAGGGCTATGACCTCACTTGTTCATATATTCATTGGATCGTTCATTCCATTGTTCCTCCTTCCAACAAGTATTTCTTGAGTGCTACCATTTGCCAGGCTCTGGATAAGATATTCCTGCCTAGGAGATCTGGGTGTTGGAGACAAGCAGTGAGCAAGTCAATGGTTTTATTGCAACCGGTGACGAGGCACCAGAAGAAAGCAGTGTGTGAGCAGTGCAGAGACTTCTGGCAGCTGGTATCCCCTGAGTGCCATCAGGGCACCTTTTGAGGTTTATGTTTGGGATAGGATTTGGAGCTGGGTAGGAATTGGTGGGTCTGCTCTAGCTAGAGACTGACCGACCCTTACTGGAGGAGGTGAATTTTGACTGGGAACATGAGAAGGAGCCACAGGGGAGTGGGCCCGGTGGAGGGAACAGCAAGGGGGCAGTCTCTGAGGCAGGAGGGAGCAAGGCAGGGCTGAGGACAGGGAGGGGCCAGCACAACTGAAGTGGTGGCAGCAGGCCTGGCAGACGTAGACCCTGTCCTGTGAATGATGTGAGGGAGGCGGGAAGACGCCACCTTTATACCAACGTAGAGGCAGACGTGTGACAGGAGTCCACGATGATGGAAGAAAGTATTTTTTTTTGACAGAATGTTTGGCTCTATTACTTTTAAATGACAGCATCACCTGGAAGGGAACACATTTAATGCGGTTATCTTTAGAAGTGTGTTGTTAGATGTCCTTGAGTTGGTTCCATCTTGTGTGGACCTTATGAACGACAGAACAAAGCAGTGTCCACTCTGTGTCATCCTGACTCCACAGAGTCGTGACTCTGTGCGAGCCCATTGTTCCATTTACTGTGACAGTCCATCTCATTAAGGATCTTTATTCCTCTTCTTTACCGACACTCTACACTCTCAAGTACCATGTCCTCCTGCTGGGATAACATGTCCAGAGTACGAGATGAAGTCTCATCAGCCTTTCTTCCAAGGAGCGTTCTGGCTATACTTCTCTCAAGACAAATTTGTTGGTTCTTTTGACGGTCCCTGGTACCGTCCTCTGATTCAAACTCACCAGCCCTGTGATTCAAACTCATCAATCTTCCCTTGTCTTTGTCTTCCCTTTTCATCATCCAGCTTCTGCCTGCATTCGAGGAATCTGAAAAGACCATGGCCTGGGCCAGGCACACCTTGGTCTTCGTAGTGACAGCTTTGCTCTTCAGTGCTTGAAAGAGGTCTTTGGCGGTAGACTTATCTAATGCAATATGCCATTTCATTTCTTGGCAGCTGCTGCTTCCATGCACCTTGATTGTGGATCCTAGTTAAATGGAATCCTTGACAATCTCTTCCATGCTCAGCATGATACGTTTCTTGGCCTAGTTGTGTGGGTTTTCATTCTCAAGGCCGTAATCTTTAATCTCTGTCAGTAAGCGCTTCAAGTCTTCTCAGCTTTGGGCCAGCCAGGTGTGCCCTCTGCAAGCATAGGTGGTTAATGAGCCTTTTTCCATTCTGAGCTCTTGTTCTTCATGTAGTCCAGCCTCTTAGCTCATTGAATAAGTGGGGAATGGCAAGTGTGATGAATGGATACAACCTTGTCACACACCTCTCCTGGCTTTAAACCTTGCAGTTTCCCTGGGTTCTGTGTGAATGACTGTCTCTAACTCTCTCTAGGTTCTGCATGAGCACAGTGGACTGTTCCAGAATTCCCACTCTTTGCAATGGGATTCATCCTAGAAATGTCATTATAGCTCATCATTGTTTTGTGGATTTTTTTTTTTTACAGTCACACCGAGGAGAAGACTCAGTGGGAGCATCCGAAAACTGGGAAAAGAAAGCGAGTAGCTGGAGGTTTGTATTTTGCTGTCGTCATAGGACCCAGGGCCTTGTGTTTAAAACATTGGTTAGACATCATCCAGGTGGGTCAGCATGTCACTCTGGGGCAGCTCTCTGGCAAACCATTAGGGAGCTGCAGTCGGCTCTGTGGTACGTGTAGGATTCAGCAAGAGAATGGGATGAGATGATGAGGTGGAGTGAGGATGACTTATTGGTCTTAAAGAAAAGTAAAATAAAAGTAAAACCTGGTTTTAAAATTATCAGGTCCTTGAACCACATTGTATGTTTGTACTGTCACATGATCTGTTTGTAGAGTTGCTCTTGGTTCATGGCACCGATACAGATACCAGTGTTGTGTGGCTTCCACAAAGAGTCCCATGCCTTCCAGGTGCTTCTCTGTAGGAGATCCCAGGGATGGAAGGACAAGAAGGTAGGACCTTGTTTCAAGGGCTTTTAGGGTCCAATTGAAGACACAGTATGTAAACACGAAACAGTACGTGTTTACGCTACACACAGACACACGCATAATATTGCATGACAGATGCCAGAAGTCATCATATGAATGAGGTGTTGGGTGCCTGCCACCCATATAGATAAGTTCTATAGATTTATCCAGCTGAGAATTCACATTGATTGGAGCATCGCAGAGGCAGGGATTGGATGTAGTGTTTAAGACTGAGCAAGAGGCACAAATATGTGCTCCACTTGGTTAGTTATTAGACCTTGTGTGGTGGCCAGAATTGGATCACATGACTTTTGGGTGTTGAAGCTGTTGGATTGGTGGGATAGGCTTGTTGGGCAGGGGCTTGCCAGGTGTGGGTCTTCCTCTCTTACCTGGGAGGATGAGAGAGGGGGGCTTCTGTTTACCAGGACCCCTGCCAATCTGTCAATCTTTGCTGTGTTTCAGACATGCCATATGGCTGGGAACAAGAAACTGATGAGAACGGACAAGTGTTTTTTGTGGAGTAAGTATTTAGAGACACTCTTCTTGGCCTCCTTACTTTTTAATGAGGTTTAAATATTAGGAGTGGAAATACAAATCAACTATAGAAAATGGGGGAAATTAGAACCACATGGACCCCTTACTCACCATGCTCTCTGCAGGACGAGCTCTTCCTGTCTGTGCTGCACAGCGTTCTTAAACACTAACAGGAGAAGGCGATGTGCTGGGGGAAACGGCATAGGAATCCACTTTCCCCGTGTAATACATTGTGAACCAAGCCTTGGTGGCCTAATGGGTTATGCTTTGGGCTGCTAACCACAAGGTCAGCAGTTCAAACCCACCAGCTGCTCCACAGGAGAAAGCTGAGGCTTTCTACTCGTTAAGATTGACAGTCTCAGAAACCCACAGGGACAGGCACAGTCCTATTCTGTCCTGTAGGGTCACCAGGGTTGGAATCCACTTGATGGCAGTGAGCGGGAGCTTTTTATCATATGAACAATTTCTCAGACCTATTGTTTCTCAAAGAGAGTTAGTCACTCTTAAGGATTTTGAGGTGTCCTGGTAGTTTAATGATTGAATGCTCAGCCGATCATCAAGTTGTCAGTGGTTTGAACCCTCTAGTTGGACCCTGGGTCTAGACTAGACCTGGCAGCCTATTTCTCGAAAGATAGCTTCGGGGCATCAGAATCGACTTGACAGCCTGGGTTGTAGAGCATGAGTATTTTATACAGATATTCTATAACTTACAATTTTATTAATAAATACTTATAAAATTGAAACCATTTATAGATAATAATTATAAATGGAGCATCCTTGTCTCTAATGTTTTTCACCTTTCTGATTCTGTCCTTGAAGTACATTTTAATAACAAACGACAACATTACTCACTTAGGAATCATGTAGCCTCAACCTACTGTCATCCGTTCAGTCCTTACTCATAGTGCTCCTACACAGGGTTTCCAAGGCTGTCAGTCTTTTCAGGAGCAGATAGCCTCAGTTTTTCCTGTGGAAGGGCTGGTGGGTTTGAACCGCTGACTATTCAGTTAGCCGTCTCTTGCTTACTTGACAGTGCCATCAAGGTTCTAAAGCCTTACTCACTGTTAACAAGGCAAGTCTGACTCAGCAACCTTACAGGATGGAGTATATTTTCCCTTGTGGGTTTCTGAGGCTGTAAATCTTTATTGGATTAGAAAGCCTCATTTCCCCCAACAGTATGGCTGATGGTTTTGAAATACCTTGTAGTTAGCAGCACCATACCATTGGGCCCCTTCCAAAGCTTACTACACTCGGAATTCCCTGGTTATCTCCCATCCAAGTAGGAATCAGGCCTGGCCTTGCTCACCTTGTGAGATCACATGAGAGGGGGAGCTGACTCACCTTACCTCCACAGCCTTAGCTAATCCAGTCTTCAGAGTAACCTTAAGGGCAGTAGTGCTTTCATTACCTATGGTTCACTGCTGATGGCTCAGACTGAGCCAGCGAGTTGCTTGTTCAGGATGTCACAGTGGCTAAGAGGTAGAGCCAGGATTTTAACCCAGGCCACTGCTCCAATTGCCCTCTTGACCACTCCTGTCAAGAGGGCAATGAATGTTGACAGAGTTGGGAGTTGTTGGTTGGTTGGAATTATTTGTTATTTTTTTAAGAAAAGGTATGCATGTAATATTTTAACTTGTAGTTAAGCTACACCAAACTATGGTGGCAGGGCAGGACCTGCTCCCAGTGTGGGCCAGCTGTCCAGAGCCTAAGGTAGCACTCCCATGGCGTGGCCTCTGCAACTTCTGTTTCGGTTTCCTTAAAGTGGGGCAAAAACTGACCTTTGAACACTGCCGAATGTTGCAGAATTTTCATGGGTATTTCTCTAGTGTTTTTAGTCTGCCTGATTAAACCAAACCTTCCTTAGCTTCTTACGGAGACAGGATCCCCATTGGGTTAGTGTGGTATGCATAAGGCTGCTGGCTACAAGGCAGAAGAGGATTTGATGGCCATCGTTCCGTGGGGCTGTGTGGTCCTTTGGAGGCCAGAAGGTCGACTGAAGGGGCCTGCTTCCTGTCAGTGTGAAGAAAGGTTTTGGTAGCTGAGAAATGTAATTATCTTACTGTGCTGAATGCCAGTGCCCACGGCCCGTGGGCGCAGGCCAAATATGATATCCTTTTCTCGACAGTCATCTAAACAAGAGGACCACTTATTTGGACCCACGGCTGGCATTTACCGTGGATGACAATCCCACCAAACCCACCACCCGGCAGAGGTACGACGGCAGCACCACCGCCATGGAAATCCTGCAGGGCCGAGACTTCACCGGCAAAGTGGTTGTTGTGACTGGGGCCAATTCCGGAATTGGTAGGCTGCCACCATGATTTTATTTGCTTGTGCGTGAGCGCCTGTGTGTGTGTGTGTGTGAGTTAAAAATGAATCCACGTAAATTTCATGCAGTGAACTTTCTGGGTTGTGATTCTCTAATTGGAAGATGTATTTATAGCCCCCTTCCACTGCCATGTCATTAAAATCCTGACCTCTTTTTACATCTACATCTCAGCATTAGGGAAGGCTGAGTTGGAGCCGACCTTGACTTCTCTGAAAGCCGAACACTCAGCAAAAGGCTGTGGCTATTTTGGTATTCACGGAGCAGAGACAACAGGCTCGGCCTCAGAGCTTCTGACCCGGGCTGGGTGCTGTCCGGACATGGTCCAATTCCCTGGGTTATTCAAACCACCATTGATTGGTAATGGAATATGGGCAACAACATTGTCTCCTGACTGGAACAGAGGCAGCTGCAGGTTTTCATTGGTCCCCGAGAATATCATTTTCCTTCAGGAAAGGATCTCCTTTCTTTATAAAATTGGAGAATTCATTAGTCCTTGTTGTAACCTCTAATATGAGTCTCACAGTTTCCGTGGTACGCTGACAGTGACGGTTGGGTGGTGGTTGATGGCATGGCGTGGGGAGGGGGTTGCTTTCCCCAAACAGAGACCCTGCAGACAGCAGCTGGACTCTTAGGGTGGTGCTGTGTGCGGCATTTTGTTTAAGCTCATTTACATCCGTATCTGAGTTGCAAACAATGATCCAAAACTGCATGGCACAGTCTTCTGTCTTGTCCTCTGGGTGGGATTGCACCCCTGCCAAATAGTGCCCCCTGTGGGTCATCTTGCCCCTTTGTGTATCACCCCATCCTCTCCTTGCTTTCCTGCCTTCATTTTGAATGCCCCGCCTTCATTCTCCAGAAGCAAGCCGCAGTGCCACCTGGGAAGCCCGGGAGATGAGAATGCATCTGGAAATGCTTGGTCTGTGCACAGACCAGGGGCTGAAGTCTAGGCTGCCAGCCCAGAGCAGAACTTGTCTATCAGGACAAAGAAGCCGATGGTCTTTTCTTTTTTTTTTTTTGTCCAATAGAGAATGATTTCTTTAATATCAACTCACTGTCCTCAGCCTGGCCTCTGAATATGTTCCATCTAGCTGTCAGGACTTCTGCATCGGGATACATTCTCTGCAGTTATTATTGGCAACATCCATGACACTGTCCTAGAAACAATGGCCAACTCCTCAGGCATCCAAGAAGCAATAGCTTGTGTTGATTATGTTGACTGTTACGGCAAGGGCGTGGGTGGACTGACCGATGTAGTGTAGGATCATTTTAAAAAACTAATGACTTAAACACTAAAATAAAATAGCTTTTTGTTGTTGTTTAACACTCAATTAACCAGAAAATTAGCCAAAAGATCTCATTCCCTTAATCTTCTGGCTTCTGGCTAGACTATATTTTAATTAGTAAAATAATGTGCCCCCCCATGTAATTATTGGTTATTTTTCTTGTAAGTGTACAAACTTTGCTAGGTCTGATGGCAGATGACATACCCTCGCTAATGTTTCTTCCAAAGATTCATCATGGCAGGTTCATGCCGTGACTGTCGAGTGGCTCTGAGTGTAAAAGAACTCCATCTCATTGGCTCTTTAATTGCAACTCAGAGAGGCGATTCAGAAATGGTGCAGAGTGCATGTGCTGTCAGTCAGCATGGACCTCAAACCTCTTGCACAAAGTTCCCCCAATATTTGGTTCTCTTCCAAGCTGTCCCTTTCCCTGGAAAGCCCTCCCTTGCTAATGCTTGTCACTTGTTTTGTGGGCATTGCAAGTCTGCGTCTTTGGTCCAGTTCAATACTCTGGACAAATCCTCAGGCTCAAGATGCCTGTCTTAGGGTGACTAGCCCTCCTGTGCACACCCACAGCCATCCTGAGCTCTAGCTTCCCTCAGATATTGCCTTTAACCCTGCCTCTTACCATGCTTCCCTCTCTGCTCCTCAGAAGTGCACGTCAAAGTGAGCGCTGGAGATTTTTATTCTCCATTAAAAGAATATCTCATACTGAACATTCCAGGCAATCACCTGCTTGGAAAGAGCGTCCTCGCTGCAACAGTCATATTAGGTGCAAAGAAAGGCAGGTGCTTCAGAGGCCCGTGGCTTTCCCTCCTGACTCACTAACGCTTTTATATCCTGCATGGCTGTCGGGGAATGCCCCTGCCCGAGCAGGCTGTGACTTCTAGATAAAGCTGAGCTGCAAAACGTGTCAATTTAGAAACTGCTATCACGACTCTATTTCTGCCCGTTTCAAAGAAGTAGCTGAATGTCGAGTGAAGTGGGCATCTTCGTTTCCATGGCGGCTGGGCATTCAGGAGCCATCTTCTCTCAGAGCCCTCGTGATGCCGGCCTTCCCTTCTTCTCTGTCGCCATGGGGGCCTGCTTCTGACTGTGGGCTGTTGAGTCTTTAGCCTTGAGGATTTCTGTTCTCCCAGAAGTGGACCGGACTGGCACAGAACACATCTGTGGTTCTCTTGAGAGATGGCGATTTCTCCTGGGCTTCAGAGGTTACTTTGCCAATCTGATGTTGCCAATGGTTCTGTTCTGTTCTCTGACGGTCTTGGCATTGCCAATGATGAGACGCTCTTGCTTGTGAAAGGGGACAGTGAGGTGGTCGTGTTGCAGGTGGGTCTGGACTGGTTCTAACCTTCAGTTCTTAGTCTTGTAGGGGAAGGAATTCCGCCAAGAGACACAGAATGCAATGGAATGCAGAAACGCTTTATTAGGAGTGAAATCATTGTGGCAGAGGACCCAGGGGCAGCTTTGCTCTCGTGCTATTCGCATGCTCTGTGGGTTTCCTCTTCCAGAGGTCTTTTCCCACTGGCCCCCCACTCAGTGGGCAGTGCTTTCTTAAAGTGAGCTAGCGTCTTTGGGGATGGGGACCACAGTTGGGTCTTGGTTTTGAAAGTCATTATGCTCTTGTGTGCGCATGCTTTATAAGCTTTAAGCAAGTTGTTAGGTCTAGCGTCCCCTATAGGAAAGTCATGTAGTATTACCTGCTGCTTTTGTGCTTACTGCGCATGCCTAGTCTTGGTTGGCCTTTTTGGTTCCTCTTCCCTTGTGCTCAGATCCCCTTCCCCCCTCCTCCTGGTTCTGAACTGTCTACTTATTTAACAGTCGGAGGGGACAGCTTTGTTTTTTTGGTTTTTTTTGGTGAGCTTCAGGGTCTGATTTAAGACATCACCCATTTGAAATCACCTAGAAGCTGACTGTTGTCTTTTTCTGCCCCCAGTAACAAGTGGGAGAGAGCTGTATTTTGAATTGGGGCTGTTTTGTGTGACTGAGGCAGTTGGAGGGAAGCCTTCTTCAGTTGACTCCAGAGCTGAGGGTGCTGTGCTTCTGGCAGCTGCTGGGGGATTCCGAGGAACCGCTACCACAGAGCCTCGAGAGCCCCTGGAATCTGTTTTTGCTGAGACTACCCCTTCCCAATCAGTACTGTTGACTGTGCTGGGCTGTCTAGATCAGGGGCTGGCCACCAATGACCCACTGCCTGTTTTTTTTTAATAAAGCTTTATTGGAACACACCATGTCCATTTGCTTCCATTTCCTGTCTGTCTGGCTGGCTGTGTGTTCCGTCGCCTGAGTAGTTGAGCGGAGACCATCTGTCCCACATAGCCAAAAGGATGTGCTCTCTGACCTTTTGGGAAGCAGTGATGGGACCACTTTGAAAGTAAGAGGGCATCTGCAGTCTCTGAAGTGGCCATTGCACTGATGAATGGATGCTCCCTGGCATCTGCCTGTGTGGAGGAGGCCCTGCCCATTCCCTGCAGCCCTCGCCTGAACTGGGTGCACTTTTCTCAGGGAGCTGCAAGGCCTAGGATGTTGCTGCCTCAGAAACTAACACTGTTCTCTCCTTGACCTTTGTTTGCCCAGCTGTCTGAACCCGAAGAACTTTGTAGATTGAAAGCGGTAGCTTGTGGACCTCTCTCTCTGTGTGGAGTTCAGCACCTCAGTATCCCGGGGGAAGCCGTCTCTTCACCCAGAGCTGCTGCTAGGAGACCGAGCGGCCCGGAACCCGCAGCCCAGAGTGCCGAGCTGTAGAGACGAGGGAGGCCTTCATGTCTCCGTGTGGCACTGAGCACTGAGCGGGGAGGGGCAGGCTGTCATGGCTCTGGGGTCACCCGCTGACGGCCTGGATGTGGTAACAATGAAGGGAAATGCCTTCCACCTGGGAACCTTACAGATAAATCTTGCTGTGATGGCTCAGGAGAAGAACTGTTGGAGACTAGGCATCTCACAGCCCAAAGCCCCGAGCTTCTCTGAGCCTGAACCTGTCAGTCTAACTGATTTGGCCATGTGTACAAATAGTCCAGTGTAGCATGCCCCTCTGCATTTCAGCAACCTGGCACATGCCCAGCAAAGACAGGCTCTTTCACATAAGTCCTAATGAGGGTGCCTTGAACCCCCACACAGGGGGTTTGGGGACAGTATTAACCCTGCTCTTGTTAGAGGGACATTTGTTGGAACACATGAAGATGGTGGCAGTGAGCAGGAGAGGCTGTGGTCACATTTAAGGGCTGATACCCAGGCTTTGTCAAACATTCTCCTACATTTGAGCACTGTAGCAAGGAGGAGCCAACCTGACATTTCCAGCTCAGTTTTCTGTGGTAGCAGTGAAAGAACTCTCCTGCCATATCCAGTCTTCAACCCAGAGTGCCTCAAAACTGATTTTCAAATCCTTCTCAAGAGTTTAGTCAGAATGAACAATTCCTTTCACC
Source organism: Tenrec ecaudatus (assembly GCF_050624435.1). Taxonomy (NCBI): domain Eukaryota; kingdom Metazoa; phylum Chordata; class Mammalia; order Afrosoricida; family Tenrecidae; genus Tenrec; species Tenrec ecaudatus. The sequence goes on from NC_134547.1 coordinate 67,490,111, forward strand.
TTTTGAACCTCCACAGTAACGGACCCTACTAAATAGTGTGACTTGGAATCTAGAATTGCCTGGCCCAGTTCGATTTTTGAGCCAGAGGACCCATTAACAAGAGAAACACTGGCTTTTTTGTTGGTTTTTTCCCCTCCTAAACAAATATAAGCTGGTTCCCTTGGAATCTATCAGTCAGTATTTATGTGTTGTTATAATCACCTCCCTCGGGGTTGTTACACAGATTCTAACTTAGATTGAGGTTTAGATATTTTAAGAGGAGCCCTGGTGGTGTAGTGGTTACCAGTTTGGCTGCTCACTGCAAGGTCAGCAGTTTAAAACCACTAGCAGCTCTGTGGGAGAAATATGGGCCGTTCTACTATGTAAAGTGTTACAGTCTCGGAAACTCATGGGGCAGTTCTGCTCTGTCCTGTAGGGGTCACCGGGAGTCAGTATCGACTCGATGGCTGTGAGAGAGAAAAGATGTAAAAACTATGTGCTCCAGCTATCAAATCTACCCTGAAGTTTGCTTTCCTTGAAAACAGGAGGAGTGCATCAGATTTCTAGGCAGGGAACCCTGAAACATTACTGTTGGAGACTGTTGACATTGGTGCTTTTGGCTTAGCGTGCACCCAGGCTGGGAGACGTGGGGTCTGGTTCTTTTGTCATGTGGTATGAAATCACGGGGTGATGGCCATCTTGGATTCTAGCCATTGCCAGGGAGATGAGTTCTGATCTGATGGGCATTCTAAAGCCCACCCATTCTGTAGTCATAGACTTTTCTCCATGCAGACACATCTGTGCGTTCTTAAGATTTCAAATCCACACATCACAGTTGTGAAACCAACCACCTTCCCATACACTTTCAATCTTCTCTTTTCTTTTGCGTGCCTTATAATTTCCATTTGTAATTTTGCCTTTCAGCCTAAACTGTGCCATAGGTTTACTCAGTCCACAAGTCCCTCCTCACCCCACCCCTCATCCCCCTCCACATTCTCCCAATGATTCTATAACTCGAAGGCACTGTTTATATTTAGTCTACACTTGGGACTCAGAAAATGCTTGATGACAGTTTCCTTTCTGATTACTGACAAGACTTAAACTGGTGAGATCTTGGAACTTATCAACTTTTTAAGAGCCTGGTACTCATGAAGTAGAGGGGGAGGGAAAACTAAAAATAATCAAAATAGCCTTTTGGAAATTTAAACTCTAATTTTACATGAAAAACATCTGTTGTCACTTCTGTCTCATCCTAAAATCTATCCATATATCATAAATAAAATGATTTTGAAATGACTTTGTGGCGAGATAATGTTGAGATTTGTATTGCAGTCTTGGAAAAAAGTCCTGGAATGACATTACATTAAGATGGCAAATTAGTCACATAAGGAAATCAGTAGCCCATTTATATCGAAATACTGAGCGTACATGGAAATCATATGATCCGAGTCTCTGAGAAGCCAGGATCCAAGGAGAGACCCCTGTGAATTTCTCTGCTGAGCCTCACATTGTAATGATAATGCATGTCAGTGATTGGGCTGCTAACTGGGAGGTCATTGACCGGTGAGACTGCCACTAACAATTTTTAGCCTTCAAAGCTCCAGGGAGAAGTTCTGCTCTGCTCCATAGAGGCAGCTATGAATCTGTCAGTTGGATTTACTCCATGGTTTTACTTGACCTCGTATTCTGGTTAAGAGTTAGGCGCAGAAACTCACAGAGGCTGCTCTACTCTCTTCCATAGGGTCCCTGTGAGTTGGCATCCCCTGGGTAGCTGTGATCTTGATTAGTTCTCAGCTGGGTCTCTGAGTGCTCATTCTCCAGATTTGACCAGTTGAGTTTCAGGCTTTCATCTTTAGATTTTAGTTTATTTTAGTAGCTACATCACAAACGAGCACATTATCAGCTACTGTTCCAAGGCAAAATGTTCCAAGGTTGTAAAATCAGATTATCTTAAAGTCTGTCTTCGTCAAGATTCTGTAGGTGATGTTGGATTTGACAGGCATTTGACGTCCTAGTCAATTCCAACGCTCTGATCTTGTGCTTTCACTGAGGCAGCAGCAAAGTGAAAAGGCGTTGGGCGGATTTTCTGAGTAGGACGCTGGGTTGTGCCATCCTTCATTCTCAGGCAGTGTACGTCTCTCCACTAGAGGGCGCTGTTGCCCTTTGCGAGAAGGGAACAAAAGAGGCCTCTCCTCCAGTTTCCTTCTCTTCTGCTGGGCGTGCTTTCGTTTTTGTTAAATCATGCCTTTTATTTTCCTCATGTGTCTTTTAGGTCTTATACATCCCAGCGATAGAGTTCAAAGTGAATAGGGTCACGCCTGAAATGCTTGTGGCTTCTTTCCCCCCTCCCCCCCCTTGTTTAATTTTGTTGGTGTGAGATGCACAGGCTGGAGAGGGCTTTGCAATAGAAAGGTCCATTGTGTCCAGGGAGCAGCTTGTTCTGCCAGATTACACCGGGGCTTGCGTTTCCACGACACCATTGCTTTTGAGTGTTCGGTCCTATCGATAGTGTGATTCCCCGCCTCCCCCTTTAAGGTGGGAATTGTAATGTTTAAATATTTACACCTCTGCTTACTATGATCCCTTTAGAATGCCTTGACATCCTGGTGTGTGTATGGAAGAACACAGGGTCTCCCTCCTGCCCTAGCCAATGTATTATACTTTTTCTTGTAAATAGGTGGTTTGTTCCTGATTGATTCTTGAACTATTAGAACATGTGCCCTTTGGGGCTCGGTCTAGGTTGACGCAGCAGGTAAAGCACTTTGCTGCAACCCTCAAGGTCAACAATTGGAGGCCAACACCCGATCCATGGAAGAAGGCGGAGTGCTATCAAGATGACAGCCCTGGAGGCTCTGGGACGCCTGGCCTCCTCTGCCCCATAGGGTCACCTCAAGGCAGAAGCGACTGGCCTGCAGTCGGTTGGGTTGGGCTTCTGGGTTTCTTAAAGAGAAGACCCCTTAAACTCAGGACTTAATGCGAATCAAGGAGCCAGCCCTCACACAGGAGAGCCTTTGGGAGAGGCTCGTTTCTGCATTGCCTCCTCTTTGAAAGTTCCAGGCAACCCATTAATTGCCTGCTTTAGCTCTCGAATAGAAATTTGGCCCAGAACACAAAACTTTTGGCTCCCCAAAGCTGCTTATTTTCACATTTCTAAGGGTGGTGGGGGTGGGGTGGGGGGTTGGTAAAACAAAAGCACTGTATTATACTCACATACTTTTATTTATGTGATGATTCTTCTCGGCAACTTGCTCTTTGGCCGGGGAAAGTGGATGCTCCTGAAAGCACTGTGATGAGCTTGTCACCTGCATGACGGCTCCAGCCAAGGAAAGGCATCCTCTGGCTGTTGGGCTGCAAATGTGTTCACTGTCTGCCAGATAAACAGTTAACGTGGAATTGCAATTCTGGGAATTATTGACAATTTTAGTCCAAGAGAGGCTGGTACTACAGACCCCTTGGGCCATCATCGCTTGTTGGCTGCTACACAGCCTGCGTCCTCCCTTGAACTTTCTGTAGCATTTCTATAAACCCCTTTTCAATTGGAGCCCTCACGTTTTCCCCACCAGGGTTGCAGTCAGGAGAAGGTCCATTCGGACCACTCGCTCATATGAAGGCTCCAGAGGATGACTGGAAGGGCTGCTTCCCAAAGCTGGAGGCACTGGCCTGGCCGTGCGAGGGCCTTAGTCACTGTGTTCTTACTGTGCCCTCGGTATCTGCGCTGCCCTCATCAGACAGCAGAGGGCTCCTGTGAGCTCCAGCCTAGAGGGCTGCGGTTCACATCTTAGGGTGCTTTCTGGAGCACATGGTGCCCTTTGGGTTGGGGCTTCATCATGGATGGGAGCCAGGTTCAGTTGTGTGGTCTCAGAAAGCAGATCAGAGTTTCTGTCTTTTACTCTCTCACACTGCCATTGAGTCAGTGCTGGCACTAGAGGCCTCCTGTGGGGTTCTGAGACTATTATAAGAGTAGAAAGCCCAGTCTTTCTCCCTCAAAGCTGCTGGTGCTTTTGAACTGGAAACCATGTGGATCACATCCCAACTCATTACCAAGGCCCCTCTTATCTAAGAGTGTGTGTGTGTGTGTGTGTGCAAGTGACAAAGGAGATGGAGACAGAACATGCTGGTCAGTAAATGAAGAAGATAAAAGTCATCCCCAATTCTTAGCAAGAAGACGCCTATCATGAATATTTCACCTAACAGCTTCCAAGCTTTTCTTTTCCTCCCTCACCCGCCGTTTTTTCCTGGCAAAGTGTGGGTTGTTGGCATCTTTCCCTGCTATCTCCTGTTCTGTGGCATCTCAGATGGCCAGGGTAGCCTGCTTGGGTGGCTGGAGATTGTGGTATCAATGGAATGGAGATGAGGTGGCCCTGGGGAAAATTCCTGGTTCGGTTCCAGACCCTGGCAATAAAGCGAGCAAGTATTGACACTGAGCTGGTCGCCTGTGGTGTTGGCTTCCCAGTGCAGGTTAAAGGGAGCGTTCACACCACATTGCTGTCTGGTTAATGAGAGACGGCATAGGATCGTGTTTGAACCTGGCGAGAGCCAACAAGCCGTGACCCATGTGCTGGTGCTGATACTTGCTCTCCGTGGGGTGACCACAGACCTGCAGTTTGTAGAAGCACAGCAAAGCCAAGCACTGGGAGGCCAGGTGTCCCTGGGGACTGTTCCGCTTGTCCACCACTGTGGCATGGCTCTGTTCCATGCACGTGGGACAGCTCCACTGAGTGCCCTGCTCGAAGATCGTGATTTGCTTCATCAGGCAATAGCTACCAGAGGTTGTGCGGTTGAATGCCCATTCTCCCTTCATCCTTGCCAACCTTGGCGAGGAGTGGCTTGCCAATGCAGCTCTTCACTTTGCGTGTCTCTGATGATTAGATTGATCAGCTCAGAATAACTGCTTTCTCCTCTTCTGTTGGTAACTTTTGGATATGTATTGATTGCTAATCGATTGCTTACCTCATGTGGCATAATTTAATTTTTAAAGTGTCCCTCTCCCTTACTTAGAAGTGGATTTATCTCGAAGCATTCATTTCTTTAAACACATACTGAAAAAGGGGTCAGCCTAGCTGCCCAGTTGTTTTTTTCCCATTAAAAACTTTTGCGCTTAAGTCTTTATTAAGTGATCCCCGGGGTGGGTGGCACAAAGAGTTTGTGCTTGACTCCTAAAGGTTGGCAGTTCAGAACCACTCAACAGCTCCACGGAAGAAAGGTCTGGCAGTCTGGTGCAGTTCCACATAGTGAATCCACACCATTGTGAATCAACTTGAGGACAATGGATCTATTACGTATTAAACCAGCTATAGCTCAAGTCAGTGTTTCCCAGAGTGCGTGATAGTGCCCCCTGGGAATGGCCCAAGCGGGAACGAGCCAAGGGAGCTGTCAGAGCAGATGCCTACACTTTATCCTGGTTGATGGGCTGTCATGCAAAAGTTTTCGAATGCCAGGTGGGCATTGAGTCTTTTTTTTTTAATTCTGCAAAGAGGCTGGTCGGCCAAGCCAGTTGGGGCACCGATGGCGCAAGTCTTAGTCACCGCTTCAAATCCTGCCCCAGAGGAGGGAGCAGGGCAGAAACTGTCCAGGTGGTCAGCTCGGCTGCCCAGGGAGTCCCAAGAGACAGCAATGGGTGAATCTGGTTCCCTCGGTTTGCCTGGTTTCCTGCAGGCCTCCAGCCCTCGACGGCACCACCCCCCGGCACACCGCGCTTAACGCCTGATCTCCTCTGATGAGTCCGGCTACCTGGCATTGAAATTGCACCAGAGCTGAAAATAGCTCTGCTGACAGCCGGGGCAGGCGTGATAGGGAGCGAGCTTCTATCTGGGGAGGCAGCTGGGCGCGGGGGACGGAAAGTAAGACTGACTCTGAGACCAGGCCGTGACCTTGTTTCCAAGCCTGGCTGGGCCCCTTCCCATCTGAGTGACCATGGACCAGGCCAGTACTCTGCTTCCCTGGACACCTGCCCCAATCTCTTGCCCACTTAGCCAGGCTGTTCATGATGGGAGTCAAGGAGCACCCAGGCCAATATCCAGGCCCAATATGCCCAACATTGCAGGCACATAGGAAAGGCAGTAGGCGTTTGTGGACCGTGCTTCCCGGGGGTTGAAAGCAGCCCTGAAATCGTTTCAGATCTGCCTGTTTTTTGTGTGCCCGGAACCTCAGCATCAGCCATATGGCTGTGACTCCATTCCTTTGTAGGGAAGAAACATTTTAGATGTATATTTTTTAGTTGGAAGTCACATTGTAACTTCATCCAGAAAAAAAGAAAGAAGAGAAAAATCACCTGGAAAAAGACCAACCAACCAGAAAAAGTTATTTTTGTCGCAGTCCAGGGGCAAGAAGCAACAGCTGTGGAAGAAGGTCTCAGAGCACTTGGCCTGCTCTCCTAGAACGCCGCCTGCCTTGAGTTGTTTTGTTCCCTGCAAGGCTGTATTGTCCAGTTGGGTGGCCGTGGCTCCTAAAAGCAGCAGTTGGGTGTGAGAATTGCCTATCAACGGAGCGATCGTCATCACGTCCCAAGTGATGCTACAGAAACATCACTGTCGCCACTCTTTTTCCTCTGCGCTCACGTACAGTTTGCAGATTGAGCGCTTGACAAAGTGGAGCGCGCTGTGAGAGCTCCGTACAGGGGAACATCTCAGTGGGGAGCAGAGTCAGATGGGTGGCAAGAGAGTTGAGCCTTGCAGGCCTGAAGGCTGGCTTGGGAGCTGTCAGTCTGTGTACAAAAGGGCATTGTTTGGGACTAACGTGGCAATTGCTGTTAGTGTACTTACTGTTCGGTGGCCGGTTGGCCTGTCTGGGAGAAGACTTAGCAAGAGGAAACCAGTTGTGTTTGAGTGACTTGGCCACTAACTTCCCCCAGTGCACACGTATGTGGGCATCTTTCACGTGTACTTTCCTCATAGGATCACTCCATTCTTAGGAAGGTGTATTCGTTTCCTACTGTCCTGGTAACCGATTCCCACAAACCTTGCACTCACTGCTGTTGAGTCAATGCTGACTCAGTGACCTGCTGTGGGTTCTTGAAACTGTTTATAGGAATAGAAAGCCCAGCCTTTCTCCCTCGGAGCTGATGGTGGTTTTGAACTGCCAACCATGCAGATCTCAGCCTGACATGTAACCACTACACTACCAGGGCTTCTGCAGACATCAATTCACAGAACTGGATCCTGTTACTGGTCCACAGCTCTAGAGTTCAAATCTGTTTCATTGGGATGAAGTCAGGGTGTCAGCAGGGCGGGTCCCTTCTCGTGGTTTGGAAGGGAGACTTTGTTTCCTTTTCAGTCTCTAGTAGCCTCTGGTATTCCTTGGCTGTGACTCCCCCTTTCCCTTCAAGGCGGTCACTTCAGTCTCTGCTTCTGCGCTCCTGTCACCTTCTCCCGTAGTGTCTTTGATAAGGACACAAGTGATTCCATTCTAGGCCCAGCTGACTCTCCCCATCTCAGAATCCTCACTCAGGTCTGCAAAGCCTCTTGGGCAACAGAAAGTCACAACCACTGGTTCTAGAGATGAGATGTTGGGGATTTGAGGGGCGCTCCATTAGGCTGCAGAAAGTGATAAATCACTTCCGAGATGCCTTCCCAGAGAGCAGTAGAGTTTCCTGCTTCCGTCTACGTCTTCTCCCTATCCTGGACCCTTTGGATGGGGAAGTCTTATCTAGAAAGGTTCTCGTGTCCTTCGTTTGGGGAGAAGCCCCCCAATACTTGCCTGGTTGTCCCCGTTTGAGCTTGTTGAAAGCAGGATGGGGTGCAACTGCCCAGGCCTTATTCTTTATTGTCCACTCCTCTACTTCTGTGCTCCGTGTAGTGATGGCATGGTGGGAAACTCCCACTCAGAGTGCAGGCAGAGGTAAAAACAAACAAATGAACGCTGTTTGTAGTCTGGGCCTGAGCCCCACATGTTTTGTTTGACACCCTTCCTCGCTCAGTGATCCGTTGTTAGTTTTTTCAACTTGATTATTTTTTTCCAAAATGTTAAAAAAAAAAAGAACAGAATGATTTTAGCTCTGCCTGCACACGGAGTGCGGGGAGGGGCAGGAAAGTTTGTCAAGGTTGCAGTGAGCTAGAGCCAACCTGATGGCAAGGAACAACAACAGCGGGGAGGGGTGTCAAACACAACATGTTGGGGGCCAGGCCCAGACTACAGACACTGTGTCCTGCCTTCTGCATCATCTCCACAATCGCCGGCAGGGTGGAGCCCATTGTTGTGGTTGTGTGTGATAGGTATGGCCAAACAATGTAGATTGGTGACCAAATGTCAGTGCGTATTTCGTCATGCCTGTGAACCAGAGTTATTTGCCTGCCTGGTGTTCATAAGCATGCCACCGTGTTACGGTTTTTTAAAACCCATCTCATGGTAGAGCAGTCAGTGTTTGAACATGTTGGCAGCCTAAGAGCTGTGTACACCCAAGGTTCCAAAGAACAGGTCACTCTGCAGAAACGGTTGTTGTTAGTGCCACCGAGTTGATTCTGACTCGTAGGGACCTGGGCACAACAGAAACACCACTCGGTCCCACACCACAATCCTCCTCACGTTTGAGCCTAGGCAGCCACTGTGTCCGTCCATCTCCTTGAGGGCCTTCCTCCTTTTTGCTGCCCCTCTACTTTACCAAGCAGCATGCCCTTTCCCAGGGACTGCTCTCTCCTGACCACATCCCTTAAGTGTACGAGACCAAGTCGCCAACCTTGCCCCTAAGGAGTATTCTGGCCATACTTCTTCCAAGACCAATTTGTTGGTTCTTTTTGGCAGTCCGTGGGACTTTCCGTATTCTTCACCAGTGCCATAGTATATCCTTTCTCCCTGTCAGTTTGTCGTGCTATGGTGGCTTGTGTGTTGCAGAAATTGGTGTGACACAGGAATAGAGGACAACGATCAGATCACAAAATGAAGGGTGACATCATTACATATAAGCCAAGTCACATTATTGTGTCGCTGCTAAATTGTGTCATTATACAACTGCCAAGCCACTGAGAATCATGACCCAGCCAACCTGACACCCAGCCCTCACCAGCATTATTCTTGCTTCCCAGCCTGATGTTGACCACTGCCAGATGTGCACCACCAGTGTGCAAACTAGCGGGCTAGTAGATCATTTTACTATTGGCAGAAGTGCAGAGGAGCCAGGTGTATTGCTCTCAGAGTAGATAATGGAATTCAGTTGCTGGTTGAGTGGCAAGCGTACTCTGAGTGCTGCGGACAGACCTTTCTTGAAGTTCTCGCTGGGCTCCCCGAGTTCGAGTTCACGCACGCTTAAGCCAAGCTCTACAGATACTGGCTGTGCCTCTGACAATATACAGACCAGTGAGGTTTTGTAGTTGCTTTAGCTCTCCTGTGCTCCTTTCCCTCCCAAGCTCCTCCGACAGCATGGCAGCTGCAGAACTGAACACGAGACACAGGGTGTCACATTCTGTCACCGCTGTTGGGCAAGCGGGTACACCTTTGGGTCATATCCAGGTGGACACACTTCGTATTACCTCTTAGAGACCATGTGTGAACAGTTAGGGACATCAAGAGCACTCACTTGTTAAGGAGTATCTCTGCAGTTAGTGCCACTGCCATAAAACCAGTCTTGTTTGGATTAAAGAATTGATATAATGTTTTACTTCCCACGGGGGACTTGCTTGTTGCCATTCAAAAAAATCCCAAGCTTGTGTTTTGTGTACACTGTCCAGATGACTCTCAATGAATTTGAAATAAAGACTGTCCCACACCTCAGCAGAGGCCGTTCATAATTTGGAAGCCAGTGCACGCAAGCCAGGGGTGCTTCTGCAAGGCTGAGCTGAGTGGGACTGGGGCCCGTCACTGCCGAGTGGTCACATCTGCAGATGAGTGTGTCTGGGTTTCCAGTCGGAGGACACCTGCTTTCCTCTTACAGAAGTCCTGGCTCCAGGATCGGTTTAGGGACTGCCCTTGTGTCTTAAAAGCGCCTTGACTAATTCCTTTAAGGATTTCTCTGGAAGGGGTGACTGTGCAGGTGAGTGAATGCGTGAGTGTGTGCATGTCTGGTGGGGTGAATGGACCCTTGCAGCAGGTAAGCAGTAGCAAATGTCACTTGTTATTGACCCCGTGCTTTGTTTAAATATTGGGATGGGATTTCTGGGGAGGAGGGTTTTGCTTCAGAGCCTCTGTTAGAGGACGGTGTATGGGGGCGGACTTGGCTGTCCCAAGTCTCTAGTCAGAAATGTGGCCACACTTGTTGGGCTCTGCCACAAAGGAAACGGTCGGGCGCTTGTTTCAAAGACCGTCTTCTGTCCACTCAGCACTCAGTAGACCATTGAATTGGGACTTACCCTCGAAGTTTTGCGGGTCCCAGAAAGCCCACTCCTCTTGGGCTCCTTCAACCTTCATCTTGTCAGGATACCCAGCAGGAGCTTTCTCTCAGCTGAGCTGCCTCTCCTTCGAAGCTCATCTGTGGCTCCGCTCTCCCATCTCTGCTCAGTTTCAGATGTGACGTTAATATCTCCGGACATCACTGCCATTCTGGCGTTCACGCTTTTGAGAAGGAGTGGGAAGTAGCTGACGTTTTTGAGAAAACAAGGGATTCCTCTGTAGGAATGCTCTTTTTGTGCCGAGTGAAGCATTCACGTCAGTGGCCTGTTGCTGCTGTTAGGTGACGTTGCATCCGTTCTGACTGTCCCAAGCGGCGCAATCAGTAATTACTTACCGCTCTCTGACATTTTCGAATGCTCAATTTATTCACTGCAAACACACATCAAACAATCTAATAATCCTAAAATTAACTCAAACTATAAGATCATTAAAGCAAATATCAAGTATAGGGGCAATACAATACATTCTTATGTCAGCATCATAGTCCCAGTGAGCATTGCCTTCATCGGTGCACTCACCCCGGGTAGAGCTAGAGCAGAGTTGATGTCTCCTTGGTTCTAGCTCTCTGAAAAGTCAGTGTCTCTACCCGGGTACATAGGCTGTTCAACTGGCCTTTTGATGGCATTTTGGAAATTCTGCGGCGTCTACCCAAGTCTTATTGGGGTTCCCCAGGCTTTCTGGGGTGGCTGTTCAGACCATCTGTTGGTTCTTGGCAGTGGTTCAACATTTAGGCTAGGCCTAAATATTATACTTTCATTTCTTTTCCAAAATGGAGTGTTTTGTGTCCACATCTTATGAAGTAGTTCTCTGATGCTCACATCACTGACCCATAGCAACCCTGTGTGCAACAGAACAAAAAGCTCCTGGTCCTCAGCCAGCCACACTTATGTGTGAGCCCATCACTGCAGCACTGTCACAGTCATCTTACCGAAGACCTTCCTCTCTGTCGCTGCCCCTCCACTTTGCTGGGCAGGATGTCCTATCCCAGGGACTGGTCTCTCCTGACCACATGTTCAAAGTACGTGAGACCAAGTCTCACCTTCCTTATCTCTATGGCAGAGGTTCTCAACCTGTGGGTCACAACTCCTTTGGGGGTCAAACGACCCCTTCACAGGGGTTGCCTAGTCAGTAGCAAAATGACAGTGATGAGGTAACAATGAAAATCATTTGATGGTTGGGGGGTCACCACAACATGAGGAACTGTATCAAAGGGCCACGGCATTAGGAAGGTTGGGAACCAGTGCTCTAAGGAGCATTCTGGCTGTACTTCTTCCAAGATACATGTGTTTGTTCTTTAGGCAGGCTGACTTTCTGTATTCTTCGCCAGCACAGTAGTTCAAATGCATTGGTTCTTCTTCGGTCTTCCTTATTCAGTGTCCAACTTTCACATGTATAGGGAGGGCATTGAAAATACCATAGCCTGGGTCAGGTGCACCTAAGCCCTCAAAGGAACATTGCTTTTCCGCACTGGAAAGAGGTTTTGTTCAGCAGATGTACCCAATGCAATGTGCCCTTTGATCTCTTGACCTGCTGCCTCCTTGAGCGCAGAGCACTGTCTGCCTGAGGTTGTGGTAATTCCGTTGGCACTTGCACTAAAGAGCAAGAAAGGATTTTCTTCTTGTTGAGGAGAGCTGTGGTGGTAGAATGCTTAACATGCCTTCCCACCCCCACCCCATGGTAGAGGTGAAAAGAAGTGGGGCATGTGAGGTGCCATTAGTAACCTTGCCTTGGGTCTTCCCACTGGGGAGAAGCAGATGACAGAGGAAGTCCAAGGGCACTGGAGCCACGGGAAGAATCTAGTGCTGTCCCGGGCGAGAATGATGCTCATTCTCGATTGGACAGTGTTGATGCTCCGATGGCTAGGACAGAGACCACACGTGGGCAAATCCAGATGCCGTCATAGCTCCGAGCTGCAGCGTAGACCTGACTGTCCTTGCACCTCAAGCTCACCGAGAAGACTAACCCATGCCCACCAACTCAGGCATAGTGTTTTACCCCTCAGAGAAATAGGCACAGGGCATGGTGGTCAGTGTGCCATGTAACCTGGAGTGACCCTATTTCAGTACCCGTAGCTAGCCAGTTCCTCTGGAGGGCCCCAAACTGAAGGCAGGTCTCCTTCTAAGGAGGGCAGACTCTCGTGCCCTGGAAAAGGAGTCTGCAGACCTGTTTGTGCTTTCTTTCAGAAGTAGGGGAGACATGCCCTGGGGAGGATTTGGAGGACGATGCAGTCCCTCAAGTTTTCTTTTCCCGTGAAATTCAGATTCCCAGTTGTGTTCAGTTTATTGGGGGTCAACTGTGGATGGCGATGGTGTTGCCCAAAGGAACATCTTCTCTCCTGGGAACCTGGGTCTTCTTGGTTCTTCCTGTGCCTGTGTCTGCAGCAGGCTTTCTGTTCTGGCTGTGGATTTTAACAGTGATGTGTTACACGAGACGAATTAGATCGAAAGTAGTCTTGCAAAGTACTGCCACTAAAAAGTAGCCGTCCTCGCATCGATTCCAACTCATAGCGACCTGAAAGGGTACAGCAGAACTGCCCTGTGTATTCCAACATGGGCTTTTTATGGCAGCAGAAAATCTCCTTTTTCTTTTGCAGAATGTTTGGTGCTTTTGAACTGCTGACTTTGTGGTTAGCAGCCCAACGCATAACCACTGTGCCACCAGGGCTCCAAGCTGGTTTTACTACCATGGAGGCTGACCAAAAGAGAAGTGAGTCCCGATGGGACAGCGGTGACTAGAGTTCTAAACCCCCATCACTCCGTGGGAGAAAGGTGGGGGCTTTCTCCTCCCTGGAAGAGTTACAATCTTGGAAACCCACAGGGGGCGTTCTACTCTGTCCTATAGGGTGGCTGTGAGTTAGCACCAATTCCATGGCATTGAGAAAGCAGACTAAAAAAGATAATTGCAAAGAAACCTGGGTAGGCTTGCCTGCCCGATTCCCTTCTCCTTCATATGAATCCTTTTAGGACTTGAACCTACAAACATGTGTGCTTGTGTGGCCTCTGAGATCTCCGGGATGGAGAAGGCATCATTGGAATTGGGATTCATTCAGCCTGCACATGTGGGAAAACGCTCGTTTTATAGGTACCTGTATTGAATGATGGGTAGGAGTTGTGACTCTGTATAAAATTATATTAAAGCCCAAGAGGTGCTTTTATGAGGCTGGCTGGAAATGGCATCCGGTTTTCTTATGGCTTTTTCATGTCCATTTTGATGAATCTATTTATTACTTCTATAATGAGTAGTACACATGGTTGGTTAGCCAAGTTATTGAACTTTATCAACCTTGGCTGAAATTCACAATGCATGCCAAACTTGTTGTAACATGTAAGAAATTACATCTGGGCTAAAAGGTTCAATAATGAGTACTCTTATAATGGAATCTTTTATAAACCGTGGGATTGCAAGATAAGCCTGGCGTCTTAAAAATTACCGGGATATGGTGAAACAAGGAATAACATGTAACTGAAAAAAAAAAGTAGCCTCTTGTGGTATAGATGCAAATTTTGGAATAGGCTTTTTGGCTTCCCAGGATATGGCTCACAAGGATGCTGTTTCCTGAGTGCATACACTACCATTTTTTCTCACCTATGTTCTCTCACGTTTGCTTGCCCGCTCACTTTCTAGATGTAGCCTTGAACCCTTGTGTATGTTGTTAAGTGCTGTTATGTCCATTCTGACTCATGACAGGGCCCCGGGGCCTGTGCTCTTTCTCCTGATGAGTGGTTCAAATCTAGCAGCTGCTCCCAGGGAGAAAGGTGTAGTGGTCTGCTTCTGTAAAGATTACAGCCACAGAAATCCTATGGGTGCAGGTCTGCTCTGTCCTGTAGGATTGCTATGAGTTGGGATCATCTTGACAACATTTTGTTTCTCAGTTTTTCGGGGAGCAGATTGGTGGTTTTTTTCTCCTGTGGGACTGCTGATGGATTTGAACCGCTGACCTTTTGTTTCAGCAGTTTCGTGCTCTACCACTGCATCACAAGGGCTCCTGAGCTTAGCAATGGACTTTCAGATCACAGTGAGTTATGATTTCTAAACTGGTTGCCCATGTGTGGTCACACTGGTCTGAAACGACAGGGACTGGAGGGAGCTTCTTACTCTTGCTAAGCCGGCCTGTTAACCCAGAAGAGGTGTTGTGGTGCGAGGAGTCTTGAAAATAACACCCTTCTCAACCCCTTACATTATGGACAGATCCAGAAATAAAAGATAAAGCCAATGGAAGACTGAGACAGAACATGGCCTGCAATTATGACTCAGTGGGCGTCTTAATGCTGCCTGCCATACTTAGGCAGGGTGATAAACCACGACGTCATGCTGGATCACGCCAGTCCTCCCCTGGGGCTGGGGGCAAAGCAGCAGAAGGGCATAGCTGAGAGGGGGGCCGCGTTCTCACGCCCAGCCTCACAAACACCTTCAGTCATCGCCCTCTCCCAGGCAGAGAGAGGCCAGGGATGTTTATACAAACAGAGATGCCAAAGGACATCTCCAAACGGGGACATTGTCATCATCCCGCATGTTAGGAGCCAAGTGAGAGGCCTGTGTCATGGGAAAACTAGACTTCAACACACACTTGTTTTCATGTGTGGCGTTTTCTTGATAACTACACGTTCTTATTTAACTTGAGTATTTTCCACTATTCTACTGACTCTGGGCTGTGGACTGTATTTTTTGACCCGGGGGCATAGATTCCTGATGCACGAAGTGACCTCAACCTCTTAGGCATGAGAATTTAGCAAGGTGAAGCCACAGCTTGGTAGACATTTACCACTAGAGACCTTGGTAGTTGTGTCCCTGGGACTACGTTTCTGTTTGTTTCATAGCGTGTGTCATGGTTCTCCTGGAGAACGTCAGAGGAGCTGGCTGAAGATCTGCCCTCACATAAAACTGAGAAGAAGAGACTCTTGAGCTTTGGCCGCATGAGCCCACCAGCTGAGGGACAGCTGTGCTATCACCAGGGTCATCACTCTCCAAAGCTGCACCGTTTCGTGCTGTGCCTGGACCAGGTCCTTGTTTCTAACAGAAGGGAGAGGCTGAACCATGTCTGTCTTGTCTACCTCTCTCTTGGACCCCCATCTTCAAGGCAAGTTTAAGGAGCAGAGAGATTTGGAAGCCTGGATCACGAGAACAAGGCCTACTTGAGAACAGATAGGTTTTCTGAAATGTCAAACGTTGTCAGGCAGGTGGTCAGCAGCTGACCGTCTGGGTGGCACCCTGAATAACGGCCTTCCAGAGCCTGGCGGGAGAGCTGTTGGGAGCCTGCAGAGCACCCACAGCAAAGCCAGCCCCTCTGAAAAAGCCGAGGGAGCCAACACGGTTTTGCTGACGGCACAGTATGCCTTTTAATTATTCTGTCTTCGGTGAAATATTCCTTTTTAATTTTATTACATTTACTTCTCATATTAAGAACCAGGCGATTACACTTGGCAAAAGGACATTTAAAACAAGGCAACTCATTTGTTTTGTTTTGTTCTTCTTTGCAATGCTTAATTAGAACTCAGTTGAGCAGTAAAGATGTGCTTGATGGAACCGTTAGCGCAAAATGAGGAGGTGAAATCCCAGGGGAGAAGACTTGCTTTACTGTGGGTCCCCAGTGCACAGGGGAGCATGGAAGAGTGCAAAAAAGCACACATATGGGGTTTAATTCACCTTTGTCATGAAAAAGAAAAGATTTTTGGGGCAGGGGCTGGGTGGCAGAGGAAGTAGGAAGCCATATCTCATGACTGAGTCTTTTTCAGATGTTTTATTTATTTATGCATTTTCCGCGTGATAATAAAGCTCATTTGGGACAGCCGACTCTGAGAAGCCAGCAGGCACCCGCCAGCTTCAGTCGCAATCATCCCGCTGCCATAGACCGCAATCAAGCCTGTGAAAACCATGTGCTCCCCACGGCGGGAGGGCGAGAGTGAAGTGCTTAATGTGCCACTCCACTGGTGTGAACGGGGGGATGTTGAGAGTGGGCCCTCTGAGTTGTGATCGTCATTTGGCAGCTCTGTTACCAACAGCTGCTCAAGGCAGTGTCTATCTCACTGCGTTTCTTGAGATTCCTAGCGGGTGCAGAGGTAAGGCCTCCCCTGAAACCCCACTGTGGGTTGGAAACGGCCATGGTTTGTTAAGAAAGGTAAACAGCCCTGTGGGTCAGACCACATCTAGAATATCGAGGTCATGTGTGGACAGAGCACGATAGAGTGAAGGCCGAGGATGCCGCCAAGTCAGGGATCCTAGGAGAAGCCATTAAAGGAAGACTATTATTTCTTACAATAGCTGCATAACCCCAAAGCAAACCCACGGCTGTTGAGTCCCCGCAACCCCACAGGACAGAGCAAAACAGCCCCATAGGATTTCCAGCACTGTAAATCTTAATGGACGCTCATGTTTGTATTTTTCTGCCTTAGAGCAGCTGATGGTTTTGAACTGCTGACCTTTGGGTTCAGCAGCTATGTGCTTAACCTCTGTGCCAACAAATTGCCTTAGTAGCTACCTAAAAATGCGACTCCACTACCATCGAGTTGATTTCTGACTCCTATCGACCCTCTCCGGCACAGTAGGGCGGCCCCAAAGGGTTTCCAAGGTTGCAGATCTTTCAGAAGCAGTCACTTGCATCTTTCTCCTCAGAGCAGTTGGACCTTTCCGGCAGCAGTCCTGCAGTTTACTACTGCACCATCAGGGTGCCCTAGTAGCTACCCAGGAAAGAGAGAAACCTTTATCTGGCGGACTTCCAGAGATAAACATGGACCAATGGGCAGAAGTCTGTCATTTTCAACTCAAGTTATAAAAATGGATTCTAGTATAAACTCAAGGTAGTAAGTTTCTTGTTGTTGAAAATATTTATAAAGAACTGTGTCTTAGCCTGGGTTCCCTCGGATGTGGAATAGGAAATTGAGGCCTATTTATAGGTAATTTCATTGGGATGTGATTTCAGAAGATGGGACTGGGGATGGAGAATTTCTCTGGGTTATTTGGACTCAATTCCTTAGGACCCTCTGTGGAACTTTGTGAGATCATCTCAGAGCCTAGGGAATGCACAGGGAAATCATTTATCCATTTGCTCCGACTCCCAGTAGTTCAAGATGGCTCACCAGGTTTACATGCCCTATTATTTGGAGTTTTTACATGTATGAGTGCCAAGCAGATTGCTGCTGCAATGTCAAAGAAACTCAGGACAGAAAAGGAGTAGGTAAGGTGGACAAACCTGCCTGATAACATTTGTGTGAAGTTGCTTGAAAACTTCATGGAATTGATTGCTATAACATAGTTGTACTAAGATGAAACAGGTGTATGGGAGGTGCACAGTACAGTCCACCCCTTGAACCATCATGTAAGCTTCTTGTGCCCTCTTTTACATATAGCCTGTCACAGGATCTACTTAAAGTTTAAATAGCTGTCTGTCAGGACTTGAAGTCAGTCCCAGTTTATGATTAATCTTAAGGCTTTAACTTTTAATGGACTGTGCTAGAACAGAGGCATTGCTTTCTATTATTGATGCTACCCAGATGAATGGCAGCCTTTCAACAAATCATTCTTTTTTCCTCCTCTTAAATATTTTATTGTGAATTATGTGAAGGATTACAGAGTTGATCATCACTTCTACATTCAAATTTTACCCATTTTGTTTCAACTCATCAACTGCAGTCCCCTCAGTGTACAAACACTCTGTTTCCTGTTTCTGTTCCTCCTACTTTCCTAACTAACCCTCTGACTTTGTCCTTGGGTAAATACTGCTTTTGATCTTAAGTGGTTGATTATTCTATCACAGGGTGAGTTCAGTTCTACACTTGAAGGATGACTCGGGGCTTCGCTCTCTCTCTCTATCCTACTAGTAAGCCTGATCTCTTTTATGATTGTCAGTTGTGTTCCACATTTTTCTCCAATTCTACCTAGGACCTTCTAATGAGATCAATATTCATTCATTAAACAAATAGTTATTGAGTTCCCACTATACCAAATCAAACGAAAACACTCACTGTCATGGATTAAAATCTGACTCACGGTGACCTTAACCTTATAGGAAAGAGTAGAACTGCCCCATGAGTTTCTGAAATTCTAACTCTTTACGAGTAGAAAGCTCTGTCTTTCTTCTGTGGAACAGCTGGTGGTTTTGGACTGGTAGTTTTGCAGACCAGCCCAACTTGTAACCCACTATGCCACCAGGGACCCTGAGTTCCTACCATACCTGCACTATTCTAGGTCCTGGGGGAGCAACAGTGAACTTGCTAACTCTATGCCTGTGGAGCTTGCTTGCTTCTACAGCAGTGGTTCTCAGCCTTTCTAATGCCCCGACTCTTTCATACAGTTCATGTGGTGGTGAGCCCCAACAATAAAATTATTTTCATTGCTACTTCATCACTGTCATTTTGCTACTGTTATGAATCGGGTGACCCCTGTGAAAGGGTCAGTTGACCCCCAAAGGAGTCACAACCCAGGTTGAGAACTGCTGTCCTAGAGCATGATTCCCAGAAGTAGTTGCCCTTCCCTTTTTCTTTGACCACTTATTAGGAACCAAGTGGGCTGTTGTTTGGTTTCCAATCATCGTGAAACTTCCATGAGAAGATGGACACCCAGTCACAAAGATGTTTAAACTAGACGTTGAGGGCTCTGTGGAAGCAATTTGAATGCTGGGTAGGGCTTTGGATTTCTTATGCTGAGTTGGTGTGGAGTTCTGGAACTCTGTTTGTCAGATGCACAGTACTTCTTTTTGCCTGGGTGTGTTGTAGCCACTCGGTCAGTCCATCTCATTAAGGAATTCCCTCTGTTTTTGCCCAGGATCATGTCCTTCTCCAGAAACTGTCACTCCTGATAACATGCCTGAAGTGCATGAGACAAAGTCCTACCGTCCTGCTTCTAAGGAACATTCTGTCTGTGCTTTTATGAAGACAGAGTTGTTTGTGTTTCTGGCAGTCCTTGATCCATTTAGTATTTTTTTGGCCAACACCACAATTCAAATGCATCAGATCGTTGCCTGGTCTTCCTGATTCATTGTCCAGCTTTCACATGCATCTGAGACGATTGAAAATATGATGGCTTGGGCAGGTCCACCTTAATCCTCGAAGTAACAGCTTTGCTTTTTAGCACTTTAGATTGGTTTTCTGCAACAGATTTGTCCAGTTTAATGCATCATTTGATTTCTTGACTGCTGTTTTGATTGTGAATTGAAGCAAAATGAAATCCTTGACAACGTCAATCTTTTCTCCGTTTATTGGCCCAGTTGTGAGGCTTCTTGTTTTTTATATTGAGGTATAATCCATTCTGAGGTTATCTAGGATTTTGATTCTTTCCGATGTTGTCCATAACTTGTTATGCTCCACATAGGCTAGTGCCGTTGCACAGTCAGTAAGACACAGGTAACCATCTCTCCGTTAGCCTCGGCTTTCAGCCGAGATCCGGTTGATGTCAGCAATGGTCTCCTTCACCACGTGCCTTCTTATTCATCCGTGTGGAATTTCTCGAAGCTCCTTGTTTACTTACTGCTGCAACTATTTCTTAATTATCATTTGCCAAATTTTACTTTTGCATGATTATTTGATAACTTTTATATTCTGTTGGATTTCTTTTCTTTGGAGTGGGCACAGATATGAACATCTTCCAGTTGGACGGCTAGGCAGCTGTGTTCCACATTTCCTGGCACAGACGAGTGAGTGCTTTCAGAGTTGCATCCATTTGTTAAAACATCGCACTTGGTAATCCATCAATCCCTGGAGCCTTATTCCCACCAGCATCGTCAGTGCAGCTTGGACATCTTCCTGCAGTACCGTCTGTTCTTGATTGTTTGCTACTTCCTGAATTGATTGGACATCGATCAATCCTTCTTTGTACAGAAATTCTATGTATTTCTTCTATCCCCTTTGATGAGCTCCGCATCTTTCAATATCTCACCCATAGAACTCTTCAGTATTACCACTGAGGGCTTGGCTTTTTTTCCTTTCAGAATTACCCTTTGTTAAACAATGGAAATTTCCTAAACAGCTGCCAGGAAATGAAAACAAAGAACATTAATTACTGATAACCTGTTATAGTTGAATCTAAAACCAAAGAACTATATATATATTCTCAGCATTTTCCATTACATGTTTTAATTTTATAAGATATTTCTAAATTTTTCTGTATTAAAATTTAAAAAATTTTCTTGTTTTTTTTTTAAATAATGGGTTCCCCTAATTATTTATTTTCTTATTTTTTACTAACTCCTTCACAGACCATGTTTTTACACCAAAGATAGTTATTAAAGTGCTTTTGTTGATGGCCAGCAATGTAATTAGTTTCAGAAAAGGAAGATGATCTGATAATAAACTTAGATGAACGTGGTAAGACCTAACAGCTCATGTCTTTCTCATGGAGGCTGCATGGGAAATGCTCACCAAACTGAAGCCAGGCTCCCAATACTTTCAACAGCTTTACAAAAGTGCAGCTTGTCACTGCCTTGGTGGAAATAGAAATTTCTCAAGTATTACGTGATGAAAAACTAATGTTAGTTTACTTAAATCAAAACTGTGTAGCAGTGTGTTATAGCCACAGGAACTCATCAGCCAAATGTTAAGTAAATGCAATGAAAACACGTGTGAAAACATTATCATGCTGCAAAAGAGCTAGTCATGCCAGACACCCCATAGTAGCCGGGTGTTCGAAGACACTCCAAATTATCCTGTGGTAGCTTGCCGACCATTCACCTTGATGTGATTGCTTACCTCGCCTGCCAGGAAAGAAACATTTTGCTCAAGTGTTGCCTGTAGAGCTTTGGCTGAAGTCATGATTATGAGGGAATAACTTTAAATGAATCTGTTTCCTTGATATACAATATTGTGCTACATCCCAACAAAGATGGAATCGATAGTGTTGACGATAATAGAGGTTTGCATTTTTCTAATTTCTTAGTTAGGCTCATCTGAGCAAAGATGTTCAAATTTCCATTTATTTAAGCAAGATGGAGTTCTTGCTATGCCGAAGGAATATTTTTAGCTTAGTAATTTACTTAGAAACTGCCTTATTCAATATTTGATGTTAAATTTGAACTAAAACACATAGCATCATATGACATGGATTCTTACATCAACATTTTGTTGGATTGGAAACAGAATCAACACATTAGTCATCTTAATTCATTTAAGTTGGCTTTCTCCAGAATTCTGGAATCCAAAAGCAACACATTTGTCAATTTTACACACAAAGGGAGAGGCAGGATGTAGTTTATAGTTACACATCCAGCTTTGCAATGAAAAGCCCAGGCAGTTATTCTAAGCTGAATAAAATTCTGGGTGAAACACACAGTGTAATAAGATTTGGATGCAAATTGAATACTTAAAAAATTTGTTGAATATTTGTTTTAACGAGATTCTCTTTATATTTGCTTTCGTAGACTTTTGTAAATGGTCTAAAATTCAATTTTCGGTGGCTATTATCCACATGGGTTCTGCACTTGGCTGTTGTAATAAAGCTTTCTTTCATAGAAAATCCCCAGGTCAAGGTCACCTTGTATGTCTTTTCAGGCTCTGTTCTTGTTTTGCTTCAGGTTAGCTTAGAATTAAATGTTAGTTAAACGTGCATTGTTTATTCCAGGTGCAAGCAAACTATAGTGTTGGCTGGCAGGGCCATTGGCCGAATCAGCCCTCTCACTTATTTTTACAAATAAAGTTTTATTGGAACCTTGCCTGTGCCACTCGTTTGTATATTGTCTATGGCTGCTTTCACATAACTAGTGCAGAGTTGAGAAGTTGCTATAGAGACCATTTGGCTTACAAAGCCTACAATCTGGAGTGGCCATTTACAGTGAGCTGGTTGACCTCTATTCTATCATTCATTTCTCATATAAAGATATCTTTGTTAAAAAAATAAACGTTAGCTGTCCTAAAGCACTGCTATGCTGTCTTTTCATTTAATAAGGAGAACTTGTTCTTGGGAGCAAGATGAGGCTCTACTTCTGTAAAGATTTAAAGTCTCTGAAGCCCAAGGAAGACGTTCTACTCTGCTTGATAGGGACTTTCTGAGCAATGGGTTTTGGGGTACATTTAGGAACATAGTCCTGGGTGTGTTCTCCCCTTGGGTTTCGAGTTAGATATTGTGAAATCTTTTTCCCTCTCACAGCTGTTGCTCCACCCAGTTTTCCCACCACCAAAAGTGTAATCTCTTTTCATCCAGAGAACATTTGAGCTAATTTTGTATTAATAATAATCCAAGCGTATTGAGCATTTGCTATTTGCCAGGGAGTCTGCATAGTCCCCTCACTGGATTTTACTAACATGCTATTAGAGTAAGTGAGCCTTTTTTAATAGCTTCTTTTTGCAGATGAGGAAATTAAGGTTCATAGAGGACAAGAATCTTTCTCAGGGTCACAGGGTCATCAGAAAGTGGCAACAACAGGTTTTAATTCAGGGTGATCTGACCCAGATTGTAACCTTTATGCCGCCTCTAGGCATGAGGGCTGTGAGCCTTTAGTCTGGGACCACAACCCTTAGAAAACACGGACTGATTTCATCAAGGAGAAAGCCGCAAAGAGTCTTCAAAGCTTCAGGTCCTCGAATCCAGCCTTTGATTTTCCATATAGTAGGTTTTTCTGATTCAGTGTTTACATATGTAAAATAGATATCATATGATCACATATGTGTGGTGTGGAAGGCCAGATGAGACCCCCATATGAGAATCATGTATAAATCTGCATTGAGTGGTTAGCAAAGGTGATAAGGACCAAGACTCAAGGTTCTTACCTTCTCATCTCCTGGAGGGCCTGCTAGAAAAGAACCCAGTTTGCTGGGCCCCAGCTCCAGAGTTTGTGATTCCATAGCTGGGCCTGAGAATCTGCATATCTAATAAGATCCTAAGGACTGGATGTAGATGCTGCTGTTCCAGGTACTTGAGAAGCAAGAGCTTCATCTCATTTATAGAACTATTCTCCAGTTATTTCAAAGGAGAAACCTCAGTTATGAAAACTGCTAGCCATAAATACCTTGAGAGAATGAGTTGCTGGGCCTGGAGGGCTCACAACCAGAGCCTGTGGTGCGGATGAGCATCCAGGTCAATTGGCATAACACAGGATGTAGACTGTTCTACATCCTTCTCAGGTGAGTAAGGACAGGTGTCTTAGAAGTGTTTGAGGTACAAGTATTTGTCTTCATCCAGAGGAAGAGTGACAAAAATCAAAGACCTCAGGAAATAATTAGTCTGAAGGAATAGGGACTATGTGGACCTCAGCCCCCATGACCCTGCGATCAGAAGAACCAGGTGGTGCCTAGCTACCACTACTGACCACTCTGATAGGACCCACACTAGATGGTTCTGGATAGAGTGGGAGAAACAATGTGGGGAAAAACTCAAAGTCAGTAACATGACATGACTCACTGGCTTTGCAGAGACTAATGGAACCCCGAAGTCTATGGCCCTTTGAAATCCTTCAAGTCTGGATCTAAACTCACCCCTGTGGCTCAACTTTCAGCCACACAATAATTTAAAAATCAATCAACCAATCAAGCAATCAATCAAAACACTGCCATAGAGTCAATTTCGACTCGTAGGCAAACAAAAGACAGACATCTAAGTTGACCCGTAGCATGCAAGGAAACCACAAGGGCAGAACAGTGTTACAATCTTGGCATCAACTCATGGCAGTCAGTGGAAGCTCAGGAGGCAGGAAGGGACAGGAGAGAGGGACGACCAGGGGCATAGGGAGAAGGGCTGTTGTACTGTTGGTGTTTCAAAAGAAAAAGGAGAAAAAGATGGCTAAGAGAAGTTAGATTTTATACAGAAGTCCCATCAATTCCACTTTAGTTATTTGCCCCAGTTGGTTCTAAAGTACTTTGACCTTACTTCCCTGGCTGTTGAGGCTTGGCGAAGCAGGGGCTAGACTTCTTGGGTTCTTGCCTTTTCTCCTGTTACAAAGAGCAGCCCCGGCCTCTGAGCTCTCAATTTATGTTTATTTTTTTCTCTGTCCATCTTTCCCTCAAAGCCCTGAGGAGAAGCTTGATAGATTCTCTAAAACGTGACTGTGTGCTTGAACCCCATGAACATTCTGGTACAGCCTACTTTCTCAAATGATCCAGTTGAGAAGTAAAATATGCCCTAGATGCGCCTATGGCTGATCCCCAATCAGGTGGGCTCACACAGCAGGGAGCTGAGACCCCTTGCAGGTGCACAGCTTGAATGGACGCTCCTTGCATGCTGGCGTCCTCTAGAAGGGCTGGAATGCCATAACCAACCGCAAGCTCACTAGCTCTCCTTTTTGAGCAGAAGCTAAGCATCATCCCTAATCGTGCACATTGCCTAAGTTGGGGCTCCCTGAGGGGCCCCCTTGGCCCAGAGGCAGCGGATAGTAGAAGGGCGCTAAGCAGGCACTTACAGCTGACTGAGTCTCCAGGAGTCAGGCAAAGGCAGTCTTAGGAGGAAAGAATACCATTGCTCTGTGCCTCTCCCATGTCCCCATGTCCTTGCCAAGCAGGTGCCTGGTCCAGGTAAAGGAGGAGTAGGCCTTCCCTGAGTGGCATGTTGTTCCTGTCCTTTGCCATGCCATTCTAAAACAAGGCATCACCCTAATAAAAAGTGGACTGCTTTTTCACACCCTCCCCAACGAGTCTGATTTCAGATGCATCTCCCCAGAGTGCTTCAGAAGTGGTGGTGGTATGTGCCTGGCCAGGTGGGCCTGGGCGCTGTCATGACGGAGGGTGTTAGATCAGAAAGGGGAGTGCCAAGCTGGCTGCCACTCTTTGTGCTGTTCTCTGTGCATCCTGACTCCTGGGGAAGGGAAGCCAAGTGAAGCGTTTGAAAACCACTGATGCTGGCACCTCCATCACTGGTGTGATCCCTTTGACTCTCTCGTTTTCTTGTTTTAGATTTTTTAAGATCTATATTTGTTCTAACAATTTTATTAGCATATAACCCATATCTCATACAATTCAATTATCCAGTCACATCAAGAAGAGTTGTACAATCATCGTCACAATCGGTTTTAGTGTGTTTTCTTCGTTCTTGTACTGATTGTCATGGGGCATTTGACTCTTTCAAGAACTCACCAGAAGCAAACTCTCATGGTTGGATGGAGCTGGTTGCCAGTGTTTGTATGAGGGTGGGGGTGGGGGTGGGATGAAGTCAACCCACAAAATAAAACAGCTACAGCAGACGTGCCGATTTTACGAAATGTCAGAAAGCGATGATAGTTAAGTTCTCGTATTTTAAACTTATCTCTATTCCACTAAATTTAGAGGACACTGTGTCCCTTCCTGATGAAGTACCGCCAATCCTCAGTTGGCATTTTGCTGCCCTTGTAAGAAGGGGTTGCCAGAGTCACTGATTTTTAAAAAGGTCGTGGGGACCCAGACAGCGCAGAGTTAATGGGGAGCTTTGGCCGTGCTGTCTTTGCTTCAAAGATGGAATTGAAACGAGGCCCCTGAGAAGTTGCATCCTCAAAAGTTAGAGGCGACGGGTGAACGAAAAGCCAATTTGGACTCCTTAGAAGGGCTGGCTTTCCCCAGCGCTGCCTTTTGAGCGCCTTCACGTGACTTGGGGAGCATAAAGCATTTAATCTTGTCAAGAGGAGAAGTCATATCCCACTTCCTGTAAAGGTGAGCGCCAAGGTCGATATGAACTTTAAAAAAAAAAGAAAAAGAAGAGTGCTTGGATTAGCAAGGGGCTCAGTGGTCCACACTCAATGTGCAGGATGGAACTGGCGCTTCATTCTTGAAGCTCTCTGTGGAGTAAGGAAGGCTTTTGTTTTGGGGTTTTCTTGTTCCTATTTTGAATTCCTTCCTAACTTCCTCTTAATTGACAGGAGTGGAACGTGGGCGGGGAGGCCGACTGCCTCTGGTCTCTCTAGTCCTTAAAGAAAGGAGAAGAGACCCGGGAGCCGCCCAGAAGGGGTAGCCCAGAGAGGAAACCCGCGCCCAGCTGTGAAAACAACTGGCTGTTCAGTAACAGGAGAACCAGCACGCCTGCAAATTCAGAGCTGGGTTTTCTTATGTTCTTGAAGTGGCTATAAATTAATCCATCAAAGTGGTTTAAAAAAATAATACAGAAAAAAATCCCCCAAACCATAAAGACTGAACTGCCGGGTAAATCTTTCCACGGGAAACCCTAGAAACACTTTGGTTCACTTAGTGAACTGCTATGAGTGCAGGATGATAAGAGGCAATCATGGCTGTGTGTGTGTGTGTGTGTGTGTGTGTGTGTGTGTATGTGTGTGTTGTTAGTTACAGAAGGCTTGCCCTCTGAAGAGCAGAAATTCTTGCTAAACAGCATGTGCTGTCCTTTGAAAACATGGAGACAGTGGACCCCTGCCCAGATGCCAGGGAGTGAAAGGAATGGAGCCTCACTGGAAGTCATGTCCAGAGCGGCCTCCGTAGCTGCAAAGCTGCACTTCTTGCTTTACGTATTATTACTATTTTTACCCTGGGGTCTTTGTTTTTCCTTATTTGGCTCTGTTTTAATGTTCCTTCTGAAAGGTTCTGTGCCCTGTTTATTAAAGTACTGCAAGCCCTTGTGAACTGAAACCCCATTCTTGAACGCCTCTCTCTGTATTTGGGAACATTTCTCTTTGACTTTTTAGAAATTAAACACAAACCAAATTAAGGAGTAACTTGTAATGGTCATGGGACTCAAATTGCCCCTTGGAAGATGACTTAGCAGTTGGAAGAGTAGAGTCGAAGACTTCTCCAGGCTTTGTCTCCGAGGAGCGGGGTTGCGCTAACACTGGGCCAGAGCACTGTTGAGCTGGACAAATGTTGAGAGAAGCTAACCTGTGATCGATCCCTTCTCAGAGCACTGGCACAGGGAAATGAAACAGCAGCGTTGATTCCAAGCCCCAGGTTGCAGTATGAAACAGGAGAGGGTATAATTTGATATAAGCCCTTGCAGTTTGGGGCTAGATTCCATAAAGCAAGTATATTTATGCAATAAAGTAGCAGAAGAGACCAGAATCCTTCGCCTGGACGCAATGACACAGAAAGGAAAGAGGGAACGAAATTGCTGGGGGTGGCGGGCACGCTTTTCTTTCAGGACAATTGCTTACTGAGTGTCTTAGTTACTTAGTGCTCTTTAACCAAAAAATTACCACCTCCAGGTGACCTCAGAGAGCAGGTTTCTTTCTCACAGTTCTAGGGACTCAAAGTTCAAACTAGGCTCTCAGAGGCAATGAGGCCTTTTGGCCTCTCTACTGGGTTTTGGATTCTGTTGTCAGAACATGGACTTCTTCCTTCCCTGGTGGCTGGGGCCTCAGATGGTGCCCACCTTTCTCCTTTGGGTGTGTGGATGTCTGTCCTGCTCTTTTAAAAGCTCCCTCTCAGAAGTGATTGGATTTAGGACCCAGTCTACTCTGACATAGCCTCATTAACACAACATCCTTGGCCACGTAGCACCCAGGGTCACATCTATAGTACCCAGGGCCAGCTTCGCCACATTATCTTTCAGGGGAGGCAGAATCTACTACATAGCTAGAAGTTTAAAGCAAATGATATGAATGCCAGACATGAAAAAGATCTCAGTACAGCCTTTGTGCTTTTAAAGCAGCACAAAGACTAAATCTCACATTTCATAAATGGTGGTTAATGGGCGAGATGCATCCATAGAATTCTGGCCAGGCGAAATGACTGGTGAAGGGCATTCCAAGGTGGGGCATCGAGGCACTTCGATATGTTACTTGTTTCTCTATGAGTGACTTCTCTTGTGAGATCTGTCTCATCTTGTAACTTCTAAAGAGTTGGCAATTGTGGGCAGGAATGAGAGGGAGAGAGAGAGATCCTGACTCTTTGGGACTCAGAAATAAGGGACAGAAATGGTGATCTCTAAAGGAGATCATTCAAATACAGGCATGACATTAACTTACAGACATGGTGACTGTGTATGGGACAACTTTACCTGCAACCCCCTACCCACTCCAACCCACTGCTTTGAGTCTAAAATGCCCTAGAAGAGTTGATTTCTCTATCATGTCACTGAGACGAGCACTGGGGCACAGCAACTAAGGTATGTGCTAACTGAAAGGCTAGCTGTTCAAATCTACCAGCTGCTCCTCAGGAGAAACATGGAGCAATCTGCTTCTACCAAGGTCACAGTCTGGAACCCCTATGGGGGCTATTCTGCTCTGCTGTGTGGGGTTGCTGTGACTTGGGATGGACCCTGCTGCAATGGGTTTGGTTTTGTGTTTCTCTTGCCATCGACTCTTTATTGACATTATTCAGATCGAGTTGGAAAGTAGTGCCCTTGTTGATGGTATTTGTAGGTTTGTTATAGTTTTAATCGAAACAGTCAACAATATCAGTCATTTTCCATTTAATTAACAAATTTACTCATTAGTCACAAGGAACCCTGGATTGCGAACCACAAAATTGGTGCTTCAAAGCTACCATGCATTCCTCACGAGAAAGATGTAGCTGCCTGCTTTCAGAGAGATGCACAGGCCCAGGAGACCTCCGTGGGGTTGAAACCATATAAGCAAATTGGAATTGACTCTAAGACAGTGGCTTTGTTTTGTTAAAAAATCAAATTTTTTGTTCTTTGATGCCTGATAACTGATCCCTTCGGAACCATGTGATCACACAGGCTGGTGTGTTCTTCCATGTGGGCTTTGTTGCTTAAATCATATCATTGTGTGCACACCTCCTTGATAGGATCACTGAAGACAAATGGGTGCATGAGCAAAAGTGGCGAAGAAAGCTGATGGTGCCCGGCTATCAAAAGAGATAGTGTTTTGGGTCTTAAAGGCTTGAAGGTGAACAAGTGGCCATCTAGCTCAGAAGCAACAAAGCCCACATGGAAGAAGCACACCAGCCTGTGAGATCACGGGATGTCAAAGGGATCAGGTATAAGGCATCATCATAAAAAAAAAAAAATCTTACCATAGTGAATGAAGGGGGAAGTGCAGAGTGGAGACCCAAAGCCCATTTGTCGGCCACTGGAGATCCCCTCACAGAGGGGTCTAGAGGAGGAGATGAGTCAGTCAGGGTGCGACGTAGCACCGATGAAGAATACAGCTTTCCTCCAGTTCCTAAATGCTTCCTCCCTCCCACTACCATGATCCGAATTCTACCTTGCAAGTCTGGATAGAGCAGAGGTTGTACACTGGTGCAGATAGGAGCTGGAGGCACAGGGAATCCAGGGTGGATGATACCTTCAGAACCAGGGGTGTGAGGGGTGATACTGAGAGGGTAGAGGGTGAGTGAGTTGGAAAGAGGGAACCGATTACAAGGATCTACATGTGACTTCCTCCCTGGGGGACGAACAACAGAAAAGGGGGTGAAGGGAGATGCCGGATAGGGCTAGATATGACAAAATAATAATTTAAAAATTATCAAGGGCTCATGACGGAGTGGGGAGTGGGGAGGGAGGAGAAAAAAAGAGGACTTGATGCAAAGGGCTTAAGTGGAGAGCAAATGCTTTGAAAATGATTAGGGCAAAGAATGTACAGATGTGCTTTATACAATTGATGTATGTATATGTATGGATTGTGATAAGAGTTGTATGAGTCCCTAATAAAATGTTAAAAAAAGAAAGGAAAAAATCACTAAAAAATAAAATTCCATTGAAAAGAAAAAAATAAAATAAAAAATCAAATTTTGTGGTATCTCTATTAATCACAGGTCACAATCTCACTGCCATCAATTTGGTATTGACTCATAATGACACTATAGGACAGAGCAGAACTGCCTCTGCAGGTTTCTGAGACTGATTTTTTTTAAGTTTTATTGACATATAATTTCCATATCATGCAATTCAATGGTTTAATCATATTAAAGAGTGTTGTATAATCATTACCACAAAGAATTTCAGAACATCTTCTCTTCTTGTATTCATTATTATTAGCTCCCATTTATCCTCCACCTCCCCAACCATAATCCTAAGAAACCATTAATCCAGTTACTGCCTGCCTCTCTATATTTAGGTATCCCAGATGTCATATACAGAACAATATACAAAAACAAAAACACCCAAACTCAAACACAAACAAACCTAACAATGATAACAAAATGAAACATCGAAAAACCTCAAATGAAAAAGGAGTAGACAATATTAAAACTAGAAAAAATGTAAAGTGGGTCAAAGGGAGAACAATGATAAAGTATTAAATTTTAACCTTCACTGCATTTGCATTAAGTCACCTTCCAGTGCATTCTGTCTGATAGGAAGGCTATTCACATCCTTGGTCAGTGATAAGAGGAGATTCACCGGAAGCTTAATCCATGTGGGTCTCTGCAAATGAATTTTTGTGTTCAGAATTTAAGGTCTGATGCCATTCCCTACTCCAGTCTTGGATTTTATTATTTATAAACCTTGGATCACACAGCCTAGTGTGCTTCTCCAGGGTGGACTTGACTGACACCTCAAGATGGTTGATTGTTTTAAGACAAGCCTTTAAGACCCCAGACACTATTCTGTTTTAAAAATCATGTTATTGAGAGTTCTTACAGCTCTTATCACAATCCATACATCCATCCATTGTGTCAAGCACATTTTTACACACATTGCCATCATCATTTTCAAAACATTTTCTTTCTGCTTGAGTCCTTGATATCAGCTCCTCATTTCCCCCTCCCCCTCCCTCACAAACCCTAGATGATTTATAATTCCCCCCCCCATGTCTTACACCAACTGCTCTCTCCCTTCACCCACTTTTCTGTTGTTCATTCCCCTAGGAAGGGGTTATAGGTAGATCATTGTGATCAGTTCCCCCATTCTGCCCCCACCTTCCTTTACCCTCTTGGTATCTCTATTCTCATTATTGGCCCCGAGGGGTTTATCTGTCCTGGATTCCCTGTGTTGTGAGCTCTTATCTGTAGCAGTGTACACATTCTGGTCTAGCCGGATTTGTAAGGTAGAACTGAAGTCATGATAGTGAAGGAGGAAGCACTAAATAAATTGAGGAAAGTTATGTTTCATCAGTGCTATACTGCACCCTGACTGGCTCAGCTCTTCCTTGTGACCCTTCTGTGAGGAGATGTTTAATTGTCTACAGCTGGACTTTGAGTCTCCACTCCGTGCTCTCCCTCATTCACATTGATAGTGTTTTTTGTTCTGGGTCTTTGATGCTTGTTACCTGATCCCATTGACACCGCATGATCACACGGGCTGGTACACTTCTTCCATGTGGGCTTTGTTGCTTCTCAGCTAGATGGCTACTTGTTTATTTTCAGGCCTTTAAGACCCCACATGCTATGTCTTTTGATAGCTGGGCACCATCAGCTTTCTTTACCACATTTGCTTATGAACCCATTTTGTGTTCAACGATCATGTAGTGAAGGTGAGCATCACAGAATGCCAGGTTAACACAGTGTTCTTGCATTGAGGGAATACTTGAGTGGAGGCCCAATGCCCATTGTTACCTTAATACTTATAAGTATATGTCAATAGATCTATTTCCCTATCATTATATAAAAATATATTTGCATGTGTACATGCCTGTATTTAGACTTCTATAAATGTCCTTTTCCTCCTAATTCATTCCCCTATTTCCTTTTACTTTCCTCTTGTCCCACTATCATGCTCACCCTTTATTCGGGTTTCAGCAATTCCTCTCAGCTACACTGCCCTTGGGCATTGCCTACTGGGCATCCTATACCCTCCTTGCCATAAATTTTAGATCAGTTGTTCCTTTACATCCTATTCTTTCAGATAGCCAGGAATCATCTAGTTTCTTCACCACACTTTGCTGATCTCTTTATGAGGGCAGGTGTTGAGCAGGGCCATGCCATAAGAACTAATTGTTCTTAGATTAGGGATACAATTAAGTGTGGGCCACAGATCCATTCATGTATCTATGATTTATGAGAGGGCACCCACAAAAAATGATGCTCTTTTTTTTTTTTGTAACGTGAGGGGGATAGTGCATTTGGAGTTCCTTCCATTATGTCAGACTGTTAATCAACCTTTCTATTTAGAGGCTCTGAAAAGATTGTGTAACAGTGTGTGACAAAAAGTCCTGATTGTGGCAGATGGGGGACTAGTTTTGCCATCTTCTTTTGTTTCTGTTAACGAAGAGGAACATGAAAGAACAGCGATTTGGCCAAGTAGAAGAGGGGAAGAAAAAAAGAAAGGGAGATGCTGTCATCCTTCTAAATAGATGAGTTTGGAAAGTGTTTCCAAGAATGGAATCGCAGATTTGACAAATGTCTTAAGTGTAATGTAGAGTACTTTGGATGTGATAAGGTTGTGTTGTAAAATAATGTGATTACATAGCGTAGAGCAGTGGCTCTCAACCTTCCTAATGCCACGACCCTTTCATACAGTTCCTCATGTGGTGGGGACCCCCAACCATTCAATTATTTTTGTTGCTTCTTTATCACTGTCATTTTGCTACTGTTATGAATTGGGCGACCCCCGTGAAAGGATCGTTTGAACCCCAGAGGGGTCATGACCATAGCTTGAGAACCGCTGACTTAGAGGGTAGCGGAATTCCATTTTTTAAGGGGGGAGGGTACCACCTAGTATATATGCCACTAGTTCCCTTTGTACTTTGTTGGGCAACATTATAAATCATTACCCCTGGGACATATGGTAATTCTATTGATAGCATTCACTTAGCCAATGATACAGAATTTAAAATATGGTTGGGCACTCCCATCCTTAAAGCTAATAGTTCATGAACGAAAATGTTATCTGGAAATTTGAATTGTCCCCCAAATCTAACTCCAGAGGACAGACTTCATCATTTTGTTGTGTTCCTGTTGATAGCCCTCCTGAGAGGGAGCCGTTTTGTGCTGGGAGAGTTGGCAACTTGTTGATTGTTTCCTAGAGATTGCAGCCCTGGGGGCTCTGGGAGGGAAAAAAATCCAAAAAACCAACATCACTGCCTCGGTGGCCTTTTAATTGTGTAGAGCTACAAGTCGCATTTGTCTCCAGTCTTTCACAATTATAAATTAATAATAACAGCCCATTAGAAATTACGGGTGTTGTAAGCCCCAGCTCCTTTGGGCATCTTAATAAAAATGATAATTAAAACCATAATTTACAGTAAATGGGGACACTGCCTGAGTGAATCCACAATATGGAGAAAATTAAAAAACTCCAACAAGAAACAATGGCCTTGGTCCCCTGCTTCAGTGGAAGCTGTGGTACTATTTGTGGGCGACTGGCTCCCCACACCTGGCAATGGTCGTTTTGCCTGAGGGTCACTGTCCCCACTTGCTGATTCTGCCCCAGAGTTGTATCAGGTGTGACCATTCTGTCGCCAAACCCAGCATGCCCTTTCTAAGTAACTGTCTCCAGCCTCCCTTATCTGCCCAGCATAAAAGAGGGATATCAGGCTTCCTTGTGTCCCGCCCGGCCACCCTCCATATAACCACTCCAAGTATCTGTGCCATCAAATGGATTTCAACTCATAGTGACCGATAGGACAGGGTAGAGCTGCCCCTGTGGGTTTCCCTGACACTGTAACTCTTGATGGGAGCAGGCAGCCTCATCTTTCTCCCTTGAAGTATTTGGTGGTTTAAAACTGTTGACCTTGCAGTGAGCAACCCAACACATAACTCACTACAACATTACTCAAGGACCTTAAAAGAATAGAACAGTAATCATCATTGTTGGTGTCCCTTTATGCCTAGGTTTTTCCCAGGTCTCCCTGGTCTTGGGGCCCCTTTGCTAGTCCCTGGCCTTGTTTTGCCATGCCCCCTCTTCTTTTGCCTGTTTGGGGCAGTTGTAGGTCCTCCAGTCCCAGGTAGTTTGTGGCCCAGTTCCTGGTCTTGCTGCAGCTTAATGGCCCTGGGAGCCACACAGGGAGGTGGATAAAGGAACTAGCTCTTTGCGGCTCCCATGTCATTGCTCTCCTGGGTCTCTCTGTGTGCAGAGCCTAGTGCTACTGTCACAGTTTTGGAAGTGTCCCTAGAAGCCCATCTTCTCATGCTTGGCAGAGTAAGGCTGGCTCTGGTTTCAGTAAAACCTCAAGCAGGTTAGAGGGACACCTCTTTTGAGACTCTGATTTGTCTTAACAGAGGCAGTTTGGTGGTAAGCCCGAGTCATTGTCACTAGCAGAAACCTCCATCAGGTCCTGTGCACCCAAGCATCAGATGTCTATAGGACTGGATGGATAATGTCAGCAGCTTGATTAGGGATGGTGGCCAGCAGGAGGAGCTGATGGTGGCTCCTTGGCCTACCTGAATGTCACTATTTGGGCACCTTGTTGGCCAGGTAATCAGCTTTTCCCCCGAGAAGTTAGACATCTAGCTTTTGATATGCAGTCTTCCCAATATCTTAATACTGGAAGCTAATTATCTGGGGAAGAAAGGAGGGAAAGAGGAGGGGAGGGAGACTGGAGAGAGGGTAGAAAGTAAAGGGGTAGAGGGAGAAGGGGAGGGAGGAAGAGAAAAAGGAATGAAAGGCAAGTAGGAAGGAACAAAGCTAGACTAAACAAGGCACTTTAAAACATCCTTTTGGTTATAAGCTTATCACCTCTGTTCTAAGCCAGTAACACCCATCACCATCATTCTGACGCATATCGACCCCTGTGTAGGATTTCCGAGGCTGTAAATCTTAACTGCAACAAGCAGCCTCATCTTTCTCCTGCAAAGTGGCTGATGGATTTGAACTGCTGATGCTGAGGTTAGCATCCCATGCTTAAAGACTCCACCAGGGCTCTGCAATCCTCTGTTGTGGAGAGTGTAGACTGGTGTAAGAGAAGAAGAAAATCATTATTATTTAAAAATATATTTTTCAATTTTATGAGACTTTTAGTGTGTCTGTGTCCAAAGCTTTAGAACCTAAGAAAGATAGTGAGATGTGAAACCTGCATGGCCCCTTTGTTTTTCTGATTGGATTGAATGTAACAAGTACGAGAAAATGGATGCTGGCTATTGTTTAAAATGCCTGCCTTCATTTTCTTTATATTATGAGCTTTAAATATTCTTCTGGACTCACACTTGCCATCTCCTTGCAGTTACACTGGTTCAATTTAAACATTGTCATAAAGTTAATTTTTTATAAGATGAATCAGGTTATTAAATTTAGTAAACATTGCCTTCATTATTTTGCTCAAACTTTGGCACTGTGCAGAATTGGCTTAGCCCGACTCCATTTAGCTAATTAAACTGGTCATCAGCTGCAGTATTACGGTAGTGAGGGATGCTGGTCTCCTGGGCTTTTATGCAGGACTTTAGCAGTAGGTAGCATTATTAAACTTTTTTTTTTTGTAAACTCCACACTCTAGAGATATGACTTACTATGAAAGTGTTATTGCACTTCCTGTTAAGCCATCATCTTTTGAAATCTCCACGCTCTGCTTTTGCTCTGGAGGTGTTTGTAAAGGATAAGAGAGTGGTATCCTGTGTGGCAGCTTTGCATTGCTTAGGTCACGGTCTCAGACTAGCCTACTTCCTCCTTTCCAGAAAAAAAAAAATTACCCAGCGCCCTCTTGGCAATTAGCAAGGTTTTTCCGATAGCCCAGAATCCAGGATAAGGTATAGGTATCTGCAGCAAAGGCAACTCCCAGCGGACCTTTGGACTCCCCACTGGTGGTCACACTTCCCACTGGTGGCCGCGGCAGCCTTTGAAAAGCTCCAGGAAACGCTTTTACAATCCCCCTCCACTGGGTTTACCAAACCCTGATAACCCTTTCTTCTTTTCACTTAACGGGAAGCGGGGCAAGACAGTCGGAGAACTTCCTGAAGTCCCCTCTTTATTTGGTAGGTCATTCAAGTCAGAGAAGGCATAAGATTTACACAAAGGATTTTTAGAAGAGTAGGGAACTAGCATTTATTTTCCAACTACTCCAAATGTGTGTTCACCATCCATTCCTCATTTAAAAAAAAAAAAAGACAGTTGGGTTTCAGGTGGGTTAAAAGCATAGCCATAGGTCCCGTAACTTGTCAATGGTTAGAGCTGGGATCAATATGAGTGTCCTGAATTCTTGAGTGTTTTCCACTATGCCATGCTGGCTTTCCTTGAGAGCCATTGTATATAAATAGCCCGGCTTCCATGAATATTAGCTTAGTGGAAGTGATATGAATGAATGAACTTCAATAGACTCTTGTACATGCTGATCTCTGTAAGATGATGATACTCTAGTTTTTCATAAATATTAACATCTTGGACACAATAACGTTGTCATTTGACCTTGATTTGTCTAAATTTACATGGCTGTTTTCTCTAGTAGAATTGATTCCTTTGCTGTTGCACTATGGTCTCGTGGTCTTCTCTCAGAGTTCATAAAATGTGGTATTATAAAGTATAGAGCAGGTTTGCAGCTTAAGGCCTAGAATTAGATAGTTTTGTTTTTTAGTCAGTAATGTTCAAGAGTTCCAGTTGTTTCACACTCTCTTCAGCATTTGGAATGGTTGAGTTTAAAATTTCTTTTTTAATTTTAAGTATTGTAGCAGTGGGTATGTAGTAGTTTATTGTTTCTTTAATTTTCACTTTGTGCTAATTAATGAAGTTGAACTTAATTAAATAAATGAGAAATGCCTTATTTTTTCTATAATTTCAAAGTATGCTGATATATTTGGTGATTTTTTTTTCTTCTTATATGCTTGGTAAATTTCTCTGTTGACATAGGGGATCAGAATTTTATTTGGGGCACAATTAATCCTCTCCTGCTAATAAGCAGAACTTTCAGTTTTTCAGGTGTTTTTCGCTTTGTTTCTGGTGACTGTTTCAAAGGATTGTGTTTTCTAGCATTTTGTCCTCTTTAATCAACTCAAAAAGTTTGTGGAAAATGTACTGAAAAGGTCATGGAATTTTTCCAAGAACATTTTGAAGCACCTTTATATATTTTAGATCTCTTGGTAACATTGTGTTGTTGAACATAGTCTCTGACGCATTTGTAGTGTTTGCGGGACCCATAGTGATGTCCTTTTATTCATTCCTGACATTGGTCTCTTGTACTGTTTCCTGTCTCTTACACCAGCTTCCCCCATTCCCACCCTCTTCTCCCCTCCATCATTATGTCTCTGTGTTTTCTGCTCCCTCTTTCTGTCAGGACACGTTGTCAAGTGCTCCATAAATGATGCTTGTTTGTTTTACTTTCCAAGTATACTTTCTCTTATAGTGCCACTAATTCTTTGAGGGACACTAGTTCTTGATGTAGCCTTGCCTCCCACCTGTAGCTCGATATGCTCTTTGTTAATCATTCAGTGACTGACTGCTTTGAGTGCTTCTGTGACTGACCTTCATCTTTGAACCAGTGTGTCTCAAGAGCTGGGCTTCTCAACTTTGGCGCTGTTACCACTCTGGGCAAGATCACTCTGTGTTGTGGTGGACTGCTATGGACAGTGTAAGATGTTTAGTAACATGCCTAGCCTTTATCCACTAGATGCCAGTAGCACCCTGCACCAAATTGTGACCATTGAAAATATTTCCAGACATTTCCAAGTGTTCTGTGGGGGGCAAGATTGCCCCTGGTTGAGAATCACCGCCCTAGGGCAAGGCATGTGGCCTCAAAAGTCCATTTCTTATAACTCACTGTTTGATGTTGTGTTTCTAATGTCAACTTTTCCCGTAAACCACAGGATTTGAAACCGCCAAGTCTTTTGCCCTCCATGGTGCATACGTGATCCTGGCCTGTAGGAACGTGGCAAGAGCCAAGGACGCAGTGTCACGCATTCTAGAAGAATGGGTAAGCACATGACCATTTTTTTTTCAGTTGTCAAATATGTGCATTAGGATAAACACATGGTGATTTTAGTGTGGTGTGTAAAGTTTATTGCTCTTGGAATAATGTTTTCTGCATTTTTAAAGCCACATTTACTTTGTTTACTTTCAAATGAAAGAATGAGCTCTAGCTCACTGGCTTACTGTCAGTGCTTCTGTTGCTCAAAGGTGTGAGACCATTTACCCATTACATCAGCTATTAAGGGAAACCAGTGTGTACATAGTGCCTCTGAGGGTAGCTGGGGGATTATTATGTTTATGGATTATATGATTAGAAATAGGCCTCTCTGTTTTATACGTAGCCATTTTTCGCTCTGCATATGTCCATGTTGATATGCCTGTGTATGTTATCACATGTGAATTCATTCAACAAACACTTGTTGAGGATTTGCAATACTCATGGAACTAAGGACATCACATCATGCAGAACAAGATCTTTGCCCTGCCCTCAGGAGGCTTACCTCCTGGGTCGGAGCGGGAGATTATGTAAGTGTGATTGAGTTAGTGTTACATAGGCTGTCAGGCCGTGGGGAGTTCCGTGGAGGAAAGTAATGCAGAGAAGGGGCTGAGGAATGACACAGACTGGTCCCCTGAGAGCGCGCTCTCTCTAAAGTAGTGACATCTGCTCTGAGTTGTGAATGAAGTGGCAAATGACATGGTCAGGAACACAGCTTCCTGCATAGCAGGATCAGCATCACAGAGGAACAAGAAAGGTCCCCAGGAGTTGGTGTGCAGAATGTGGCTGCAGAGGGCTGGTGTGGGAGAAGAGGCCAGAGAGGGACAGGGCCTCGTAGGTCATGCAGGGCCTCCGAGATGGTGGTTCAAGCGAGAGAGTATCACCAGCCACTGACTGTTTTAACATGAAGGGTGAGCTGCAGCCACTCACTCACTGTCGCTCACTCATGTGTTGATGACTCGATGACACCCTCTGCTGATAGGAGCTGGGCGTCTGCAGCGAGGGAAAAGTAGGTGCCGACACTGCCCTGGCGCCCAGGAGTGTCAACATCTCTGTGAACTGGAAACTGGATGAGTGCCATTCCAGGGAAGCATGTGGTGTGAGGAACCACATGCTTGGTGTCTGAAGGGGGTCCCTGGGGGGCTGACAGCCAGGGTATACTAGAGGACAGTGGTACAAGAGTTAAGCTGGGCAGTGGGAGCGACCGGCACAGGGGCCCTGGAGGCAGAGGAGACTGACTGTGTGTCTCAGGGCAGAGGAGAAGGGCAGGCGATTTCCTGTCTCGGCCATCATACCTCTGTGAACTCTGGGAAGGTGTTCTTGCCATCTGTAGCAAGGGGCCATCACTCACTTATGTCCGTTTCTGGACTGACAAATGGTAACAGCAAAGAGCAAAGGCTGGCTCCTGCTTTTCCAGCTTATTTCAAAGACAGCCTGGGTTTTAGCTCTCCAACTCCATTATTTTGGATTACATTAAGAACATTTAGAACAGTGACTGCCCCCCCCCCTTTCTAACTTACTGTGTGGTACTTGGTGGCACAATAAGGACCTTTATTAGGTGGTAAGTCATAACCTCTAGAGTGATGTGAAGACGCGAGCCAGTGACAGTACACACATACGACTTGAATGTGCAGATGGAGGCGGGAGTCATAGAGCTGGCAGTTTACTACGTACCTGGTTACACGTACCTAGTTTGTGTGTGCCTCTGCAGGTGGGCACGGCCTATACTTTGCTTCCCCCTCCTCCCCGCCTTAGTACTCTTCTCGAGAAGATCTTACGGATCTATCTGACTGTTTTTACCCTGTGTATAATAGTCTGTCATATGCTATGCTGTTGTACCATCTAGGCAGCTCTGCTCATAGCAACCCTGTGGACTTGTAGTGACCCCATGTATGACAGAGCGAAACCCTGCCATCCTCACAGTCATTGTCATGCTTGAGCCCCATTGTTGTAGCATGAGAACCTTCCTCTCTTCCGCACTCCCTCCCCCACTCTTTACCAAGCATGATGTCCTGATCCAGGGACCAGCAGGTTTTGCTAACAGGCCAAATTACCGGAGATGAAGTCTTGTTTCCAAGGATTCTTTTGGCTGTACTTCCTTCAAGACAGATCCGTTGGTTCTTCTGGCTGTCCATGGCACTGCCGATGCCCTTCCCGTCACTGTCCTTCAACGGTCTTCCTTCTTCCCTACCCTTCCTTCTTCCTGTTGAGCTCTCATGTGCTTTTATAATCACTTACTCAGCTAACCTCCCTCCCTGCAAATATTTTAGTAGTTGGTGGTGTTTTGCTTTTCCAAGCAAAGCCCTCTTAAAGCACCCTCTCTCCTGCGCTTTCAGTCCTAATTGGGTCTCCGCTCTGCTACTGCTGGGAGCATCCTTGTTATATGTACTGGTAAGTGCATTCACGGGGCAAGACCGGAGCAAGGGGACTCACTGATTCAAAGGGCTGCGCATTTAACACATCGGTAGCAGCTTCCCAGTTGCCAATGAATAGCGTTATCCCGACTTCCCCTTCCACTAACAGTGTGCTTGACAGCTGTCGGGATAGCGGCAGACCTGGGAAATTTCGCCCAGCGGATGCTCCGTGTTAACCTAGGAAGATGAGCGCCTGGCAGCCCTGTGATACTGTAATGACCAGGTTGTGCCACGAAAGTCGATGTTGCAGCCTGGCCTGGAAGAGACTGTGCACACATAGCTGTTGATGCCTTTTGTAGCTGATCCTCTCCTTTTCTCAGAAGGCAGTAGCTGTGAGAACCGCATCCCTCTGTATCTGGACTGCTCGGTGGCGTGAGATGTCCAGGTGGTGCTTTCCCTCCTGTCCTGATTCACTTTTGGCTCCGGGGCAAGCTGTTTTGTTTGTCTTTCCCTTACCTTGGGGTCCTCCCCTTTAAGGAAGAAGGGTGGAGGGGGATGTGCCCAGTCCCACCATCCAGCCTCAGTCTTGTGTTTTAAGCCGCAGTTTTGTCTGTATAAGTCGGTTTGCAGATGTAGAACTTCGCTCTACCTGAAGAGAAGATTGCGCTAACCAGTGGCCCCGAGGAAAGGCTGCCTCCAAACATGCACTGTGAGGTCCTCGGAAACCCTTCGGTTATAGTGATGGCAGCTCAGATTTAGCAGCAGAAGCCTTGCCGATGGGAGTCCTTGGAGGACAGTGTTGCTCTTTCATAGCCTGGCCATGCTCATGGAGCCCAGGAAGTGCCAGAGGGCCCAAGACCTGCCTTGGTGGTGTTCTGTCAGGCTGTGCCCGCCCCTCCTTGACTCTACCTTCACCCCCCTTGGCCTGGTCCCCACCAGGTCTCACATCTTTGTGCATAGATGTTCTCAGGCTCATCGTTCAGTACCACTGTCTCCTTGTTCCTCAAGGTCAGTATGATCCACTCCAGCTTTTCAAGCTGCTAGCCAGCCCGAGCCTGCTTACACCTTTTCTGGGAAGCTTCCTATCAGTCCCAGAGCTGGGAAGGCAGCTCAACAGATTGGCTCCTCACGGGAGACTCCAAAATCACCCGGAGTTTCTTGTCACTGCAAACTCGAGCTCAGAAGTCTGCGGGCCGTTTGGCTCTGCATCCACTGGCATGTGCCAAGACTCTGTGGGCTCTCAGCTCAGGGTCTGGAGCTAAAGCTACCTGCCACATACCCTCCAAACATTGCCCCCGTCCCCAGTACACTCCTTTCCCGCCCATCCCAGAGCTGGCATTTTCCAGGATGCTGTGGCTGCCCTTCAGCAAGTGGGATGTTGTTCTTACACCCAAGGTGGGACAGCTCACAGCCTCCTGCGTCGGTTACCTCTCATGGACACTGCCCTCGGCCTGCTGGTCCAGGGTTCTACAGTGAAAGTGACAGAGAGAGGCCCACCCATAGATGTCCACTCCCCTCCTCGGCCATCAGCACTGTGCATAGGGCTACCTCTCAGGTATGCTGTGGGAAGGCTGAGCCTCAGATCCAGGCTTGGTTCTCAGAGGAATCTGCTGTGATCTGCACTCTGTCCCCTCCCAAGCCGTCTTTTTCATCAAAGACATCCACCTTCTATAGAGCTCCTTGTGCTCCTTTTGGGGAAACCCAGCTATCTAATAAAATATAACTTAAGTGAAAATACATTCCATGTGGGACTACATTAAGAGCCTACATGTAAGTACAGCCACTACTAAATGCCCTCGGCTGAGCTGTTTTGAATGCACCAAAGTTAGAAAGAAGAGGAGAAATGAAAACAAATAAAATAAGAGAACATGTACAGCGCAGAAGTAAACTACCCTCTTAAAAGTCTAACCATTTAGCACAATTATAAAAGGAGTAAGGGAGGAGAAGCCCCCCAGCCCTCCAGTCAGATTGGAATCATGTCTTTCTGGAAATGGGGTCCTTGCCTGCCTTGTTAAACAGGCCACAAAATATGCAGTTGGTGGTCCACCCCATTCCGGCTGGCTGCTAAATGTCCCATCTGCAGCACCTGGGAGAAAGGCTGCTCCGCAGCACTACCTCCATGGCCGTCTGTCGGGTCTGGGACACCCGCCAGCAGGCCTCAGGCCCTGCTTTGCTTCTCTTCATTCCTATGTGTTTGACTAAGGTTTGGGGATTGGTGGCCTGTTCATGGAATGCCCCGCCCTGAGACCTGAGGACCTCCAGCTAGCCCTGCAGGGAAAGAACACTAGATGGTTAGTCCTATGGTAGTTGCGATTTTGTCAGACAGACACTCCTGGCCAGGGGTGGCCTCAAACCTCAAGTCCAGTCTGATGACACCTGTTTGATGTCGTAAGCCTTTTGTACGAGAGCAAGATGAACAGGGATGATCTCCCTCTGGGACTTTGCCTTCCTGCTTGCTGGAACTCTGCAAGCATGTGGCCTGCTGCTGCGTGTTGGGTTCATGTGACTCTGTACCCATGTGGCTCTGGGAGTCTGAAGAAGGTTCTGGCTTGCATTGGACTTGAAGACTTGAGTTGGACTGGGCTGGGATGCCATTCTTTTGATATAAAATACTTCTAGGTATAAAACTTTTTTCTTATGTGTATACAAGTGTCACTACATTTGTTTCTTTAGACAACCCAGCCTAACACAGGCACCATATTTGATAAGACCCCAGCCCCCCAGTGTCGTGCTCATGAAAGGCCCAAGTGTGTCTCATAGTTTCTTCTCTCTCTCACCCTGCGTCAC
This sequence comes from Tenrec ecaudatus, assembly GCF_050624435.1. Classification (NCBI taxonomy): domain Eukaryota; kingdom Metazoa; phylum Chordata; class Mammalia; order Afrosoricida; family Tenrecidae; genus Tenrec; species Tenrec ecaudatus. The sequence continues at coordinate 67,533,038 of NC_134547.1, forward strand.
AAGGGGACCTCAGAGAATTGGTGGAAAAATTCTATGATGTTTACATTCCTTTTCCCCCATGAACTTGTTGAAGTACCCTTGTACTTTCTATCTTTTAGATCCCTGAAACTTACAGTCTGAAACTTCTGGGTCCTTCCAAGGCAAGAAGCTGAGTATAGATGGGACAGATGGTCCTGAACTCACCCACGTAGCTACCAGTAGTATACAGGAGGCAAGTAGGAGGAGCCATGGCTGGGGTGAGTGGGGATCAAGAGAGGGAGATAGATGATGTCAAGGGTGGTCCTTGATTTGGTCAGCTCATCACACCAGAGATACTAGAAGTTCAAGAGAACGTACCCATGGGACTGCCCATGGTAGAATGTGGGGTCAGAGAGAGGATGGGAAGAGTGGCCAGTGGCCCTCCCTTGGAGTTAGTCAATGACTCACCCTGAGTCCCCAGCTTGTGTCTGGGTCCCTTCTTGTATCCTAATAGAAGCATGACCAAGTATATGCAGTTTGGTGAAGGGCTTAGTCCCCCAAAAGACTTTGAGCACATGTTTTGTGCACTCAGACTCCGTCTCTTGACTCAGACTTCAAGCCTTCCTATGTCCGGGTTAGCCTGGCACACCCCTGCCCAGGAGATTAAATGCAGTGGGACCTGGACATGGCCGCTCTGGCCTTTGTGTGGATGTCTGACCAAGGTTCCTAAGATGCCTCGTGGGCTGTCATCCCTTGTGGTAAATCAGTCTTGTCAGAGCTGATCTAGCATTGCTCTCACTAAGAGCTGCCATATATCAACTAGGATGTCAGTTCCCAAAGTGAGTTTTAGCTACTAGCTCAGCCACAAGTTGGCAATGGCCTGATCCTTTCTTACTGGAAATCACTGGGGAAGCCAATGGGTGGGAAAGAGCAAAGGGTCTGGGGCCACGACGAAGGGAGTTAGTTGGCCATAAGTTGTCTGGATGCTTTGCGTTTTTTTCAGAGCACCCCTTCTCCAGGAGTGTTCTTAGGGTACCCCTCTTCCTCCTTGGAACTATTCTCCCCTGACTGCCATCCCCAGGTGAATTTCAGGTGCACACTACAGTGGCACTCAGCGTATTTTGGAATACAATAATGCCTGCGTGAACTAGGTTAATGTCGCCGTACGTGATAGATTGCTGTTAGGTGCTGTCGAATCTGCTCTGATGCAAGCAGCCCACATACAACAGAAGGAAACCCTGCCACATCCTGCACCACCCTCACCATTGTTGCCAAATTTGAGCCCACTGATGTAGCTACGGTGTCAATCCATCTCATCAAAGGTCTCCTCTTTTTCCCTGCCCCTCTGCTTTACCAAGTGTGATGTCCTTCTCCAGGGACTAGTCTCTCCTGACACCATGTCCACAGTATGTTGGATACTTCTTAATACCATCACTTCTAAGGAGCATCCTGGCTGTACTTCTTCCAAGACAGATTGGTTCATTCTTCTGACAGTCCCTGGTACTTTCAGTGTTCTTCACCAGCACCATACTTCAAGCCATTATGCAATCTGTTTTGCACATCTCTGGTCTCATGATGGGAAGGTGACTTTATAGTTGGAATCTCAGGTGTTCATTTCTGGAGGCAGTCCCTGGTCTGAGGGCCCGATGGCTTGTTTCTAAGCCAGTCTACTTCCCAAGTCTGTAGCCTGGTGCTGTGCCTTCCTTGGTGAAGGGAGAAGCTGACTCATTGTGTGCTGAGCTTCAGAAAGGCCAAGGGCAACTGGAATTAGAAGACAATGGAGCAGTTCCCTGAGCTCGCTGAGCCCTTAGGTACTACTCACAGGGAAACGTCAGAGGCACACTGCTGCTTAACCCTGCTCACCAGGGTGCAAATGTGATCCGCTGCTTAAAAACACATAAGATAGTAACTTAATGCTTTAAAACAGGGCTCCCCACCCTCAGCACTACTGACCCAAGGGGTCATGTAATGCCCTGGCCGCTACCAACACTTTTATATTGCTATGACCTATCACGTCTTTGGCCATCGGTAGGCGTTCCCTGGAGGACAGAGTCCATCCTGGCTGAGAGCCACTGCCACCACAGACCCTGCTAGGGTGGCTAAGAATTGAAGTAGATTCACCCCAGGACCTGGGGCAAGTTTCTGAACTCTGCCATGCCTCAGTTTTTTCACCTATACAGTGCAAATAGTGATACAGATGTCTAAGGTGATCGTGATTAGTAAGCATATTAACTGTCTATGTGTGAAGGAGGAGCCCTGGTGGTGTAGTGGTTACACAGTGGGCTGCTGACCACAAGGTCAGCAGTTTGAAGCTAATAGCTTTTCCCTGGGAGAGAGAGGAGGTGTTATGCTCCTGTAAGGATTTACAGACTTGGAAACCCAAAGGGTAGGTCTATTTTCTTCTGTGTAGAGTCAGAACTGACTCAGCGGCAGTGGTTCTTTTAGGTTTGTATGTGTGAAGTCTTAGACCCCCTCCATGAACTGCTGCTGTGCATCATGGTGTCACATACTAAAATCAGTGGTGGTAGGTGAGGCATGTGGAGCGTGGCCCCTAAGCAAGGATGACATGCCAGAATGGGCAGCATTTCACATTGTTCAGCAAACTTTCGCCCACATCACAGTAATAATAAAAAGCAGAATGACATTCTCATCATCATTACCATTGGTGTTATTAATCTCCTATTTCTACGTGAAGGTGCACAGTGAGATTGACTTTTGTTAATCTCTCCAAGTAGCTATGGCGGGCAGATTACTGATCAGCGCACCTCCCATGGAGTTACAGTGAGTTATTTTCCTGCCATCGTGTGTCCAACTCCTCCATTTTACCAGGTGTGTATTTAGTTTGTTGATTAGTGTTTTCCAGTGTAGCTCATATTAGTACTCCACTGTCATTTGAAAAGCCATTTTAATTATTTATGAGATGGCTTTTTCTTTTGTATTTACAAAGACATACACTTTGCATACATTTAGGGAAGATGATTAAGGGATTAGTCACCAGGAACACTGAGGAATGGCTTATATCAAAATGGCTACGGAGAAAGCAGGGAGATGAGGGGAGAAAAGATTTATTAGCCAGAGGTAATAGAATATGCATATCTTACAGGGGAGCGTGCATGCTTAGTTGGTGGTGGCCCCATCGGATGCTGGGGAGAATGCAGTGTTGTAATCACTCTCGGTGCTTCTAGTTGGAGCACTGACAGCACAGCGTCATCAGAACCTCATTGACGAGCATCGGCGATGATAACATCAGTGTTATTTACACATGTCCAGCAATAGGTGGCAACCAGCATGTTAGGCACAGGGTGTCATGCTTTGCTGTGCTTTTGATAGGACATGCGTTTTTATGACAGCGATCGGCCTGGGAGCTGAGTAATAAACTGCTTGTTCCTTCAAGACGGTCTAGAAATGCATTGACTTTGTCCTCTCTCACTGCCTTCGAGTCGATTCCAACTCATAGCAACCCTGTAAGATAGGGTAGAACTGCCTCTTTGGGTTTCTCAGAATATAACTCTTTGTGGGGGGTAGAAGACCTCATCTTTCTCCTGTGGAGCAGTGGTTGATTTTGAACTACTGACCTTGAAGTTAGCAGTGTAACTAACTCATTGAGCCACCAGGGCTTGTTTTGGGCTCTCTCAAATCCACCTGACGACTTTAGAAACTGGAATAGCAGCACTGCTGCTTGTGGACATTTCCCCCAGTCTGTGGCTAGCGAATGCTTGCAATCGCATCATCATTTGCTTTACAGAGATCAAAGGGCTTCGGGCATGCCATCCTGTGTGTGGCTGGGCATGAGGAGCTGGGCAGGGATGCAGATGTGTAACCTGCAAATGGATTAAGTCTCATGCTAGTCTCTGATACTTGGCTGAGAAAAGATGACCCCTATTCAACGCACCACAGGATGTACAGGGCTCATCCCATTACTCTGATGTTCAGCCACACTAAATGATAAAAACTAGTATTATTATGAATAGTTACAGATCATCGTGCAAAGCCTGTCCTCAGTCAGCTGCTGGATTTGTTCCTCATTTCTTTGTGTTAAAAATTGGTTTTAAGTTTAGTATTTAATTTTCAATAAAGTATGATATAAACAAGTCTATGGGATAGCATGGGCGAGATAAACCACTTGCTTAAATCAATAAACAACACATAAGAAGGTAAAGATCAAATTGTACAGTTCTTCCTTAGATATGTCGTTCGACACTTTGTCATATGATTATCATCTGCAGGTGGTGAGGATGGATATTTATGGTCACGTGTTGCTTCATGTCCACAACACCCTCTGTTCAATAGGACCCGTGTGGTTTAGACATTGGTTGAGGACACCATGTTGTATACATGCAGCCTTGGGCTATGAAGGAGTCTCCTCTCAAATCAGCCCTTATACCTAAGTCGGAACCTAAATTGGGTAGCGTTTATGTCCAGTGTCAACTAGTCAGATGTTTGTCTCGGTATGTGGCATAGAAAAAACTTCAAAGGAACACTGCCAGACATACTAAAACATCTTTAGCATAATCACAGGGTAATAGTCATGATCATGTTTGAGGCACTGTGTGTACCTTGACTTTTTAGGATGATAGGTTTTCCTGGGATAAGGAGCAGGGATGTACATACAGTCAGGTGTTGTGTAATGGACAGCTACTGCACCTGGACCTTTCCTGTCTCTGTACTAGGCACTGTGCCCAGATACTTCACAGGGGGGTAGTTTTGTTTATTTGTCTTGTGTTACACCCATTCTACAGATGAGGCATGAAAACCTGGGGAAGATGCAGGGTCTGATTCTATTGTTCCCAGGCCCAGAGCAGCCTTCTGACTTCATACCGCATCCCCGAGTGGGCGGTGCAAATAGCTGACTCACTCTCTGGCCCCAGCGAGGTCAGTGGCTCAGACCCAACCAGGCATGCCTGTGAAGAAAGGCCTGCTGACCTGTGCCTGGACGGTCGGCCATTGAAGCCCAGGAACCCAGTTCTGTGCTGTCATGCAGTGGGCTGCTGGGTGTGCAAGTTGACCTATTGGCAACTGACCTCGTGTTTTTGTTTGATTTTACTGTGTCACAAGATTGGCCTCTCTCTTCCAGGAGTTTGCTTACCACAATACTCCCAGACTGTGTGTGTGTGTGTGTGTGTGTGTGTGTGTGTGTGTGTGTGTGTGTGTGTGTGTTTCCCTGAGAAAGAGACTTTTCTGATTGGCCTTCTGAAACTTGATTGAGTCTGTGCATCTTGCCGAGGTTGCTCCTTCTGGCCCTTGCCTTCTCAGACTCCCACTTCAAGTGGTACATGGTGTATTTACTGTTGTACTTAAGTTGCTGCTTTGACCTTTCTTGTCACAGGCTCCGGAAAGGTTCTTTATCAGATACTAAATTATTCATCCTCCTCATAGCCATAATCGGTTGCTAAAATATTCTGCATTTTCTCTGTCTCCAGAATTCCTAAAACTCCTGCTTGATGCCCACCCTCCAAGCCTTCCACTTCACTTCTCATCTGGGCGATTCCTCCCTCGCTCGGTCTGGAGCATTCGTCCCTGTTCTTTGATCACCACCTCAGAGCCTTCCCTTTCCCCTCGGCCACTGCTCTCAGCCTTGAACTGAATCTTTCAAACTTCATCTCCCTCGTAACCTTTGTAGAATGAGGGCTGTGATTAACCGCAGAGTTTTAAAGAGCGAAAGTCAAACGTAGGAGCCTACTTCCAAACCATCACTCCCAATCATGTGAACCCCAGAGCAGATGCATCCTCTCATTAATATGGGGTCCCCTGAGTTCTTATTAAGCACTTTTGACATAGTTTGAAGAGACGGATTTCATCCTCAGATGGTGCTCAACCAATGGCCGAGAGGCCTGCTGCTGGCCACCAGGCACTTAGGCTCTGTTATTTAAGAGGGGGAAAATATGCTAGAGACGGTTTTTCATGTTTATTACAGGGCATTCATAGAGCGCCTGCAACATAGCAGGTGTTGCATTGCGCAGAAAGGAGAAGCAGTGTTTGTGCTGATAAAGCCTCAGGCCCAAGGACACGAAGCAGTGCAGCTGAGGCCCAGGCAGCCAGACTCAGAATGGTGCAACACACCCCTGAAACAGGCCACCAAAATCCAAATGGTCAACTGACTGCCTTCAAGGCAAGCCGACTCACAGCGACCCTGCAGGGCAGGGAAGACCTGCCCTTGTGGGTTTTCCGAGGCTGCAACTGGTTCCAGGAGCAGACAGTCCATCTTTCTCAAGAGTAACAGCTGGTGGTTTTGAACAGCCGAGCAACGCTAACCCTTTGTGCCACCAGGGCTCTTCTGCTGAAGGCAGGGGGCCCTTCAGTTCTTAAGGGCGCCTTGACCTTCACACTCACCTCATCTGACCCTTTCCAGTGTATGTCTGATCAGAGGTGCTCTCACTTGACTGAGCCTTCTCCTGTGATGGGTGGTCTGCCCTTCCTGCATGCTCTTCAATTGAAGGTGGAATCTCCCTCCTCACATCCTTAACCCACTGGCTCTGGCTCTGGCCTCCAAGGCCCACCAGTGAGCCTTCTCCTCAGGGTCTAACTGATACATTATTTGAATTCGGGGGATGGGGAGCTGCAGTATTGAAGATATCTGGTGACTACCAGTGGGCAGTGAGGTAGCAGTGAGGCTGGCCCCCTTGGTTCCCTCTCCAGCCCAGTCTGGGCTAGAGTAGTGAGACTGGGGAGGCGCAGGGTGCCAGCTCCAGCCCCGGGTGCACCTTCCCTGGAGGCAGGGCGGCAGTGGCCACCCTGAGCCTTCTTTTCCACTCGTTCACCTGGCAGCCCTCAGACTCATTGCCCCAACGACAATGGGGTCTGTAAACTGGGCAGCTCCAAGAGACTGTCTTGCATCTCTGTAATGGCTTTGTTGTTGCTTATTGAGAAGGACTAATTAACTTTGATTATTGCACTAATATTATGGCACTTTGACAGCCCTTCAGATTTATGACTATGGGAAAATAAACAAATGAAATGCAGGTGCTGGAGCAGAAAGAATAAGTTATTACTGAACTTTAATTACTTGGAATGTGTAGCCAGGAGAGAATTAGTTGATGAATTACAGGATGCTTAAAATCTACACCAAACTGTATGCAATATGGAGACAAACATAAGAAAAAGGTGGGGGGTGGGGAAGGTACCATTTCTAAGGTAGAAATGGAGAGGACACAGTGGTCTCTGAGTCTGGGGTTTCAGACGCTGCAGGAATGTGCACAAGAGCTGGCCAAAGTAGGCCCCCTGCCCTCTTTGTCAGCGTCACCTAGGCACGGGTTAGAAATGCAAGTTCTTGTTCTCTACCCCTCCCCTACAGGGTCAGAACCTGCAGGAGTGGGTGGCGAGGAGGGACCCGGCTGTTTGGGTCTGGCAAGCCCTCTTGGAGACACTGATGCACACAAAAAGTTGTTATTGATGATGTTAGGTGCTATTGGATGTGTTCTAACCCACAGCTACCGTATGCACAACAGATGGAAACACTGCATAGTCGCGTGCCATTCTCACAATTGTTCCTATGCTTGAGCCCCTTGTTGCAGCCAGCGTGTCTGTCCATCTTGCCAAGGGCCTTCCTCTTTCCTGCTGCCCCTCTGCTTTACCAAGCATTGTGTCCTTTTCCAGTGACTGATCTCTCCTGACATGTCCAAAGGATGTAAGATGAAGTCTCAATATTTTTGTCTCTAAGGAGTACTGTGGCATGCTTCTTTCCTGACAGATTTAATTGTTCTTTAAGCTGCCAATGGTACTTTCCACTTCTCCTCCTGCACCACAACTCAGGTGCCTGGGTTCTTCTTTGGTCTTCCCTATTCAGTATCCAACTTTCACGTGAATAGGAGTCAATTGAAAATACTGTGGCTTGTGTCAGGCTCACCTTGGTCCTCAAAATGACATCCTTGCCTTTCAGTACTCCAAAGAGGTCATGTGCAACAGATCTACCTTATGCAGCTCCTTTGATCTCTTGACTGCTGATTCCATAAGCATTGATTGTGGATCACAGCAAGATGAAATCCTTGATAACTGCAATATTTTATCCACTTTTCATGATGTTACTTGTTGGTCCAGTTGGAGGATTTTAGTCTTCTTTTCGGTGCATCATAATTTGTAGTGAAGGCTGCAGTCCTTGATCTCTATCAGCAAGTGCTTCATGTCCTCCTCACTGTCAGCAAGCACGGTTGTGTCATCTGCATACCTGTTTGTTAATACAGCTTCTTCCAATCTTGATGCCATATTCTTCTTAATGTTACTCAGCTGCTCTGGAAACTGGGACCCAAAAAGTACCATTCTCTAATTCACGTCTGTTATAAAGGACATGCACACATTGTTAACATTGCTTACACAAAGATCAAGTGTTCACTCATCCGCTCCAAGATTTTCATCCAATATTTATGATCGTACATGTGTTTATTCAACATCTGTTATGTGCCAGGTGTATGACCTGTTACCGGCAAGTCCATTTACACTCCTTGTGACCTGGTGTGTGTGTGAGTAGAACTGTGCTCTGTTGTGTTTCAGTGACTGCCTTCTTAGAAGTAGATCCCTAGACCTTTTGTCTCAAGCACCTCTCTGTCCAGGTACAGTGGGTGGGACCATCCAGTCTAGAATGTTTTGATTACCCTGGAGGAACTTAAGCACCAGGCGATGCTTCCCAACTGCACCCCTTGCAAGAGCACAGGCAGTGTCATGGGCAGGGTATTCCAGCCTCATACATGGGGATTTCCCGTGGGGTTCTAAAAAGAAGGTGGTGTTGGAAGACTGCAGTCAGCCCCAAGGGGGAGAGCACCTGTGGAATGGAAGGAAAGTTGGGAGCAGAATCTGAGTCACAGGGGGTCTTGAGAGTGCAGAGAGGTCAGGCTAGGGTGTAATGTGGGGAATGAGGCCAGATCACTCAAGGCCTGATGCTCCATTCTTGGGATAACATGCCTCCCACTCACAGCAGCCGTTGTGGGGTGTGTGGGGGGTGATCCAGTCCAAGTAGCAATTCTAGAAGAAACTCAGATTCCACAGAACTGGTTAGCCTCTGGACATGGTTCACATCAGCTGTAGTGAAAGTGGTGGCCAGGAGCAGGAAGTGACCAAAAGGATGGCAAACAGATTTCTTATTTCCTAAATGTCAAGGAATGCTTTTAAATACATCCCAACCCTAACCCTAACCCTGACCCTAACCCTTTCCACTTCTCTTGCTCTCAGAGAATCTTTAACAAAAAAAGATGAGAGGACACCTTTACTGCTTTCATGAACCACGACCCTCTTCAATGACCCTCTCCGAGTAGCTGGGTGATCAATGTGCTGCCCAAACCAGGAAGTGTTCAGAGTGAAAGGAGGGCCCTGAAAAGCAACACTGAGGGACTGGGTGCCAACCAGGAAGTCGGAGAAACAAACTTAGGAGCACCGACCCTCGGGCCCCATCCATGTAGCACAAGTGGCCTGATCCAGGTTGGCTCCTGGAAGGTTGGCGTTCCAGGCTCACCCCTCCTACCTGCATCGCTGGGTTGTCTCCAGTGCCACAGAACCTTTACCTTTAAGATGTTGCTGCTCTCCTCCTCTCCAGCTCATGATTGTCTCTGCTCCATGGGTACTTGCACCTAAAACTGTGACGCTCAGAGTTTCGGTTCTTCTTCCAGAGACTTTTCATTTCAGGCTCTTTCCTGCCCTGTCTGGCACTCTGGGCCCCCTTCTCTGAGGACGGCGATACTGGACACACTTGAGGAACAGAGGTGGGTCGCAGGGTCAGACTGAGACCGACCCGTCCATGATGTAAATCTTCTACCCAGACTCCACAGGGTGACGTTTAAAAATAAACAGTGGTGGTTGTAGAATTCCTTCTGTTTGCAGGGGCACACAGCTTGTCTAGCTTGTACACGTGGGTCACAGGAGAGCGGAGTGAGTGTTCGCTTTGTGCCGGGGTCACTTTGCCTCCTCAGAGGAGATGCTCGCAGCGCTGTGACTGATTATAATGCTGTCACAGACTCGGGTGATGTGATTAAGGCACCCTGTGCAGACGTGCATGGATACCCACGCAGCAAGAAGGCCTCTGGCTCGTGCTGGCTTCAGTGGCCCGCAGGCATCATGCTGCCTGCCTTTCAGGCACACACTGATGATAAAGCCCTTTCCTGCCCTGTATGCCCTGGTGGGTTTTGCAGTTACTTTGAGGGGAGGGAGTGAAGGAAACGTGAGCACATTTATGTAAGGTTCATTAGAAGGCTTCAGGTATGTATCCGTGAGGTCACCTGTCTCTCTAAGGAAAGATGTGGATGGCCAACCTTCTGCTAATTTGTGGTCTGCTGTGAGTAGCCCGGGTAGCACTGTGGGTGAGGTACCGGAAGAGCCACATCTCCCAGCTGCTCCATGGGGCAAAGACGGACTGCCTCCTGCTGTACAGACGGGCAGCCTGAGAAACCCTGTACAGCTACCCTCATCTGCCCTGTAGGGTCACTGTGAGTCTGCTGCTTCTTTGGTTTGCCGACTCCTGCTGTCTTCTGACATGTCAAAGAAAGATTATTTTGGACAATTTCTAGCCTTGCTTTTGCAGACTAGTGAACTGGCCTCCCTAGCTCTTGGGGCGTGGGAATGGGCTGGAATGAGAAGGGTCCCCACCACATAGCCGTTTTGAAGGACAGGTAGCTGGATCATTTGTGCGGAGAGACGCGCTCGGCTGACAGTGGGAGGAAGCCGAGGAGGGGAACTAAAGAAAGCAGAGTCGGATTCCAGCTGAATTCTGGTGTGGGGGGCTTAGCCATCGGTAACTGCTCTCGTCAGTGAAGGGCCTCGGTTTCCAGGCCTGTACGAGGAACAGCAGCCAGAGGGAGATCAGCACCCCTCAGACCCATCAGCCATTCCAGGTCCAAAGGCAGCATTTACCCAGGGACCAAGTGCAGAGGGCCAGGAAAGAAGGAGGAACAGGGAAGAGGTGGGACCAAGTGATGTTTTCTCATGATGATTGCAGCCAATGGGACGAAACAATACATGTCTGGATTGTCCAATGGAAAAGCCATGTGTTCTGTAAACTGCCACCAACACACAATAAAAAGTTTGAAAAGAAAAAAAACTCTCTTAAAAGTTAGTTCATTAATATCTGTGGGGTGGGGCTGGAATAAAAGACCTCAGATGACCCAAGAGACTCTGGAGGTAAACCTGTAAGCCTTCCTGTTGCCGTCACTTTGTCAGAAAGCTGACACGATTTGGTTTTTCTTCTAACGTCCCCTCTGACACACATTGCAGTGAGCCAGTAGTTATCCAGAAGCCTGCCAAGAGAAATGTCAATGGCAGGAGAAATTAACAGGGGCCCACAGACATGCATGGTACAGAAAAGCGGGCTGAGAGAGATGGAGGGGGCAGGCAGTTCAGTGGAGAGAGGTAGAGAGAGGAGTGGAGAGGGATGGGGCTCGGGATGAACAGACAGGCCGAGTGAGAGAGAACCCTGGGTAGTTGCTGTGGCGTGTTTGGTGCCTCTCTCTGCACGATGGGGCTCGATCACTGTTTTCTCAGCATTCTCTGGTCATTTCTTGCTTTGAAAGGGGGAAATGAGAATGGTTGAGCTATGATTTGTTTTAATCAGAAAGAAATTGTCTAACATAAATCTCTTCGTGAGTGCTGGAAAAGCCCTAAAGCGGCCAGGAAAAAAAAATATCAATACTTTGCAAAGGAGGAATGATTGTTCCAATTCGTGGCTTAATTGACTCTAAGCCTGAATGAAACGCAGGCCGGGGCGGCCGAGCGGGTGGCACCCCATGCTTGGAAACAGCAGCCAGCTCACTGCTGTGAGTGGGGGGATTTCGGGCAGTTATTGGGTTCTTGGCTGATGATGCCATTTTCTAATTGAGTGGGGCTACCTAATACGAGATCATAATTTTTCCTTCCTATGCAGAGGACGATAAAAAATTTTTTTTTCACCCTCTTTCTAACATAGTAATTTATTTCAAATTACAGCTTTCTCTGTTGGAGGCATTCATTTATGGTAGATTATCGTTCCCCAAGTGAAATTTCACTGATGCTGTATAATTAAACATAGATTTTTTTTTTTAAAAAAAGATAGTATATATTTTAAATTTATAAGTGGATAAACTAGGGGGCGGGGGAAGTTCCATAAAGACTTCCTTTAAAAGGAGTAAGTAGCCCACCCGATCCACATGATGGCTGTTGGGAGGGCCCCAGTCAGCATCCCGACTCCCTCAACAGGTTCTGTCTTGGGAAAAGAGCAGCTCCCAGTGGCTCGCCTTACCAGTTTGAAAGGACGGAAGCTGTGAAACACGGGAGGTGGGATTTGGGCAGTCAGTAGCACATGAGCATGACTGCCCAACCAAGGGCTCGGATCTGGCTTGCCTGCGTTTGAGGGCCAGCTCTGGGCCTCGGTTTACCCATCTCTGAGATGGAGATGTCAGTGTTGACAGAAGTGCTGTAGGCAAAGTGTGTGTGTGTGTATCTAGGGGAGTTTTCTTGGAAGGTTTTTCTCTCCCGCTGCCTGCCTTCCTGCTTAGTGCCTGCTCGAGCTCCTATGTAGACTTGTTCCACTTAAACACAGTCTCCTGGCCCCGACTTGGGATTTTGCAGGAGTGAGACACTTTCCAGAACCCTCTGGCCCGTGGAGCCAATCTGGAGCGAATGCAGTCTTTCCCAGCTCTCTGGGCTCGCATCCTAAAAGCCCACTCAAACACTCTGGGCCGGCGCCAGCACCCTCTCATGCAGGGCTCAGCCACTGCTTAGGAGTGGAAATGCCCCCAGCTGTGCTCTCCGTGTGGTGCTGGAGGCGGTGCCTGGCACAGGCCTTCCTGAGCACCACCGTGTGTGCCCTCCCACCGTGGCACAGAGACAGAGCCACTTCACATCTTCAGGACTTCTCCTTAGGAAGTGCTTAAAAAAGAAAGAAAGAAAGGAGGTGACAGTCCCGAGTTCATCTGGAGGTAGGACAGGTCTTTTGAAGTAGCCCGAGAAGTGGTTTCACATCCAGATGCATCGAGGCTGCTTGGATAGCCAGGGGACTAACACAGCAATTTGCCCTGTGGCCTCTCCTCTGGCCACAGAAGCCGATCTCATTGTCCCCACGTTCACATTTCCCTCAGCCAGGACCCCTCTGCACACACAGCCCTGGTGGCCTTTGTAACCGACAGTCGAAACCTTCCAGAGTTTGTGGCCGACCGTCTGTGTGAAGGAAAATAGATGAATTAACAGTTAGCAGCTTAACTGGCCCCCACATGGGTGAATTGTTGAGATCTATTTTATTTTATTTTTTTCCCTCTCCTCATACTATAAACATATGGCATGAATTTTCTGCTCTCATTACAGATGCTGAGAGAAGGCAAAGACAAATATTTATACTACATTCATGTTGTACAGTAAAAACAGGGTTCCATTTGTTTATACAGTTCCACAGTTACAGCTTTTACGGTCGGTAGTGAAGCGGCTGTAAAACGGATCCTGGGTCGCACAGCAGACACGAGGGGGCCCAGGATCCCGGGAGAGGCCTGGGAAGGGACAGTGCAGGGCACACGTGCATAGCCAATAGTCAAGGGAGGTGCCAGGGCAGGCAAGGCGATATTGCGCTAGAAAACAGCCTCACCACCTCTGTGGCTCAAAGCAGCAGCCACATGGTTATTTCTCACCCCAACCACACTCCCTGAGCTGCTTGCAGGGGCCTGTCCTGCGGTGGCCTCACCCTGTTGGGAGCTGTGAAGGACGAAGATGGCACACTGGATTGTGCGTGACCCTCAAGGTATCTGTGTGGAGAGGACACTCTCCACCCATTCTGATGGCCAATGCAAGGCTCGTGGCCCTGCCTACCACCCACTGTGTTCGTGGAAGACAGCAGAGAATTGGGACAGCTGAGGACAGCCCCAAAGACTTCCTTCCATGGTGACTTTAAGCCTTTTTATAGTTATATAAGTGACATTCTTAAAAAAAAGAATTGAAATTTTATTGGAGTATAATTCAAATATACAATTTAGTCATTAAGTCATATTGAGAAGAGCTGTACAGTCATCACCACAGTTTCTGAATATTTTCTTCTTGCTTACTGTTGTTAGCTCCCCATTCCTCCTGCATCTCCCCTGCCACGCCCCCGGGTAATTATGAACCCCGTTACTGTCTCTCTCTAGGTTTCCTTATCCTGGATTTCATAATATAGAAAATCATTCAAAATACACAACAGGATGCAAACAAACAAGCAAAAAACCCAGCAACAACTACAAAACAGAAAATCCTCAATAGAAAAGAAAGCAGAAAATATTGAAAACAGAAATAACTTCCAAATGAGTGAAAAGATCATTGATCTCAAATGATAACGCATTCCATTTTAACCTAACGACTTCTGCTATCTGCCATAATACACTTTTCAATGCACTCTGCCCAAGAGAAGACAGAGCTGGTTCCAGGATCTGGCTCCCCAATCTGAGGCCCTAGCTCTGTTGCTCTCTCTTCACCTCTCTTTTGCAGAGCAGGAGTGGTTCACCTCCTGCCAGGAAGCTTCCACCTTCCCACTTAAGGGAGGAACGAACGCCCTCCCCCGCTACAGGTACTTTTGTAGGATCAATGTAAGCCAGGTGTTCTGTGGAATGTACACTGCGTGGAACTGGTAGTTTTTTGTTTTTCCCTCTAAGAAAGAACTTCAGAAAGAGCTTCTGGAGATTTTAGAAGACATTCACACCCTTCCTGTAGGAAAACTAAAAACAAAACAAAACCCCAACATGATTAATTTGGGTATTTGTGTGGCTGTTGAGAACGGATCTTCTTAAGCATGGGTGTTTATGTCACAGGCTTGTAGCATTTCTTCATGTGGCAGTCCAGGGATTTGCCTGGCACCATCGAGAAGCACTTGTGTTGGTTTCCTCCAGGCAGATTCCTTCAAACCCATTACCTGGCTGGAGGCACTGTGTCCCTTGTTTGAACATTTCTGAGCAAATCAGGGGCTCCCACGTATATTGCATGCTCTTCACCCTAGCAGCCTAGAAGCCTGGTTTCCTTTTTCTCTCCTTGAAGAACAAGAACCTGATGGGAGCACTTGTTTTCTACCTGCTGTGGCTCTGGAAATCATATAAACAAAGGAACAAAGGGTCGTGTTGCACATAAAGCCTGCAGCCATCGGCGTCCCAGGGGATGATGGGCAAGAAACCTGCTTTCTTTGCACCTCAGATTCCACATATGTCAACTGGAATGAGCCACGTGGTCCCACACATTATTTGTTATGTTGATATTCACACACATGGTAATGAGTGTAGTCTGAGGTACATGGGCAACACTTGATATTTTTGGTGTTTAGCCAGATGATTGATAGGGAATTGCTGTCAAGATAGCAAAAGGCGCCTAGCCCGGGCCCGAAACACCATGGTTCCTCAATGGATGCGTGCATCATGGTTACTGTTCACTGTGTAGAGAATGAAGGAGTGCGTGGTTACGTGAATGGATTTGCATTTTCTGCTCTGAATTCATTCCCTGTTCAGAGTTATTGAAAGAAACTCGGAATAGCTAGTAATCATGTGGTACTAAATCAGAAATTAAAGAAAACACCCACTGGAAGCTAGGTGAGGTTTTTATTGGTGGATTCTCTTCTTAATCCCATTTTTCTCTCGGCCTTTATTTTGCTATGACTGGATGTGAACCAGAGTCCTAAGTAGAGGTGGGTTTGTGGGTTTTCAATGATGTGATGGGTATTTCCCAGGAATTTCCAACCTCCTAAGGCTTCCACTCCCATTAAGCATTATGGATGGATTCCAAGAATTTAATTAATATCCCTTCATTCATCGTAATTCCTCACCAGGGTTATGAGAACTTGGGAGCGTTTAAATTTTTTTAATTCAGTTGATTAAAAGGTACTTTTGATGGTTTTCCAACAAGCTCTTTTCCATAGAATTTAGAACTTGTCAATGTATATTAAGTCAATATAGCTAAAATGACCAATGTGATGACAAGAGCATTCATCTGGAGGGAAGGCGAGGTAGAAAGGAAACAGATTGCAAAGATCTACATATAACCTCCTCCCTGGGGCACACACAGCAGAGAAGTGGGTGAAGGGAGACGTCAGACGGTGTAAGATATGACAAAATAATAATAACTTATAAATTATCAAGGGTTCATGGGGGATCAGGGAGCGGAGAGGGAGGGGAAAAATGAGGAGCGAATACCAGGGGCTCAAGTAGAAAGCAAATGTTTTGAGAATGATGAGGGAAACAAATGTACAAAAGTGCTTGACACAATGGATGTATATGTGGATTGTGATGAGTTCTGCAAGCCCCCAATAAAATGATTTAAAACAAACTATTCATAAAACCTTAAAAAAAAAGCAAGCAAAAAAAAAAAAGCATCAATCTGAACAAGAAAAACACTTCTCTGGCCTCGTTGGATGATAAAAATTTTAGGGCTACATGGAAGAAGCACACCAGCCTATGTGCTCATGAGGTGTCAGTGGGATCAGGTATCAGACATCAAAGAACAAAAAATTATATCATTGTGAATGGGGGGGTGGGGTAGGGAGTGAGGACCCAAAGCCCATCTGTAGGCAATTGGTTATCTCCTAAAGGAAGGGTCGCGGGAGGAGACGAGCCAGTCAGGGTGCAGGGTAGCAACGATGAAACATACAACTTTCCTGTAGTTCCTAAATGCTCCCCCCCCACTATCATGATCCCAGTTCTACCTTACAAATCTGGCTGGACCAGAGGATGTACACTGGTACAGATAGGAACTGGAAATACACGGAATCTAGGATGGATGATCCCTTCAGGATCAGTGGTGAGAGTGGCGATACCGGGAGGGTAAAGAGAGGGTGGGGTAGAGAGGGGGAACCAATTATAAGGATCTACATATAACCTCCTCCCTGGGAGATGGACAACAGAAAAGTGGGTGAAGGGAGACATCGGACAGGGCAAGATATGACAAAATAATAATTTATAAATTATCAAGGGCTCATGAGGGGGTGGAGCAGGAAGGGAGGGGAAAAATGAGGAGCTGATGCCAGGGGCTTATGTGTTGAGCAAATGTTTTGAGAATGATGAGGGTAACGAATGTACAAATGTGCTTTATACAATTGATGTATGAATGGATTGTGATAAGAGTTGTCTGAGCCCCCAATAAAATGATTAAAAATTTAGGGCTACAGATTGAAATAATAGGGTCTTACATGAAAAACTCAAGAATAGTAAGACGAGGTTTTCAAGTGTTGAGGATCTAAGAATAGAAGGGAAGAACAGCAAATATTACTTTGTAGGGAGTCCTACGTGGTGGAAATAGTTGGTGCACTTGACAGCTAACCAAAGGTTGGCAAGTTGAGAACACCCAGAGGCTCCTGGGAAGAACCACCTGGTGACCTATTTCTGAGAAACCCTAGGGAGCACCGTTCTTCTCTGACACATGTGGGGCCACCATGAGGTGGAGCCGACTCAATGACCACCGCAGTTATGGTATGGAGTGGCCATTACAGTTCCCAGGCGGACACGGCGGTGGCTTGCATAGGGTACCGACAGGTGTCGGTGTTGATGCTCTCAGTGGATGTACTTTGGAAACCATATACAAGATTTCCTTGGAACCACTGGAGTAAACTGAGTCCACATCTGAAGGGGGTGGCATGTGTTCCGCTTTGAATCTTTGCTCGGCTACCAGATATAAGACTATCAAAATGTGATCTGATCCTACATAGAACTATTGAAGAGAGGTGTAGAGGAGCTGTTGTGAACTGAGGAGGAGATATTGGAATAAGAGAGTGGGAATACAGAATTTGAAGGGTCAAGCAGAAGTGAAGTCAATAGAGGAGTTCCTGACCTCTTCACTTAGAAGTCAGAAGAACAAACAGGTCTATCTCGGAAGAATAGACAGGCTACTCTATCGAGGATGGCCAGACTTCATCTCATCTACTTTCAACATGTTCTCAGGAGAGCCCAGTCCCTGGAGCAGGACTGCATGCTATGTCTAGCATGCTTTAAGTTAGTAGGTTTCATCCCTAGGGCTGGAATGACACAGTGGCTACAACATGCAGCTCAAACCCAACAACAGTGGTGAAGATGATGCACGACCTGACCATGGACCATGAGGTTGCTGCTGTGAGTCAGAGTGCACTGGCTGTTACTTACCTAACAGGAGAAACATCCCATGGACTATGGAAGTGGAAGTGGTGATGGTAGTTTGCTAGAACATGTTTTGGGCAGTTTTGGTCTTTCTCATGGAGTCAAAGTGATTGATGCCAAGATGGGCACCTGATTTGGGTCTGACCAAGCAGCTGTCACTAGAGAAGATCCCTCTTGTGTGTAGGCTGGGGACTTAGAAGGATGGTTTATGGACTGCTAGCAGCAGTGCTTCCTGCTACAAGGAGACAGTGTAAGAAAGCTGAAGACAACCTGAGAGGAGAGAGTAAGAGAGTGTCTTTGGGCAACTTCCCTCCTGCCTTTGCTGTGTTGTGGAACTGGTCATCCATCACAGTTTGCACGCTGAGTTTCTGTCACTTGCCACCAACTCACCCCTCCTCCAAACCCTATGCCTCATACTCTTTCAATGGCACTTTGTTTCTGCTGCAGTTCATATTTCATTTCAGTCCAGTTGCATTGCACGCACACGCTAGGACCACAGGGGGAGCAGGGCCCCATTTAGAATGATTTGGCCTTTGCACGGACTGACCATAGTCACACTGGTACCTCAGGGTCATGCAGTCAAAATCACTTTGTTTGAATTCCAGTTCATTGTCTAAGCTGATGTCCAGTCGGAGGAAGACTGGACAGGTAACTAATCTCTGCGATGACAACAGAGACCCCAGGCAGTGGTGAGGTCAAAATGTGGTAATGCGTGGGCAGTGCTGGAGATAGTGTCTGGACTCTGTTAATTTCGTTTACGTGAGTCTCGTAAGCCCCACCGGGCCACCAGTAGTCTGATAACCATACGACGTTTTCAGGGACCTTTATCTGAATCTGAAGTCTCAGGTCTTGAATTTCATCAAAGTGAAAGGTGATAAAAGCTTTGTTCTATTCTCAACTCCTTTTGAAAGATCCACCTGGGATAAGGATCTTTTCTGGGCCCTCTTCCAGCCCAGGTGATGAAGACTATGTCAGGCAAGATGCTCGCTGATCTTGGGCCAGCAGGTCTAGACCCGTCATGGAATGCCTCGTAGAGTACACGGAGGCTGCGAAGCCACATGGCATCTTTAGGAAGATTAGCAAAAGGTACCTCTTCCTTTTGCATGAAGAGGATGGAATGCAGCCTGGCCTTGGCCCTTGAGCCACGGAGCTGTTGAGTTGAGCCGGCCAGCCTGGACTCTTGCCGTGGTCCCAGGTTGTAGAGGTAGGATAGGTTCTTCTCTCATAGAGGAGAGCCCCATCGTGAGTCTCTAATGTTTCTCTTTGAGCTTGGAGCAAAATTCTCCGATCTATCATATATCAGTGTGGTCCCAGCATTTTATGAGGTTGTATTTTAAGGACCTTGAATACGTGTTTTTGTATACATTAGATATAACATCTCACATGAATATGTTTATCATTCCACTTTATTCGTTTCAGTCAGTCTCTCCCCCTGTACCCGATTGTGGTTTCATAGCCCCAGTTTGGGAGAATTAACATGGATTTCCCACATGGAGAAGGCCTTGGTCAGAGATTTAGAGCAAGGCAGGTTCCTGCTCCTTAGAAGAGATGCTCATTCAAGAAAGGATTGAGAGCAGCGTCTTAGAATGGCACAGGACTATTGGAGGCATGGCTGCATGGAAAAATTAATTGGCATAATTATTATAACAGTTCTCAAAATTTATTGGACATTTGGTCATAGGAGGGACATTCCTAAAGAGTGATGTAATGCCTGTCTTTGGAATGCTTTTAATGAGTGTACTTTGCTTAGACAAAGTATGATGCATGCAGAATGCTCACATTTAATAAGGAGTGACTTGGGGTTAAGAGAAAAATAGCAAAGATGAGCCATTCTTGGGGGTGGGGCATTAGTGTGTGTCTCTGTGGTCCTTTATACATAAAAGGGGGGCAAAAGTAAGACTCACATGTCTGGGTTGTTGTGAGGAAATCCATGAGTGTGTGTGTGTGACACATTCAGAACCGTGCCTGGCACACAGTAAGCACTTTTTAATGTTACTGGTTTCTTCTGCTTGTTCAACTGGTAACCATTTGGTACTTTGAAGTTCCCATTACAGATGGGAACTGTGTCCATTCTATGCATATATGTGTGATAGGTAGGTTTAGTGTGCCAACCTGGCTAATATAAACATGTGGGATTAATCAGGTCGCAGTTTGACTGGAGGGCAAAGAGATAAATGACTCAGCAAGGTCTGCCCCTCTCTTGCTCTCTGGTGATCCGACCAGCATGCGGCTGCTTTAGCTAGTTAGCTGCCTAACTTGTGAGCTGCATTACCTGTGGGACAGATCACCCATGGATCATGTCACTAGAGCTTGAGGTTACTTAGAGACCTGCGCCACGCTGCTGGTGGGTACATTGCTTGAGCTTGAGGCTTGTGGATCCTGTCGTCGTCTCGCATTGCTTGAGTTCTGTATCCCATCTGGGCCTGCTTTGCCAAGCTCCTGAGCTGCTGACTGTTGGTGACCCGTCCTGTTATTTGCTGCCTGTGGGCAGACTGCCTGGATCGTCTAAGGGAAAACTCAGCTGTCCTCCTCCTTGACCTTGGATCCTGCAGCCCTTGTGATTTGAAGGACTTCTGGTACATTAACTGTTCCACGGAAGTGAGTTGAACTGAACCCCTCTGTACTGCTTTGTGGACTAATTAGCTGTTATATTCCTTTGTGCTGTATAAATCTCTATCTGTCTGTCTGTCTATCTATCTATCTATCTATCTATCTATCTATCTATCTATCTATCTAATCCTGCCTAGCACAATATGTGTGTATACATGTAGAGTCACATAGTAAATACAGACACACATATCTGTGCACACACATACGCACACACACACAACCATGCATCACTTAATTCATATAATATAGTCTGTGAAAAAGGATTTTACACGATAAAGACTTTGTACAAACAACATGTTGTCAGTAGGCAGTCCCAGGTCACCAATATGTCCCCCTCTTAATTCAATGTTTAAGTCAAATTTATTCATAAGTTAGAACAGTTAGGGGCAATTAGTTAATATATAAGAGGGTACCAAATAAACCCAGAATTTTTTTAAAGCTATGCATTTAAATAAAAAAAACTTATCACCTTCAAAGTACTCTCCACTTACACTTACTACATTTTTCAAATCTGCAAATCCTTTCTTGGAAACATTTTCAAACTCATCTGTTGGACGGCTGACAGCACCTCCCTTGTTTTTTCCTTTACCTCTTCTACTTCATCAAATCCCTGTCCTTTCATGTCCCTCTACATTTGCGGAAACAAAAAGAAGTCATTCCCCAAACTGGCATGCTGAGATGGCTGCCTGAGTAGGTGCAACTAGTTCCCCATCTACCGCAAATCAGACCTTTTTTGGTCACCTGCCATTATGTAATCTTTTCAGAACTTCAAAATGAAAGCTTGATTACCAGTCTGACCTGGTGGGATGAACTCCAAGTGTACTAACCCCCTTGCATCACATCTGATTCGGGGCGGCACCACCACATGTAGTATACGTGGCTTGTCTGAATATACGCTGTATGCATAGAAAGCATTACAGCAGCACCGTAGACACACTGAAACATTTTTCGCATAATGAAACAGTCATCATTATGATGCTTTGATGAAGTGTCTGTTAGTTAATATGAAACCAGTGCACGTGCCTCATCTCATTGATATCTTAGGCTTCTTTGGGGTTAGGACCGAGACTGGACCTGTGGTCAGATGTCCCCAGGACAAATGTTATATGGTGCATGACTGTGTGTATCTATGTGTGCATGTGTGAGGGAGGAAGTTGCAAAAAGTTAGTGGAAAAATTCCATCATCTTTTATTTTTTTCCCTCACAAACTTTTTGAAGCTGCCTCGTGCATTGTATGTTTGTACATGTATATGTATGCGTGTGTATAAATATTTAATGCATTGGGCGAGAATGCATTTGCTACATCCTCCTCTAGGGAACACTGTGTGAACATTGCTGTCTTGGAACACTGTGGATGATTTTCTATCTCGTGTGAAGGGAAAGACGAGAACCATATGCTAAGAGTCTTCTCTGTTAACTGGCAAGGACAGTGTACTGGGCAGCTTTGCTGCCATAACGGGCGGCCCCAAACTCATTTGCTCCTCACTGAGGTTGGCTGCAGCTCTGCAGTCCTGGCTGGGTCCTTCTCCTGACTTCTCTGAAAACCTAGCCAATAGGGACATACTGTCCTCATGACAGGGGCTTCTGCTCAGGTACTGGAGGACCCCATGCCACTCACATCCCAAGGGTCATACTTAGAAGTATAGCTAAGGACACATATTTCCCTGACACAGAAGCAAGACAAAGCCAGGTAGGGAGGCGTAATGTGAACCAGGAATGCAGTCTGCTGCAAATGGTTGTCTCATTGTCAGGGCCGTTTATCTTTCTATAAAATATCACTTCGTGATTCTGTTTAACCTTTCTTTAAAGGCATCTTTAAAAGTACTAGGAGGAGCCCTGGTGGTGTGGTGGGTAATGCATTGGGCTGATACCTACATGGTCAGCCGTTCGATCCCACCAGCCACTCTGAGGGAGAAAGAGGAAACTTTCTGTTCCCATCAAGATGTATGGTCTCAGAAAACCCACAGGGAGAGTCGTATGCTGTCCTGTAGGGTCACTAGGACTCAGAATCGACTGGATGGATGTGGGTGTGGTCTGATTGGTTTATACGCAGTTAAGAGCAACCCCTGCCTCACTAAATCAGAACAACAACAAAAAACAAAAACAAAAAAAGAAAGAAAGAGAAGAAATGGAAGTGTACTGGAGAAAGTAAGGATAATCTGGACCGGTCTCTGCTCTGGAAATCCAGCCAGTGGTGTTTGCAGTGACTGGTCACCCGCGAGCCCAGCTTTTATGGCGAGAGGAGGAACTAGCTGTCGCTCAGGGCTCTCGGATGAGACCTCCGGATTTATGGCCGCTCCCAGACTTCTCTCAAGCAGGCCCTTCTCCCTCTAGACGCTGGAGTCGATCTGCAATTAATTTGAAATCCAGAGTTTCATTAAGCGTGATTGAGCTCTCCCACGCTGACATTTGTCGTGCTGTATTTCTTTAAAATCACGAGCCATTTTTCATACTGTCGTTTGCATATTTTAACAGGAAAGACTGCAATTCTGGTGCAAATGACCCAGTTTTCTGGATATATTTACTCGAATGTCACAAACTGATTATCCTTCTCTTCCACTTTCTTGCATTGCTGCCTCTCTCAAGTCTTTGCAAATCATATTTAAAACATCACCACAACTTCTGGGTCCTATCGCAAGGATAAATACATTTGCCAAGTGAATGTTTCCCGAACATACACCAAGTCATGGGGCTTGTTCAGATGTAGTCGCATACAACTCCAGCCCTATCACACAGCTCCTGGAAAGGAGGCCTGGGATGTTTAGGGAGTGCTAGGAGGAGCCCTGGTGGCATAGTGGCTATGCATTGAGCTGCTAACTGTAGGGGCAACAGTTCGAAACCATCATGCTCACTGCTCAGGAGACAGAAAGGGATTTCTACACCCTTAAAGAGTAAACGCTTCAGAAACTCACAGGGGCAGTTCCACGCTGTCCTCCCGTGTCGCTGTGAGTCAGAATTGACTCAATGACAGTGAGTTGGGTTTATAGGGGCCCTGATGGTCTAGTGATTTTACACATTGGGATGATAGAAAAGGCACTGAGCATCCTCCTTGGGACCCACCCCTGGAATCTTAGCCACCATGTTTGGTGAAGCTCTTTATGTGGAACCCTGGTGGTGGAGTGGTTACGAGTTGGGCTGCTAAGAGCAAGGTCTGCAGTTCCAAACCACCACTTGCTCCAAGGGAGAAAGATGAGACTTTCTACTCCTTAAAGAGTTACAGCCCTATAGGGTTGCAGTCCACTTGATGGCAATGAGTGGAGAGGCCGGAAATGACCACATGCTAAATGTGCACAGGTAGCAATGCTTAAATGAAGAGAGACTAGGCTTAGCCCCAGATCAACAGGGGTGGATGGCTAGCTTGTAGGTCAGTGTGTTTGTAGTAAGTTGTTGGACTGGGGAAGGATACATCTTCGTTCAAGCCAAGGACCTTTGCTTTGCCAGCATATATGCTGGTGCTCTGCTGATAGGTGTATTTGAAGTACGCAGGGGCGTGATTGCATTTCCTTTCTTTCTTTTTAGTGTAAAAACATGCAAATTTTACTTGAGAATTCATAGCTATGTCCTCTGAAAAAGACATGGGAAGGGGTCCTGGGATTGAATAGTACCTTTGACCTTGAGCTGTCTCTAGCCCTCCACTCCCAGCATTCCCTCCAGACCTGGTCTCACCATCAGCTCTCCACATCCCTGATCATTGGTGGTACCAATGGGTAACATCCTCAGCTGCTCATCAAAAGGCTGGAGGTTCAAGTCCATCCCAAGGTGCCACAGAAGCAAGGCTTGGTGTTCTGCTGTAGCGAGATCAGTTATTGCACATTCTACAGAGAGCAGTTCTACAGTGACATACTTGGGACCCCCATGGGTGTGATTTGACTCTGTGACAGCTGGCACCAATTCTCCCACTTGTATTCTTAGCTCTTGTCACCTGCCAACATGTTAAGTGCCTTCCTCGGGTGTTGTGCTTACCGTGTTCCTGCCTCTGCCCCTAGCACAGTGTGTGCTGTGGTGTAGCACACAGTATGTTCGCCCGACTCGGGCCCTTCAGCATCATTGTTGAAGGGGTATTTGCAACTTCCTCTCTGCCTTCTCCCAACCAAGAACCCTCTGACCTTGACCCTACACAGCTCTCCACACCCTCCCATCCAGTCTGTGCTGCCACGCCCACCTGTAGGGCCCTGGATCTGACAGGCCTAGAGGCTTAGTCTCTTTCTGCTCCTGGGGTGGAGCAACATGCTGTTCAAAACCTATCCCAGGGCTGTTGACTGACTGGAACTGCTCCTTCATTAGACCTGAGAGCTACCCTGGCAAGGGCTCAGGGCACAGTCCACAGACAGCCTACCAGGGGTGGCACCTGCTAGGCAGAGGTCTAGGGGTCAGCTCCGTACCCACTGGTCAGGAAGTGGCCTCCAAGTGAATTATGTTGGTCCTCGGTGGCTGTTGGTCTTGACGCCAGGGCCACCTTTTAGTCATTTCCACGTGTTATGCTAAGGGGAGGAAGGACGCAGGCTAGGCTCCACTCCAAGGACGCTTTGGGGCTTTGCCTTCTCACTCACTGTCTGCGTCTGGGGCCCAGAGTTGCAAGATATAAAACTGAGAAAAGAGAGCTACATGTACCGTTCTTAGACTTTGGTGTCCCTTTGTGGTTTCATTGAAATTGAACTGTCCTCATCATGGCCAAGAGTCACATACTGACTGTCTGGGTTTCCTCTGGAAAGTGTATCGATCTTTCAGTGAGGGTCACCGCGAGTCACCTTTTGTCTTAAGGAGGGCACTCAGCAGGCAATGGGGAAGCGGTGGCATTTCCTGGAAGGACATCTGAAATCCTGTACCTTTCAAAAAAAGAAAAGGAAAACCAACCACAAGTTTAACTGGATGATGGCGCCTTTTAGGCGGCCCTACAATTAATTTGAATGCATTGTAAGCTGGTTAAAATATTCCATTAATGAAGAAGGCAGATACCTAGGTTATGGTAAATACACTACTAAGTGTTTGTAGTACATTTCATATTTTGCATGATTTCCTTTATAATTCTGCTTATCTTTTCATCCCAATCCCCCGAAGGCCATATAAAAGAACCCCTAAAGAGAGTAATTACTGCCGGCGCTCTTTAACCAAGGCTCCTTTTTGCAAAGAGAAATCTGAGCTGCTTTTTAAAGAAGGCCGTTTTTAAATAAAAATGCAAATAAGCTACTTTGTAACCACATTAATTACCCACCTAGCTTCTTATTACCATGTTTGTATTGGTTGCAAACACTATTTACAGTCGTGTGGAAATTAACATCACTGGTCCCAAGGAAAGATTGTGGTGGGGGGTGGGGGCGGGGGGCTGTGCTGTGGAACCAATTAGGGCAAACCTTGTCTCCACAGAGACTCAGGGGGAAAAAGTACAGCACTGCGATGTCAAATAATAGCATTAGCTCTGGCTGCACCGACAGAGCCCTGTAATTATATTATTGGCCCTATTTTGCTTCTGCAATGAATTTCATTGCCTGCATTGTAAAAATCAGCAGGCAGCAAAGTTTCTGCTAATGATTTAATGTACCCTCTGATCAATTTGGACAAAAGTCACCGGTAAGATCCACAAGGCAGTGCTCTCTCGCTGACGAACTGGCGGCCCCTGGATTTTGAAACCAGAGCCCAGCGTGCTCTGGATCTCCCATTTCCTCCCAAACCCCTCCCTGTGCAGGAGCAAAAGCCACCTAGCCATGCATAACTTGGGGTCTGGGGAAAAGTCAGTGTTCTTGTAGAGCAAATCATTGCCGTTGGCAGAATCAAGGGCCAGCTCCGAGCCGGACACTGCACAGGGCACTGGACACGCATACTGCTCCTTCTCTCCGCCATCTGAGATGTCCTCGCCTCTCTAACCGGGAGGAAACCGGGCATGGCGATGGTGTGACGCTACTGAGGGGCGAACCTGGGAGCCAGTTCAGGGCCATCTGCCTCAAGAGGGACATCTGACTCCCTCCCCTCTAACGGGAGCTGACAGACAGCCTCAAATAGGCACACAGCATGGATGCTGCCACAAAGGATGATTATTCAGGTTTAATACAGGCGGCTTTTGTTTTAAAGCCATGTCGTTACTTACTAAGTTTTGTATTTTGTGACATTTGGACTTGAGATCATGATGTCTCCTGGGTTGGAAATGCTTTTCATATCTGTTGATGCCGGTGGCACCGTGAGGCAGGCATTGGGGCTGCCAACCACAAGGTTGGTGAGTCAAATCCGCCAACCATTCTGTGAAAGGATGATTGGATGTCTGCTCCCATAAAGATTTACCGTCTTGGAAACCCTAAGCAGCGTCACCTACGAGTGGGAAGTGATGCAGTAGCAGTAGGTTTGGTTTGGTTTGGTTTCCATTCAGTCTTTGATACTTCCATTTAGGATATATCTGCAGTCTGAACTCATTCTGGGGTGGGGGAAGAGGTAGAGAAAGTGATGTATTCTGCTAGCTCTCATCACTAGGAGCAAGCAGAAAAAAGGAAATAACATATTTTAGTCCCTATGCTGTGCTAAATATTTATGGACATCATGAACGCAATGTTGTAACAACCCCATGAGATGATGTTACTGCCCTCTGGCAGACGACAAAAGCTGCTTGCCCAAAGTCACATAGCTCAGTCCTTGATAGACGCAGAATTTGAAAACTGAGCTTGTCTATTGAACCACCAACAGCAAACTGGAAGTCTGGATCTTCTTCTTCCCAGGTCCTGGTAATTTCTCTTTCCTTTCCTCTTTATGGTCAACACATAATAACCGTGGGACCAAAGGCAGTTTACGCTTCTGGCTAACACTGTGTTTATTAAGCACAAACCAGGCTCTCTGCTGACGCTTGCGTTCTGGGCCGCCTCCTGCCACCATCTTGGGACTTCTGCCTCCTTCCTGTTGGGTGGTCAGTGCCCAGGCTGGTCTGGCAGTGAGGCGCTTTCAGACTGCTTCTTGCATCTTTGCAAGATCAAGCAGGAGATGGCTACCACTCAAAGGTTACTCCTGCAAGAGCCTGGGAATGAAATTCTTATACCCAGAAGATCAAAAGAAAAGAAACAAACCACTTCTCCCAGCCACCCCAGGCCTCAACAAGCAAAAACAGGATCTGTGAACTGTTAGGAACAAACTCCAATCACTCCCACAGACTCAAGATACGGAGCAGTAGCCTCCTTCCTTTTCCCTCTTCGCCCCCAACCCCGGTCCACTCATGGCCAAACACTGGCTAAAGTCAGGTGCTCTTCTGGTTGGGGCTTATGGTGACAGAGGCGACTACTCTCAGTGATTTGATGATCGCCGTCTAGCTCTTACTGTGCCCTTCAGCCTTCATTTCTAACCCCAGCTGAGGACTTGTGCTGGCATGGGTCAGGGTTTGGCTTACCCACCCCCTTCTTCTTCCTTCCAATACAGGCTACTCCAGCATTGGTGTCTTTGTTACTTAGGGGGTGACTTCAGATTTTTTGGACAATATCCTTGACTCCTGGAACCTCCATGAACCCCGCCCTCCCCCTCCACCCCCGAACCTCTGCTCCCGGACTTTTACCACTTAGATGTTCCCTTGACCCTGGTTCTTCACATCTGTCTCTATCCTGAAACCACAGTGGACCGTCCTGCTCGTTGTTGGTCGATGGGTTCTGACAAATGCAGCAAAAACACATAAGTAGTCCTGAGCTTAGGGCTGACAGGTGAGGGTCAGCGAGAGTGCCTCCTCTTGGGGCCCAGGGTCACATCTCACACTCTGCCCAAGGATTGCTCACATGCCTTTCTTCTCTGTGTACCACTAGTTGCTGCCACTGAGGCAGGCATGGGGACCCTGAACTCTGCCTTTCCTTTGGACTACTCATCTGGGACTGCCAAGTCTGATGAGGGGGGGTCTTCTCTGATTCAGATGTCTGGTCATTGT
Organism: Tenrec ecaudatus; assembly: GCF_050624435.1. Lineage (NCBI taxonomy): Eukaryota > Metazoa > Chordata > Mammalia > Afrosoricida > Tenrecidae > Tenrec > Tenrec ecaudatus. Next base: position 67,561,502 of record NC_134547.1, read on the forward strand.
ACACTCATAATCTCCCCCCACGTGTACACACACACACACACACACACACACACAACTCTGGGGACAATCTTACTTGAGTTGAGTTCTAGACTTAGATCTTTCCTATCTCTTGTCAACCCAAGCAGAGGAACTCTGGTGGAGTGATGGTCACCATAAGGTTAGCAGTTTGAAATCAGCAGCTGCTCTACCTTAGAAAGACAGGGCTTTCTACTCCTGTACAGAGTTACAGTCTCAGAACCTCACAGGGGCAGTTCTAGCCTGCCCTCTCTGGTCTCTGTGAGTCGGAATCGACTCAATGGCAGAGTTTTAGGCCAACCCAAGAAGGCGATGATAACATTTCTGTAGGTTTCACAGCCAACTGACCATAGGCAGATGGAGAAGACAGTGGGGTGGGATGATGAAGGGCAAGAAGATAAACACCACTGTCTCTGAGAAGAGCCATTTCCTAATCAGCAGAATTACTGATGGACCTACAAAGGTGGCGGCTCTGAACGACATTCCCGACCTGGTGGCTGTTGTGCAGCCTGCTCACTCCCTTTTTTGTGAAAGCCTGTTGGGATGGCAAGGAAGGCATCGAATCAAGAACGCATTTCTTCATCTCCCCCTCTAAGTTACCGAGTGTCACCAAGAGCCTTCGAAGGGTAGATGGGAGTCGGTGATAGAGCTGGGAGACTGAAGCAGCAGTGTCCCCCTGCCCTGCCCTTTGCACATGAGTTGCTCGTCACTGTCCCACCCCTCCCCCCGAGTCCTGGCAACCCCAGCCACCCCCATCCTCCCGCACCATCCCACGATGCTTTGCAAGTGGAACCGCTGTCACCCATGGGATTTTCTTTGTCTGGGGTTTGGAAGCAGAGCCCCGGACCTGTCTTCCTAGTCTTCCTTAGTCTCCACTAAAACCTGTTCAGTGTTACAGCAACACCCAGCCACCTCAGAGACACGGGAGAGGCAGGGCTGGAAGTGCATTGACTGGGAATCAAATCCCGGGAGCCACCAGGGAGGGCGAAGATTCTACTATAGAACCAAACCTGCCTCACCCTCTGCATAGCATCCACCCACCAACGCACTGCCACTGAGTGCATTCAGACACAGAGGGGCTTTTGAGACTGTCAATCTTTATGAGAGCAGGTGGCCTCATCTCTCCCGAAGAGCTGCTGGGGGGTTTGAACTGCCAACCTTTTTCTTAGCAGCCCACCCCTTCTCCCCAGCACCACCAAGACTCCTTTCCATATGTACTCGCCATGTTAGAAAAGTATCTACACTTTCTTCTCCCTGCTTCCTCCTCTGGATGTCCCGGGCTCACTGAGGACTTAGACAAGTTTGCTCATCTCCCCCTTACCACCGACAGCCCTTCCACTGCCTTCCGTTCAGTGTTCAGCCCTTCTCTCACAACAAGAACCCACGAGAGGAAGGGAGGGAGAGGAGCCAAGGTTTGCTCAAGCCACCCGGCCCTCTGAGCCTCGCTTCCCAGTGCCTGTGATGTACGGCGAGGTGGCCCTGCAGGGCTTGTGGAAGCCAGGAGTGGGGCCGTCCAGGCCTTTAGCTGCGCTTCCACCACATCTTATGTCATCATAGCCTATTTTGTGCCTTCTGATTCTCTGACTGCTCTGCCTCTCCAGGGGTGCCTTTATGGGGGTGCCGCTCCAGGGGGTACGCAGCTTCTCAGGCAGCTGGGTGCAGATGTCCTCAGTAGACTTTTAGTCACATTTCATTGCCTGTCGGAGAGCCGACCTCTGCATTTAAAGCTGAGGGAGCTTTGTCATCTTGAAGGGCTGAGTAACGTCCCAGAGCAGTGGTCTTTGTCTGAGGGTGGCTGTCTGTTTCTGTCATGCCTCACCGCTGCCTTGTCCACGGGCAGCCCTCCCCAGTCATCCAGACCCCACTGGGGACCTTTGCAGGTGTACATTACTGATGGGCCGTGCTGGAGGGGAGACCCGCGTTCGCCCTGGAATTCCATTCAGCTATTAAAAATTTATCCCATTTTTATTGGTAATCGAGTAGGAGTGCATAGCACACTGCAAACAGAAGACTTGCTTAGGATTAAAAGGCAAACATTTGCTTCCACCTTCCAAACATAGAAGGCAATGCACCACACTTAGAAAGCAGTCAAAGCGAAAATCAGGCAGCCAACTCTGTGATCACGTCCACTTCTTAAGTCCCTTTAAGGTCAATGGAAGTCAGGGAAGACTGGATGGTAAATAACCACCACCACAGAATCCCCCCCCCCCATTCCTTTACAGTACTGCAAACACCTAGGTATTGTGCCCGGTGCTTTTCTCAGCACATTCTCATCCCAGCAGGATCCTCATATTCATAGCAGTGATCCTATAGGACAGGGTAGAACTGGCCCTTTGGGATTCTGAGACTGTCTGTCTTTATGGGAGCCAACAGCTTCATCTTTCTCCCAGAGCGGCTGGTGAGTTCTAGTTGCTGAACTTGGTGGTTAGCAGTGCAGTACCTAGCCCAGTATGGTACCTGGGCCCCATCTTTCCGGATTGCTGGAGAAGGAAAAATGTAAACGATGACCAAAATGTTGGCTTGTCAGGACTCTTATTATTTCTTTCTTTCAAACTTCTTAATGTGAACAGGTGAAGGTTACAGAGCAGATCATTGGTTTTCCATTCAACAGCCCACACACGTTGCTTCATCTCGTCCACTGCAGTGCTCCCAGTCATTCTGCTTATTCCCATATACTCGCTTCTCCCCATTTTCCTGTTTCAGTTTCTCCTATCCCAACCCATCTGAACTTTGTCCTTGGGTAAACGCTGGCTCTTTGATAGCAAATGGCTGATTATTTAAGTCAGGTGCATACCTGACTGTGCTGTTTTAATTAATGTTCTCTGTTTGACCTCCCATTGCCATGGCTACACAGAACTCAGACAAAATTCATGATTTACAGAGTTATTAAGGAAGTTAACAAGTTGTAATACAGTGAGAAATGCTCATGGTTGAGTTGTTTGTCAGGACATATTCCTAAGCTCTTTCAGGTCTGCCAATAAATGCTAATAACAAAGTTCTTTCAGGTCTGCTAACCCAAAGAGGTACACCACTCCACTGAAAGCCTCAACCGAAGGGCACTCAGCCCTGCTTCTCTGGGTCAGCACGTCCAGCTTCCCCAATTAAGTGTCCAGAATACGTCCTCACTCTGCAAGCAAGCCTCCTGCACAACAACTCTGCTTTAGTTGCTCCGTGGGTTGGGAAGTCTATCATTCTGTTCCATGCTCTGCCTCTTGGTTCTGCTGCTGCTCTTTTGATGTTATAGCTGTCTTCTGAATCCAGGAGGTTCACTCTACAGGGATCTTGGATCCAGAGGGTGTACTCCACTCCTGGCTCTTGATGGTAATGAAGTCTCTCCTCCTGCTTCTCAGAGGGTTCATTTTATACTCACTGGATGTCACTCCAGGGAATCCTGGTCACCGTTACTCACAGATTAATCCTATCAGTATCTTTTCTCTGTCTTCTTACCAGCCCCCATGCAGTAAAGGGTGTTTTGGTGGGAGTTAGAGACTTTGGCTACTAGAAGGACCACATTAAATGATTCATTGCCCCTGCACTTACTAGTGTTTCCTTTATAGACCTGTTTGACCGGAAATTGAGCCAATGGGATGTATTAAGCTTTTGAAGGGAGACTAAGACCCCCATAGTCTTGGGGGTCCCACCAGTACATCTCATTTCTTACAATTTTGAGTTCTGTTGCACATTTTTCTCTCACTCTGTTTAGATTCTAGGACCTTCTAATGTGATCTACTACAGAGCCACTGATAGTAGGAGCTGGGTACCATCTAGTTCTTCTGGTCTCTAGGATGAGGAGACCGAATGTTCATATGGTCCATTAGTCCATTGGTCTCTAATTGTTCCTTTGCATCTCTGATTTTCATCATTCAGCCTGCATGTAAGACCATTATTTCTTCCACATGCAAAAAGCTTCGTTTTGTGGGTAATATGCAAATAATGGCTGCCATAGGAAAAACATACTATGTTTGCAAGAATACAGAAAGCATGAGAAGGCATGATGAAGCTGTATTGCACCTGAGTATTGTAAGACTGAATTATAAGCCCACAGTGTTGATAGCCAAATGGTACAATCAGAAATCTGTAGCAACTCTGAAACATTTATTTCTGCATGGTTGGTGGGAAACAGGTTGATATAAGCCACCACATCTCAATTCTGGGATGGTGTGCAGAAAAGATAAGGGAGAAGAGGCAGTGATGAAGACACCATTGGCTAAGAAGCAGGAGCACTTGTCCTTCCTGTAGCAAGAACATTTTCTTTACCACCTGTGGCTAGACGGCTCTCCACCTCCTAGGCTTTATTTTTGTTTTCTTTAAAATTGTCGTTTTAACCAGTCCCTTGAAAACAGCTTCATGTTTGGTAAAGTAGAGGATCAGTGAGAAAGACGCAGGCCTTCAGCAAGATGATGGGCACAGTGGCTGCATCAATAGGCTCCAACATCACAATTGTGAGGATGGTGCAGGATTGGACATACACATACAGGGTAGCTGTGGGTCAGAATCAAGAATCAGTTCAGTGACACCTAACAACAAAATCAGTTTCAGTCAATGTCACGTTAGGCTCACACAGTGATGGTTCAGGTGAAAGCTGTCGGTTTAATCCCTCCTCCCTTCTCACGTGAATCAAGGGGCGAGGTGGAGAGGACGTCAGAACTGACAGGATCCCACTGTGTAGGGGGGCTCATGCTCACAAGTCCAAGATGGAAACACAGCTGGACCCTCTTTGTGCTCATGGAAGCTTAGGTCAGCAATTTCCTAAGATTTGAGAAAAGAGGATTTAAAATTCCCAGTCCTTATCTTTTGGAGGTAAGAAGATGAAAGAGGAGTTATTTTGGATTTCAGCCAACTAAGGTATGGAGTTGGAATCGACCTGATGGAAGTGGGGCTTTTTGATTGGTTAAAATACTGTGTTGCTGGGTGCTATCAGGGGACTGGACCTTCTATCAATCATGAGATTGTGACAATTTCCTTTGTCTGCTGTTGTGTATATGAAAACCAGGATGAGTCAGTAGACTCCGTTAGTCTCTGTACTGGATACATGCTAGCAGTTTCCCTTATTCCGAATGATTATCTTTGCCCTGTTTAATAGAAGAGTCTCTTTTTAACACTTCTGATTCTGACTTGGAGCAAAGACTAAGCTGCTCTTATTTATTTGTGTAAGTCTTTGTAAAATAATATACACAGCAGAACCAGCTTCCAGCCCACCACTTCTTGCCATCACAATCATCAGGTACATTGGTCCCATTCTTTACACCTGTAAACATTCTGGTTATCTGTGTTCACTGCCACTTACATGAGCTTCTTGCCCCACCCCACCCCTCAATCTACCTGCTAACCACGCCTACCACCTCTCATATAGACTTTGAAATAGCTGTTTGACCCTTCTGTCTTATGTGCAAGTAGATCCTTTAAAAAATAATAATGACAACTAATACTCAAGGGTGGCAAACTTTACTCCTTAAACTAAACACTTCCTTTGTTGAAGGTGACTCAGTGACTGGTTTCAATTTAAGGTCTGAAGGAAAACGTGGGGTCCAGGCTAGTTAAATGGATGTTTTCTCTGATCAGCTAGGTGGCAGTGAGTCCCTTAATTTTGTGACCATATAAGTGCTCTAATTACTAAAAAGCTCTCTTTGATGACAGTGTTAGGGATAATAAGCAAATCACAATAACACTTGATTAATTTTTTGCCCTTCGCCTCCCAATCTTGAAATAAATGCTCTTGAATTTATACATTCTCAGGCCTTTAGGGGCCATAAAAACACACCCTTACGTATATATGTGTGAAATTGCGAGAAACTGCATATTTATTAAGAATCATGACCCTTAGGACCAGATAAGTCAAATGAAATCTCATAAAAACCTGTTATAGAAAATGAATACATGGCGCTGCGTTGTTTTTCTTTGAAGGTCTACTTATTAATTTTGTCATGTTTAATATGTTGCGGTTGCAAACAAAGGCATAAATGTATGCGTTCATTCCTAATTAATTTATGTAATTGGGTTTTATAAATTTAGGTGTTTAGGAAGCTGTGCATAACACACCCCATTTGCTGTGTGGTGTAGCCAATAAAAGCATAATAGGAAGAAATATAGTTTGAAGTGCACTTCAATGGTAAATATAGATTAGTTGTAAATGATATCTCTGTAATGTTTATTTTAAATTTTGCAATGCTGCAGATTTTCTGAACATACCAATTAATGTTCTTATTTGAAATAATGACTAGTTAATTACTATAAATTCTAAACACTCTATCTCTGACAATTAAAAAAGTCTCTTACAGCTCTTTGCTTCGTTCCCTCGGAATTATGTAAGTCGCAGTGTGACACCAGGGAGGGAAGAGACTTAGAGCTGGATGAGCTGGGGGCGCACCCACGCGCGTGTGTGTTACAGTCTGGCTGTTGTGTTCGTTCTTACCTTGAATGGCTGCAGGTGTGTGTGTTGTATATTTATGGACATTTGCATTTGTGGATATTCGAGCTCATGCTCAGTAGGCAGGGAATGAGTTAGGGGGGAAAAGTGAAAGGCATTTTAAAAATAGGATAGAAATGATAATGTGAGGACTGAATGCATTGGGGGTACAGTACGGAAATCTCCGACAGCTCCATCTGTCACAGTGATGTGATCTCTAAGCACTCTGCCATGAGGCCGGGTGGGTGCCAGCCTGTCTCCTCTCTCTTCCCTGCTTCCCTGACCCCTAGCTCCTGCAGACTGTGGGAACACGACACCAGGGCCACAGCTTGGCCGCTCATTGTCAAGCCTAGTTTCATGAGCACGTTTCCACAGAAGAAGCTGCGTCTGGTCCAGAGTGAACTGTCTGCCTCTCTGACAAGTGGAAAGCATGCGGAGCTATCAGAACGTGGCTGCGTCCACCTTGGAGAGAAGCCACTTGATTCCTCATCTTCTGTGCTAATAGAATACTTCCCTCCAAGGGAGGGGGAGCTCTCGGGGTCAGCAGGGGACCCCCCGATCTGTACGTGCCATCTCATGCCTTACAGGCTAAAAGAGAATACTGGCTTGCTGATGAAAGGGTGGGCTTGCCACCACAGAAAAACCACCGTGAATAATCATGTATAAATATAAATACTGAATGTAGAGTAAGTGTTCTGGATCCCCGTTATGATGAAATATGTATGTCTTTCCAAGGGTAAGACCTTCATCATTCATTTATAAGCTACATGCCTTACCTCACATGTAAGTAGCAGAATAGCAATTTCCCTCACTTGTTCTGAAACATTGCTACACAGAGAAGGAGGGAATGAAAGGGGGTGGGGGAGAGAAAGGATAAACTTTTCTCCTCAAACAGTAGAACACCATTACTCAGAGATAATTGGTAGTGGAGATGGTGGGGGTGGGTGGTGGGTGAGGGGAGCAGTATTAGTGAAAAATCTTTTAGAAAATAAATAAATAAAGAGGAAGAAGAAGAAGGCCCCTTCGGCACTGGTGATGTTGGAAAAATGACATGTGGGCAGAAGTGCCAGCCGCTGAGCCTCATCTGTTTTGTCATGTTATGACAGAAATCATTACAAGTGTGATAGGTTTATTTATAAAGACTTGCCTCAGTATTCAAAGTACATCCATTCCAGCATTCTTCATTTGGAGCCGGGCTGTGGATCAAAATGAAAGAAAAATTAAATGGCGTATTGAAGAGCTGTTAATTGAGCTGGGCTGTATTTAACGGGAAGCGTCGGCTCCGGGCAGTCGATACCACGGAGGATTTCGTAACACCGTGCATCACCGGGATGTCAGTTTGCTCTGGAGGATGCAGGCCTGGACTGTGGGTGACAAAGCCCTGCAAACTTTGGTGGGTGCTGTGGGCTCCTTGGCGAGGCGAGTGTTGATCTGTTTTTGTGAGCCACAGCCTCGTCTCCCCAAGTCCCGGCAACCCCCCACCTATCTCAGTCCCATGCAGTCTTCACAACTGTTGGCATGCTCCTGCCCACTGTCAGGGCCTCTGTGAGTGCCTTCCAACCCAGGGGTGGGGGTGGGAGGGGCTCAGCGCCCAGCATTCCACCAGGCATCACTCATGATTCCTAACACTTTCCCTGGTTGGCTTTCAGACATAGATGGCCAGGCCCCTCTAGAACCTGCCTGGACGCTCTGCCAAAACCTGCCACCGTTAATGACCCTGCTGGCATTTGAAACTGGGGTTTGGGTGGGGGAGTGGGACGACCTGGCTTCCAGCATCCTGTAGGTCACTGTGGAAAGACACACTTGCAGGTGGGCGGTGGCAGTGTTAATAATCCGCAATGGAAACCCTACTCATGTCCACACACTCATAATGGAACTCAGGATGGCCTTTCCACACTGGGGGCTGTGGCCCATGCTTACTCACCAAAACCCGTGTCCCTAAGGAATGATTTTGGGGGTACTTGTTTAAAGTTTTTTTTAAAATGTAAGGCATTATATAATATTAGATTACCCCTCTTCCTCTAATCAACGTAAATTCAATTGCATTTTGGAAGGCGACTGAGCAGTATTTCATCATCCGTAATATCCATTTAAAAATATTAGGTCTACCCAGTTATAATTCTCCAAAGTAGCCTATCAATGGTTTAATACGTTATCTTCATTCTCTAAGGCAGTGTTAATTTCCTTTTGTAGTTAATCTATCCCACTACCAAATTTAGTATATTTATAGTTAAAGATTCTGTTAAGAGCTAAGTGATTTAAGTACATCTGGGATAAAGTGGCCTTGGCTTTAACTATGAAACAAATTTTCTTTATTTCATTCTCTTCACTGATAAATCCATAGTAACTGGAGGCATTTCTAGAATTGTGGGCAATTTGAGCCTCTAAAGTTTGATTAAAGATACTTCAGATATTCCTAGTGAGAGGCTGGAGGGCTGAGAGGAATTTATTTTGGGGTCTGGCCCTGGCAGGGCTCTGTGGGGGAGGCTGGGTACTGAGGATCCATTGTTCACATGGTCAATTCCTTGGGCGCCTGGGGTAGGGTATACTGCTCGGTAAAGTGATTATGGACCTGGGTAAGCCATTGCATGGGACTCATACGTTGCTAAGTGTCCATAGGCAGGACTGATGGTCTTATTTCATTCGTTCATTCACTCATCATATATACTGTGGGCCTCCTGGGCATTTTGAGGACTAAAGCATGTCTGACCCAAATCTTGGTATTTTCAACCGTCTGATATGCATGCAGAGGAATGAATAAGGAAGATGGAAGAAGACTTGAGGCCTTTGAAAACTATTAGATATACCACAGACTACCAGAAACAAACACATCTGTCCCGGGAGATGAGACATTGTCTCACGTGCTTTGGACACGTTACCAGGAAGGTCTGGTCCCTGCAAAAGAACAGCATGCTTGGTAAATTAGAGAGTCAATGAGAAAGAGGTAGGTCCTGGCCAAGATGGGTCGACACAGTGGTTGCAGCAATGGGCTCAAACGTAACAATTGTGAGGCTGGCATAGGACCGGGTAGTGTTTCCTTCTGGTGTGCACAGGGTCACTATGGGTCAGAACCAACTCAAGAGCACCTAACAGCAACAAGGGGGAGGTGAAGCACCTCTCTGGTCAGGCTCAGACCTGGGCACTGGAGATGGGGAGACATGGATGCAAACACTCGTCTCCTGTAAAGGAACATTTCGAGGAGGTAGGCAAGTCGCAGTCACCAGCACCTCAAAGCACCTGATATCTGGAAAAGGCCGTGAGTGTTGGCAGTTGCTCCCCCAGGACACTTGGAAAAAACCCACAGCCACACCCAGTGCTCAGAAACCTGGTAATGCTGTTACGAACACTGTGGGGAAAATCTTCTAGAAGGAGGAGCTCGGGGCAATGCGGCAAGTAGGGGCACAACAAACAACTCTCTTGAGTGCAGATCCAATTCCAGAGGGTCTTCCTGGCAAGGGCTGGGATAGGGGTGGGGTGGGGATGTTTGTAGATCCATACAGGTTTGTTTCCTGGCTCTGCCACCTTGCTGCGGGTTGTTGTGGAAATCACAGATACTACATATTCAGTCCCTGGCACGTACCTGTGGTCAATGTGTTTGATGAGATTCTTTCTGGAGCTTGTCTGTTGGAAGGGTTCGTTAGGCCGGCTGGCAGGCAAGTAGCCATCCTGCATGGAATGGGCTTTCTCCCGGCATGAGCCTTCGCGCTTAGGTGGACATCCAGCCAGGAGCCATGTCAGCACTCCACCTAGGTGGAGCAGGTGTGGAATGATTTCATCTCAGAGAGCAGAGGTTGACAGAGCTAGCTTGGTGGGGAAGAAATGTAACCATAGAGGCAGCTTTGGGCCCTGAGCATGGTGGACTATAGCCAGGGGGAGATGGGAGACTGACTCACTTTGTATGCTTGTGTGTCCTGGAATGGATTGAATTGAATTGAACTTGGTTACTGAGGTGTGCACGAGACTCCCTGGAATCCTTTGAGGACAAGGCGCTGAGAAACTTGAGGTGGTGAGAATCTTTCTCGGTCTGCAGAAGGCCGTGCACTATGTGTTCAAGAGGGAACCCCAAAATACCCAGGGCTTAGGATGGACATTGCCACAAGAACTGGATGAGCCCACTAGGAAAGCATGCAGAACACACAAAGGCCGCAGCCGCAGACTCGAGCAATTGTGAAGATGGTGCTGGGCCCTGCAAAGTCTCATCCTGCTGTGCCTGCCTCCCCCGCCATTCAGAACCCACAGGATGGCAGCTGAGGACAGGCACTCAGATGCCATTGGTGTCACATAGCAGACCAACTGACCCGGCTGTCATGGGTAGTGAAGGGTTTGCTCTTGAAGACCCTCGGGGACCCAAGCTCACTTTCTCACTGTGCCCCTGCTGCTTTTTCAGGAGAGGAGGGAATATGACCGACGGGGGCCTAGCTCCTGGATCTGCCACCAGAAGTACCGAGCCAGCCCGTGGCCATGCCCAGCTCGGAAGGGGACATCGGCATGCCAGCCTGCTCTGTGCCCCACAGTATCTTGGAACCAGAACAGCAAGGCAGCTCCGGGAGCTGCCACTGTGCCAATGGGAAGGCATCTATTTTTAATGCGAGTTAGAAAATAATTGGTCAGATATCGCAGGATTTCATTTTTTTATTTTTTATAGAGGATGGAAAAGAGCTTACAGATTAAAAAAACCCTGGCATATCACCTATATTTTAAACAGAAGAAAAAGATGACACCAGGGATCAGGGACATAGGGATTTCATTCCAGTGCCATGACAAATACCAGGGAGATGTAATTGCAAAATGAAGCTGGGAATGTCTTACCCAGGGAACGAAGTAACAGCCTGCTTGGCTTCATAAGGAAGGAATAATATCCAATTAGACTAAGTGCATTCGGTGCCTGAGTGACAAGCCCCGGAGACCTCAGGGCCTCTGGGGCCCCCAGGGCGGTTTCAGGAGGCTGTCTTGAGACCTGTCCCCGGGTGTGAGGGGATAGGCAGGCCGCTGGAGAGCAGGAGCTACTCAGCCATCCACGCTCCATCCTGGGCCCCTGGTATGGCTGCCAGCCCAGGATCTGCACCTCATCCCTCTCAGCCATCTGGGCTCCTTCCCGTGCTCCGGCAGCTCTCACCCTCAGGTCTCAGAACTTCTCTTCCCAATAGTGGATAGAGTGTTTTCAAGTCCTAGCCCCACCAGTTCTTACACATGTGGCTGGTGACACAATGACATCTCCGTGTGAACCCCCCTTTCCTCATCTGTGGGGCGCCCTCATGGCAGAGTGCTTATGTATTGGGCTGCTAAGCACAAGGTCAGCAGTTCTAAACTGCCAGCTGCTTGCTCCTCCAGAGAAAGAAGGGGCTTTCTGCTCCTGTGAAGAGTTACAGTCTCAGAAGTCCACAGGGGCAGTTCTACCCTGTCCTAGAGGGTCGCTCTGAGTCAGCATGGACTCGACTCCATGGCTGTGTGTGGTTTTTGTCCTTTTCCTCATCTGCGAGTCATGCTACACAGTCATCACCTCTGTCTTCCAGGGCTTTATGTGGTCAGACGGGACAGGGGCTGCCACTCAGCAGCCCCCCAGCCCGGCTGCTGGTGCCTTCTCATCATACCACCACCTTGTACCCTATTCTCAGCCAGCCTCCCTCTGGAAGGCCACCTGTCTGGCCCACGTCTGCCAGTGGACATCCATGGCCCACCTCTTCTTTCCTGATGATCTCGGCCAGAGCCCCTGGTGGGGTTGCCAACCCTTTTCTCTGTACCTTAGTGCCTAACCTTAGTGACCTCGCATGGCTTTCGGTGGTGGGGGGCTTTGTTGGACTTATAGTCCTGACTGTTTGTGTTTTAATGAGTTGTCTTTTTTTTTTTTTTTTTTTGAGAATAAGTGGGTTACTCATTGGACTGCTAACCGCAAGGTCCCAAGTTGGAAAGCCTTCTGGTGGCTCCAGGGGAGAATCTGCCCCCTGTCCAGCGTGTGGAGGAAAGGCTCCTGGACCCTTCTACCACCTTCAGAGCCAGCAATGCATCACCCCTCTGTGCCTCCCTCTTATGGCTACATCTGCCTGATTCTTCCACCCTAAGCCCTGCTGTGGTTCCAGGAAAAGCCTGGTGGTGGAGTAGTTACGAATTGGACTGTGACCCACATAGTTCGCAGTTTGAGGCCACCAGCTGCTCTGAGGGACAAATATGGTCTTCTACTTCCACAAGCAGTTAGTTAACAGCCCTGGAAACCCACAAGGGGGTCACAATGAGTCAGTATCGACCAGTTGGCAGTGAGCGGAACAAGTGGTTCCATGGGGCTCACTCACATCTCAGCCATCATCTTCCTATTTTAGGGTTAGCTGTTAGTAACTTTCATTCCAAAGGCAGCCTTTGTTCCCATTTGCCAATTTGCCACCTAATATACTTAAAGGCCCCGAGGACTGGGACATGGTGTCTTAGGGGGTAGATGGTAGTGCCATTGTTCTGTCCACCTCCCAAAGCTAGCATATTGTCCTGTCTACCCACTAAGTAAGATCTAGCTGCTGCCCTCCTGCTTCGTCCCAGGATAAATGGAGTACTGGGAACTGCCCCTCACCCCTGACCACAGTGAAGATTGCTGCTTGGATTCCTGCTTCACACCAGGTAGAAATGAGGGCAGGTGGACCCTCCATGTATGCAGCTTCTGCATCCCCTGACTCAGCCAACCACAAATTGAAAATATCCTAAAGGTGGCATTTAAGTGGCCAAAGCAATCTCCCAAAGACTAAGACTAAGTGGAAAGTGCTACTGATCTGGCATTTGTATTGTATCAGGTATTATAAGTAATCTGTCAAAGTAAACAAGGAGCCCGATTTCTACTTCTATAAACAGTTATGGTCCCAGAAACTCACAAGAGCAGTCCTATTATGGGGTCGCTAAAAGTCCGCATCGACTCAAAGGCAGTGAGTTTGTTTATAGTTTTGGTTGTTATTAGGTGCTGTCCAGTCGGTCCTGAGTCATAGCAAACTCATGTACAACTGAGCACTGCCCGGTCCTGCGCCGCCCTCCTGGTTGTTAAGCTTGAGCCCATTGTTGCAGCTAGTGTGTCGCCGCATCTCCTCAAGGGTCATCCTCTTTCTCACTGCCCTCCTACATTATGATTTACCGTTCACTGGAGGTTGTGTGTAGTTTTAGGTTTTCTGCAAGTACAGTGTCATTTTATATAAGTAACTTGAGCATCTGTGGATATCTGGATCCATGGTATCATCTCCCACCACCGCCACCACCCCCACCACCCTGGAACCCACCCCCTGCGCGTACCAAGAGCTGCAAATGGCACGGAGCACACAGCTCTGAGCAGTCGAGATGGAATGAAGGGCCCCACCTCGTCAGGGGACCGTGGCTTGCCTAAGATAGAGCATGGCTGTGCAGAGCTGCCTGACCCTCCTGATGAGATCAGAGCCCTGCCAGGCCTCCCTGTCGGGCCACAGGCTCCCCACCTTAATAGAGCCAATAGCTTCACGGGTGTTCAGAAGAAAAATCCCTTCTCAAACGGCATTATGTGCCAGGTGTCCCGCAAAGCGTTCCCCACGTGCTTGAATTGTTCACTCAGCAAACTGCTCTTTCACCTCCAGGGGGAGGGTGGTTGATATATGGGGGTGCGGGGAAAGATAACTCTGGCGGCTGAGGAGGCTCCTCCGCTGCAGAGGTCAGGCTCTCATGTCAGCTGGGCAAATGGAAGTGCAGTCAGAATGCCTTCAAAGGTCCTTCCAAACTCCATGCCCTTGGTCACTCAGAAGCCAGCCGAAGAGTCTCTAAGCCAGCCTCCTCTTTGTAGGTCAGCGGTAGCTTCCTCTTCTGTGGGGAGCAGCCACTGAGGTGAGCCCCAATGGCTCACTGCCCCTGCCCCTGCTCCTTGTCCAGTTTGTGCCTGCCATGTGTGCATGTTGCCGCTCAAGGACTGAGACATGGGGGGAGTGCAAAGATGATGTCAATGGCAGGCGTTATGATTTGAATCCTTGTTTGCTAGTGTGGCTCTCACCCAAAGGCCATGAGGGACAACGCCTTTCAACAAGAGAGATTTGCTTCCTCACCTTTCCAGGTGCTGGCGTCCCCCTGAGCCCCCAGTCTTTCTCATGTTGGTGGGTGCCGGGGTAAGCCTGGTCCCCTTCAGCATTTGTAGCCCTGGTGGTCTCTGTTCTTGGGGTCTCCCCATTGCTTCCCTCTTTCCACTCCCGTGAAGAGTTACAGTCTTGCAAACACACAGGGCAGTTCTACCCTGCCCTATAGGGTTGCTAGGCTGCCAATAGCAAGGTCAGCGGTTCAAAACCACAGCTTCTCCCAGAGAGAAAGATGAAGTTGTCTGTTCCCATAAAGATTTACAGCCTCAGAACCCCCCAGGGGCAGTTCTCCTCTGGCCTGGAGGATCTCTGAGTTGGAATCAGCTAATTGGCAGAGTTTAGTTTGGGGTTTGGTCCTGAAACTAGTCTTTTAATAATTCCTGAAAGTGATTGGAGTTAAGCCCCTTGTGATATGACCTCACTAACATGACATAGAAAACCCTGGTCCAGGAGGGATTACATCCTCAGTCAGCTCACAGCAAAGAACTGAAAGTCCTTTCTCAAATTCTGCTGTCCACAAAGATGAAGCCCTGTCACCTACCCTCCAAGAGGACCAATTGGTAAGGATAAACTCGGCAGTTGAGCAGTCACAGTGTGGCCTGAGAGCTCTCCCCACCCTACAAAGCAAAGTCAGGGGCAGGCGTGCCCCTTCCTGGCTGCCAGTGGCCCCCACCCCCACATGTCCCGTCCTGTGGGCACACTGCTGTCATGTGTGTGGCCAGGGGGAGGAAGTGTTGTTTCTAGCAGCCGGGTGTTTTATTCACTGGGATTGTCGAGCCTAATTGTTTCTAAACTGCCACCTTTGCTTGTTCAAGATACAAGTGCCTGGCCACAGAGGACAGCAAGGTGAATTTATTGTCACAATTAGGCGCTTCACACTTTGGAAACTTAAGCACTTCCCCCTGCGGGGCGTCACTCGTGTGCAGCCTGCTGTTCAGAGAACAGGAGCAAACGCACGTGCCGTTTCGCCTCCTCCCCACGAGGTGGAGGGAGTCACACGAGGGGAGATGTGGAGCCGGCCTGGGTGGAATTTTCCAGCTCCCTCCTCCTTGCTGGACTAGGTGGAGGGGGTGGGCCGCAGATTGATTTCTGGGCTACTGTGAAAATCAAGTGTCCTTACACAGTCCCAGTGCCAGACCGCTCCTGAGACGTCCGTTGCTGTGCTGCTACGGAAACAGAAGAAGACTGAGGGCTTTGCCCTCCATGCTGCCTGGGCGGCCTGCTCCCCCCGGGTAGTCCAGGCCTGGCCCGCGTCCCCTGCTGCCTGTTTGCGGCACTGAGCATTATCCCGGAAACGTGCAGGGAAGCCGCTGAAATGCACCGCCTGATAACAACAACAAATCTAATCGGAAGTGACACGGGGAGACGCTCCCAGACGCTCTTCTCTTTAATGTAACATGACTTTAAATTGATACAGCCCCACAGTGATTGAAAAACGCTCAGAGCTTGTCTCCTGTGATTACATTTCTGATCTGTACAACTTAATTTTTTAACTCGGCGCGTCTCAGTTTTGCGAATGAACAGTTTTCATTTGCTTTTCTCTCTTTTGGGCTCTCTCTTCCCCCGCCCCCACTTTATTTGGGAGGGGGCTCATGTGGCAACCTGGCAGAGAATGCTGTAGAAGGTGCTGGGGCAGGGAGCAGATCCCGCAGCCCCAAAGGATGGCAGGAGTTCATCAGAGAACTCTCAGGCTCCTCTCCCTCTTCTCCCGACCTTCCCCTGCCCTGCTCCTTCCTCCCCATTTCCCTCCTTCTCCTTCTCCTTCTCCTCTCCTTGGTGTTCAGGAAGCCATATGCTGTAGCCTGGATGCACGGCTTATCTTGTAAATGCTTCGATCACAAATGATTCTCTGCACATTTTCAAAGAGGTTGAAACAGGGATCAAACTCTTTAGCCTCACTTAAAGGCACCAACCCACCCCCACCCCTCAGATTATATCACACTTCATGGAGTGGTCAAGGCAGTAATTGTAGGGGAGGGTTGACCACATCGGGGGGGAGGGGGATGTGTGCAATGAAAAGAGACTGTGGAGAAGCTGCCACCTGCCCGTTGTATTGGCTGAAATTTGGGGGCCACTTTGTCCCTCTCAGACTAATTAAGAGTTAGTTATCCCTTGGACTTTGCCTTCCAAGACCTAGTTCATTGCGAATGACATTAAGATGTGAGCTTTGGGTGACGAGCAACAGAAACATGGGTGAAGGGAGACAGTGACGGTGTAAGATATGAAAATAACAATGATTTATAGTTTATCAAGGGTTCATGAGGAGGGAGGGAGGAAAATATTAGCTGATACCAAGTAGAAAGAAGATGTTTTGAAAAGGAGGATGGTGACAGATGGACAGAGGTGCTTGACACAATGGGTGTATGGATTGTTATGAGAGCTGTAAGAGCCCCCGATAAGATGATTTTTTTTAAAAAAGAAAAAGATGGGGGCTTTGCTCTTATTTGTTGCCACATACCCTGTGCCTGTCACCAGGCAGAGGGAGTCACTATTTCAAAATATTTGAAAGATTTAAAAAATATTTCTTGCAGTTCAAGTCCATGAACCCATTATTTCCTACTAACAGGCAAGGATCAGTTTAGTAAAGAAGCATGCCAGGGTTCATCCACACCATGTGGGAATGCGGTTTTGATTCGGGGCCTTCGCTGGACCAGGCACTGTGGAAGACCCCAAGGCTCCTTTAGAGAGGGACACTGGTGTGCCTTTGACCCTCATGGAGTGTAGTCTCCTTTCTGCCTGATGAGGTGCTGTTGACCATACCCAGGATGGCAGCAGCGTTATCTGTATTAGTGTCTTCCACTCTGGTGACCCAGAGAGGACCTCCAGGCTGCTGTGACTCCTCCTCCTCTCTTTCCCCAGCATCTGTGTTTGAAAATCAGTGCTGCCGCTCTTTATGACTGGCTTTGAGTCTCTTAGTCCCACCTTTTCACTGCCGACACCCCATCCCCCATCTAGAGCCTTGTCTTGTTCTTCAGAGATTCCATGGCCAAGTGGAGCCCCTTCACTTAGTCTTTCCACCCTCTTACAGGCACACTCAGCAGGTACGTCTGAAGCGTGGTTTGTTCATGACTCCGTCCCTAGGAAAACTTCAAATCGCCATCATTAACTTCTGATTGAAGTCTTCTGACACCACCAGTCCAACCCACTGCCATGCCCAACACTCTCTCTTCAATGCAGGCACTGCCCCCTCTGGCCAGAATGCCCTTTCTCCATTCCAAGCCCCTAAATCAGCGGTTCTCAACCTGTGGGTGGCAACCCCTCTGGGGGTTGCATGATTCATAACAGTAGCAAAATAACAGTGATGAAGTAGCAATGAAAATAATTTTATGGTTGGAGGGTCACCACAACATAAGGCACTGTATTAAAGGGTCAAGGCATTAGGAAGGTTGAGAACCACTGCCCTAACCCCTCCCCTGACTCCCCTCAAGACTCCATCTCAAATGCTGTGTCTTCAAGAAGCCTTATCTGGTTACCTCATGTGGAACTGACCTGAATAGAGGAGGGGAGAAATTCTTTTTTGTTTCACACCTTGTTCAGTGTCTTACCCAGTAAGCAATGCAAACCTGTGCTTATTTACTACTATGTAGTGATTAGTGTCATGTGAGTTTTTAACTTCAGAAGTGGTGAAATCCAAGTGAAATTGTTTACTTCAGATTAGTAAACAAGTACAGATAAATTTGATGGTTTATTGTACTGCCCCTGAACTGAGAGTGGTGGTCTATTATGACGTCTGGCTGGCACCATTCCTTTGTGACCTTCAACTTGTTTCACACAAATATGAGAAAATAGTTAAATTGCATTGCCATTCTTCCTATCAAAACGATTAATCAGACAGCACTTTCAACAGCGAGGATCCATTGAGGATACTCAAATAGCACCTATCTTTCAAACAAGTAACCAAATTAAGAAATGTCACAGAGTGTGACTAGAATATCCAAAGATGATAAACAAACAACCGGTAAACACTCACAGATGCCTAACACCATGCGCTGCTTGGGAAATGGAAATCAGTACACAATACACAAGATACCTCTTGGACCGCCATGGCCGCTCAGACTATAGTGTGATTGGCAGAGTGCCACACCCAAGGCGACGTTGTTCTCCCAGGGAATGTGCTTACCAACCTTTGCCTCCTCTGGCGTTCATGCCCCAGCGAGGTTTTCATGGACTTACTCTAAAACCAAGCTTCGGACTGTCCACTTGGGAGAGTGACTTGGTTATTCAAAGCCCAGAACCTTTATTCAAATGAGGTAATCGTCCATCTCTGTATGGTTAGAGCCTCTCCCTTCCCTTTCTCACCTCCAAATGTACTGTGAGGCTCTGTAAGCAGGTGAACCCGAGGGCAGGTTTTATTTTCGATCACACTGCTGAGTTAAGCTCAGTTCACCTGGATTTTAAATATCTCCAGAGCTCTGAGAATGACTTTGAAACACTCCTTACATGTCGAGCTTAAAGAAAATAAATCTTGAACGTCCTCTATATTAATTCACCTGCTTGGGAGAGTTGGCGATTAAAGGGCTTAGTAGGATTTTTTTATCATTTCTGTAATTTTTATTTGCATCGGAGTATACTGCATTGGCTGGAGTGGCTCAGCCATCAGGAAATAGAAAAATCCCAGAATAGAAAAAGAAAGATTATGGAGGAGGGAAGAAGTTTACCAGAAACTTAGAAAACCTCCTGTTCATCTTCCATCTCAGCTGCAAAGGGGCTAGTCAGTGACTGGAATTAAATGTACTTTGGTGAGAACCTCAACCATGTGTGCCAGACAAGGAGAATTCTGTGGCAGTGGTCAAAGCTTGTCAAAGGTTCCTTCAGAACCCAAAATTCAAGCTTGCTGCCATCGAGTCGATTCTGACTCATAGTGACCCCATAGGACAGAGGAGGACTGGTTCTTGTGGGCTTCCGAGTCTGTAAATCATTATGGGAGCAGAGACTCTCATCTTTCTCCCATGGAGCCGCCGGTAGGTTCAAACTGCTGACCTTGCGTGTAGCACCTTGCGTGTGCTGAAGCTGCTAAATCACGACCTCACCAAGATGGAGCATGCTCAGTATCACTGCCCAGTCCTATGCAATCCCGCCCCGGGAAACTTTGCCATTTGCTTTTCCTTGTTCCCTACACGCCTGCCTGTGGGCCTCACTTTGCTCCCCAAACCCGATTTCTGAAGCGGGCTGTGTGTATGCAGTTTGGGTGATTTACAAGCCATCGCCGAAGACCATGGATGGCCATTGTCCTTAACACTTATAGCTTTTTTTTTTTTTTTTTGAGATCATTGCGTCTTCCAAAGCAGCCACAGATCAAGTGCAACATGCCAGCCCCTGAAGACCTCCCGGGAAAAGGGACAGGCTGGGCCTCCCAGCTCCTCCCCTCCATGGGCCTTTGCAGCCAGGCTCAAGAAATGTTGGAAAGCCACCAGAAATCCCAGGGTGACTTAGAGCAATGCCGCTGCCTCCCCCCACCCCTCTGATCTCTAAGGTGGCAGGAGAGAACCACTCTAAGGTGGGGGGTTGGTGGGGTGCAGTATGGGACAAAGCTGCCACCTGAGGCATTACAGGGAAGCCATGTTACCAGCACGTGTTTCTCTGGGGCCGAGGGCCCAGCCCAGCCTCATTAGGACGGAGTGTTTGACTGTGACAGTACTTAAAGAGAAGGGTAGAGGTGGGGGGACCCAGGAGGAGAGAAGAAAAGAAACAGCCCAGCCAGCTAAATGGCAATGTAACGTGGGCAATCAGTGTCCAGAACCTTTCATGTCGCGTAAGGAGCCTGCCAGTGGCTAGCCGTGAGAGGGCCGTGCTGCAGTCGCCTTTTCTCCCGCAGAAACCGGGAAGACAGAGTTTTGCAGTCAAGAATCCGGCGGTGCCTGTTAACCCGCGGCGGCTTGCAGGTGTCAGCCCCGGAACAGGAGCCCCAGCCAACAGCACGTTCTACCATTTAATCAGGCTACACCGCATCGTATTTATAGCCCTGGCGAGGTCGGCCCATTGTTACAAGACGAAATTGTGATGTTCAGCAGTTTATACCTTGGGAGCTGGAAGCGTTTTCTCCATGGTGAATTTGTAATATTAATTGGCCATGTCAGTTCATGACAAATGTGGTGACATCTATTTCAAGTATTTCAGTTTTATGGCGCTGAGAAAGTGACACGCGCTGGAGATAAGTGATCTCAAGAAAGATCTTCACGCCAGCCCGTGCGCTTCCCCAGCTCACTCTAGGAGGAGACAAGGGGGGTGCACACCCTGCCTTTAGCTGGGGGCGGAGCACAGAGGAGAGACCCCGTCAATGGGAAAACCTGCTTGAGTCAGAAGAAGTGGTCTAGAGACCATGGTCCACGTGATCTCAGGCCCTGCTGCCGGTAGCCGATGCTGGGCACTGCCCGCTGTGGTTAGCCCGGGCTGAGTTCACCTCCCCGCAAGGACACTTGGCAACCTCTAGAGACTATTGTGGTCGTCATAGTTTGGATGAAGTGGTTGTGAGTGGGTGAAGTAGAGGGGCAGCGAGAAAGAGAACAGCCCTGGACAAGAGGGATAGACACAGCGGCTTCAACAGTGGGCTCCGATCATACGAACAACTGGGAGCATGGTGCAGGCCAGGGTGGTGTTTCCTTCCGTTTACATCGGGTGGCTAGGGGTCAGAACTGACTTGAGGACACCTACCAACAGTAGAGGCCATTCTACCTCCCCAACTACAAGGTGCTATCTGGTGCTTTGAGCTGAGCCTGAGGAACCCCCCACTGCACCCCCCACTGCCCACATTTGTAGGAATCATGCATTTTGCATTTTTCAGCCTTGAAGCTTTAATAGGGATGAGGAAAGAAAGAACTCGAGTTGACTGGTCCAGGAGAGGTTGATGTGGCCCATGTGAGGTGTCCAGGGGTCCCGGCTGTAGGTCAGGCTGTGCAGGTGATGGGGAGGGTGGGTGGGTGTGTAATGTAAAACTTAACATTTCTGCTTGTGAGACATTAAAAACATATACAGGCAAGGCAAAGTCAAGGGAAAAGAAAAGCCACTTCCACATTGCATGCTGTTACACAGCCTTCCACGGCATCATGCTTTCATGGCTGCCAATGTCTTCCTGTATGGATGAGGCATCGTTTCTCTAACCATCCCCCCATGTTAGAGATATGGAGTGCTCAGACTTTGCCTCACTTGTAATGGAATTTGAATGCTTGGCTCTGTGGCCGACAAGTGATTCAGTACTGTGCCTGCAAGTGCTGTTCCCAGTGCTCAGAGTAGTCCCAGGCTTTGAGATACATTTCTAAATTGCGCTCTTGAAAGGCTAAGTGGCTACTTGCTTGTGTCTTCACTAAGGATAAGTATCATTTTCTAAATGCAAGTTATTCAGAGGAAAGGGGAAGCCAGCTCGGCTGTGCATTTCCCTGTTAGTGGAGCTAAACAGTTCTTTCATGTCCTTATTATTGATGTAAGGGGCTCTGGTTGTGTAGCGGCTAAGCGCTGTCCTATGAACCCAAACCCACTGTCTGCTTTGTGGGAAAAAGATGGGAGAGTCAGCTTCCATCATGTTTCCAGCCTGATAAACCAGAGGGGTCAGTTCGACTCTGTCCTACAGGGACAAATCCACTTGTCAGCAATGAGGGTGTTTGTTTTTTTTGTTGTTCTTTTTTGAAATTGTCAACATACTCTTCTAAATGGCTCTATTGTTCTTAAACAAATTCTTATTCCTGTGCATTTATCTTTTTTTTTTTTCATTTTTTTCTCTTTTCTTCTTTTACATTTTATTAGGGACTCCAACAACTCTTACCACAATCCATACATATACATACATCAATTGTATAAAGCACATCCATACATTCCCTGCCCCAATCATTCTCAAGGCATTTGCTCTCCACTTAAGCCCCTTGCATCAGGTCCTCTTTTTTTTCCCCCCTCCCTCCCCTTTCCCCCCTCCCTCATATGCCCTTGGTAATTTATACCTCGTTATTTTGTCATATCTTGCCCTATCCAGAGTCTCCCTTCCCCCCTTCTCTGCTGTCCCTCTCCCAGGGAAGAGGTCACATGTGGCTCCTTGTAATCAGTTCCCCCTTTCCAACCCACTCACCCTCCACTCTCCCAGCATCGTCCCTCACGCCCTTGGTCCTGAAGGTATCATCCACCCTGGATTCCCTGTACCTCCAACTCTCATATGTACCAGTGTACAGCCTCTGTCCTATCCAGCCCTGCAAGGTAGAATTCGGATCATGGTAGTTGGGGGGAGGAAGCATCCAGGATCTGGGGGAAAGCTGTGTTCTTCATCGATACTACCTCACACCCTAATTAACCCATCTCCTCTCCTAAGCCCCTCTATGAGGGGATCTCCATTGGTCGACACTTGGGCCTTGGGTCTCCACTCTGCACTTCCCCCTTCATTTAATATAATATATATATACACATACATATATACATATACACATATATACACATACATACACACACTTACATCTTTTTTTTTTTTTGCATGATGCCTTATATCTGGTCCCTTGGGCACCTCGTGATCGCACTGGCCGGTGTGCTTCTTCCATGTGGGCTTATTTGTTTCTGAGCGAGATGGCCGCTTGTTCACCTTCAAGCCTTTAAGACCCCAGACACTATCTCTTTTGATAGCCGGGCACCATCAGCTTTCTTCACCACATTTGCTTGTGCACCCATTTGTCTTCAGCGATCCTATCATGGAGGTGTGCAGTCAATGATATGATTTTTTGTTCTTTGATGCCTGGTAACTGATCCCTTTGGGACCACTCGATCACACAGGCTGGTGTGTTCTTCCATGTGGACTTTGTTGCTTCTGAGCTAGATGGCCGCTTGTTTATCTTCAAGCCTTTAAGACCCCAGTCACTATCTCTTTTGATAGCCGGGCACCATCAGCTTTCTTCACCACATTTACTTGTTCACCCACTTTGGCTCCAGCCGTTGTGTCGGGAGAGTGAGCATCATAGAGTTCCAATTTAATAAAAGAAGGTATTCATGCATAGAGGGAGTGTTTGAGTAGAGGCCCAAGGTCCTTCCGCCACCTTAATACTTGACCTATAAATATCGACACAAAGATCTATTTCCCCAACCTCCTATATATATTTGCATGTACATGTCTTTGTCTAGACCTCCATGAACCTGTGCATTTATCTTTCTGGCTTATAGGAACTAGAAAAAAATGTGTTCAGGTACCAGTTAAATGTTACCAATGCTAACCCTTACGTTACTCAGAAATCCCAAACTAGTTCCCATTGAATCAAACCCACCAACTGAAAGCCACCCTAAAGGACAGGGTAGAATTGCCCATGTGGGTGCCCAAGATTATAAATCTTTATGGGGTATGTTATGTTGGGGTTTCTAGAGATGGAAAACAAGTGGTTCTTATGTGTGCATATGCAGAGAACTATTTATGTCAAGAGACAACCTACACAGTTGTAGAAGTCAGTCAGTCCAGTCTAGTCCAGTTCAAATCTGTAAATCAGCTATAAGCTGGAGGCTTCTCTGACTCACGTAGCTACGGAAGCTGACAAACAGGAAGCAGGATGAGAAAGCAGGAGGGCCACAGGCTGGTAGATGTAGAGGTAAATGAATCCATGGTTAACCAAGTAAATCCAAGATCGCCAGGTTGCTGGCAGCTCCTGATGGGCAGGTGGCACAACAGGAGACCGGTGAACCAGGTGCAGGATTCAGATCCAGCAGAAGGGCAAAGAGACTGGGCCCCGCACAGCGCCTCTCTCTTATCCCAAAGGACACACCCCCAAGGAAGTGTCATCAGGCTGCGACCTATAGGCTGGACTTCACCACTACCTTCACCCAAGTATGTCTAGTTGACAAAAACGATAATCATCACACAGGAATAGAAAGCCTTGTCTCTTTCTCAGAGCAGCTGGTGGTTTCGAAATGCTGACCTTGCGGTTAGCAGCCCAGCTCACAGACCACTGCTCCATCAGGGCTCCTTGTTATACATAGGACAAATATTTTCTTATGAGGCCGACCTCTGTTCTTTCTTCTTCTTTTTTTTAAATTTCTTAGCCCTTTAATTTTTATGTTTAATTTCAGTGTAGCCATCTAAGTCAGCTTACCCTTTATAGTCATCCATTTTAGTTCTTATGGTGCTTTAAAGCAGGACCCCTGGTGGCATAGTAGGCTACTCATTTGGGCTGCTTGCTGCAAGGTCAGAAGTTTGGAAGCACCAGCTTCTCTTCAGGAGAAAGATGAGACTCTCTGCTTCTGTAAAGGTGGACAGCCTGGGAAATTCACAGGGGCAGTTCTGGCCTGTACTGCAGGCTCACCGAGGCTCCGTAGCAGTGGGATGCTTTGGCTAGCTACAGCCTCACATTCCCTTAGGAGGAAGCTTCAAAAAGTGGTTGGAAAAATGGAATTAAATAATAATAGAAAAGTCTCACCCACTTTTTGAAACTCCCTCCTATACATGTGTCTTACTGGTGAATTGCCCTTACGTTGGATCTTAAAATTGTTACATTGGTTGGGGATGTTTTTTGCCATGAGGACTTGGGTAAGGCCTTAACTTTTTCTGACCAAGATGATTAATTAGTTATCCCAAAGCCAATTGATGGAACAATTCTTTGCTTCTCCACTAGGTACACCAAAATTGATTAAGAAGTCTGTATTTCTATGCACTTAATCCACCCTAATGTGCTGAAATACTAATTTACAAACGCACTGCCATGGAGTGGGTTCCAATTCATAGACACTCTCTAGGACAGAGTAGAATGGTCCCCTTGGGTGTCCCCTGCTGCTATCTTTATGGAAGCCACTGCCATATCTTCTTACCAAGCAACAGCTGGTGGGCTTGAACTGCCAGCCTTTGGGTTCACAGGCAAGTTCTTAACCACTGTGTCACCAGGGCCATGTAAAATATTTGGTTAACATGTAAGAAATCCTAGCAATGTAATTTTAGGCATTTTGTTCCTGATTTCCAAGAGCATGTCTGTTTGAGTTACATTTTATTGTCTATTTTTATAATTAGATACATTGACATACTGCATCTATGTTCTCTGTTGTCTTCTAAGATTAAAAAAATGTAAGTCTAGTTTTGTCACTCATTTTACTGCTACTTTGACATCTAAGAATGCAGATTAATAATAGAACCTTGACATTTTTGGCTCTCTTTGAGAATGAAGGTTTGTAGATTGTTCAGTTGTCTATTTCTAAGCGACACCTAGAGATCCATGAGAGGATAGTGGGATGAGCAGTTGGAAACAAATATTCTTAAACTCTCAAGATGTGCCCTAATCCCAGTACAATGGGTGATATGCTGGAATTCTACTTTCTGGTATTTGAGTTTAGATTGGATTCATTTTGCAAAAGACAACCAGGTTGAGATTCCCCAGCCACCAAGGGGGAGGGTCTCTAGAACTTGGAATCTGCTTGAATCTGACAAAGCAGATCTTTTGTTTAAAATTTCAGTCTTCCCTGGGGCGTGAATTCTGCTTGCAAACCTTAATGACTTGGTGCTGCGTGGAAAATGGTACGAAGAACATGTTTCTTTATTTCAATTCAGTTATTTTTTTCTTGTACATCGCTCAGCCCTCACTGCCATGTGGCTAGTCTGATAGATAAGTAGCAAATGTGTGCATCTGGTCTCATTTATTGCCACGCAGAATAGGTAATGAAAGGCAGGCTGTATTATGGTTACTGCTGATGGACAGGCTTGTCACCGGTGCCATGTCCCATGTGTCAGATATGGGAAGTGTGTATCCGCTGACCAGGCCAATCTGTTAGAGCTGCTTTTGGACATAAAGATTGCACACAGACAGATTCAGATCTCTTCTAGTGTATGCACCTCTGGTCTTCTAAATGGAATCACTTTGGGCCCAAAGCAGCATTCATCTTGGCATTTATGAGCTCATCTGTTGCACTCCTGTAACCCACCCTGCAAGTGGCTGAACTTTCTCAAAGCATTCTCGCTGCTGCATCCTCTCAGGGACGTTTTTAGTCACAGTCAAACAGGACCTCAGTTTAATCATGCAGTCGTTTTGTTTATAGACCCTCTTTCCTGTCCACTACTCATTTTAACCTTAGACTCATGAACACCCCAGGCTTGCCTTTTGTGAATCGTATTCTTTAGGAGTTAAAAAAATATATATATATATATAAAGAGCAACTGCTCACATAAACTTGATGGGTTAAAAAAAATCTTCCTAGGTCAGGCTTTATTTAGGGGTCTTGGAAGCTGAGATGTTCCACCTCACTATCTCCACCTCTCCTTGCTCTTACCTGTTTATTAGTCCTTTGAAAGAGAGTGATCAATGGAAGAAAGAGTTTTTCTATCTTTGAAGAGAACTCTTCTTTATATCTTAGATGAGTAAGGAAGACAAAAAGAACTGATGGCTTTGAATTATGCCAAAGAATAGTGAATATGCAAAAAAAGAATATTGAATGTACCATGGACTGTCAGAAAAAAATGAACAAATCTCGTTTGGAAGAAGTACAGCCAGAATGCTCCTTAGGAACAAGGATGATGAGATTTCTCATGTGTAGAGGGAAAAGCAAAGAGTCCGCGAAAAGAGGAAGACCCTCAATGAGATGGACTGACACATCGTCTGCAAGCACGGTCTCAACCGTGTCAAATGTGGACTCTTCTGGTGAGGGTGGCAGAAGATTGGGCAGCATTTCCTTCTCTTGTACATAGAGGGTCACTATGAGTTGTAACGGGCTTGATGGAAACTGACAGCAGCCATGTTATCAGCCACCTGATCGATGTTGCTATTTTGTTTAATCACCTCCGGAAAGTGCCTGCGCTGACTTGTGGTTAAATGTGTGTTAACAGGCCTTAGGGAAGGGCCAAAGTGAGATGTTGCTCAGGTAGGAAACACATGACAGCAAATCGAGGCTCTGTTTCACCAGAATGCAGCCATGGGTGGAATTTGGGGCTCGTTTCTATTCTGTTTCACCACAAGGTGTCACCTGGACACCACACCAGCATGGCACATGGACCATCTCTCTGGCAAATAGGGTTAAGGGAGCCTAATAGCACCTGCCTAGCATTGAATGAGTACCTTCTAGGAGCTGGAGGTCATCTCATCATAAATGATGCCTCTCCACTCACCCAGAGGTCCATCTCTTCCAAGCCCTGCTTGAACATAGAGGGCAAGTCAGAGGACACCAGGCTGTCAAAGAGTTCAAGGTCTCCTGCTATCCCAGTCACGCTGTCTTTATTGGATGGCAAAACAGATGTTCAGAGAGAAGATACAACAGGAAAGCCAGTCTTATTACAATAGACATTTGCATTAATCAATAGGAATTATTTTCTTGTAGGTGAAACCAACATGCCAAATGGCTTAAATTCCAAAACCAAAACAAACTCACTGTATTAAGTCAATTCCAACTCAGGGACCCTACAGGACAGAGTAGAGAACTGCACCATTGGATTCGAGGCTGTAGATTCTCAAGGGAGCAGAAAGTCTCATCTCTCTTCTGAGGAGCAGCCAGCAGGTTCCACCTGCTGACTTTGTGGGTAGCCCATTATACCATTAGGACTTTAATCACGGCTTTTGATATTTGAAGTTCTTGGTGAATGCCCTTAGTTGACAAGCACAGCATTGGCGTATGACTCCTTCATCCTTTCAGTGCCAGCTGGCAGGTTACTTATTTACCACTCCCGCCTCTTTTCTTAAGGTGTGGGCAGTGCTCTGTCACATGAGGCTGTGGTGGCCTTTGGCCTCAACAGAGGCATTTTGAAACCTTTGCGGTGCTTATGTAAGAAGACACATCTATTAGGAGTCTCCTTGGCCATCTGATCTCTGTCCTTGCCCTTTTGATCCAGTGCCATCCCAAATTATGCTGGGACTGATTTGTGTGAAGACACTGGACATTTGATTTGGTGAGCTACCATAAACCCACATGCCCATTGGTGTAGCTCTGCCTGTCCCTCTGTTCCTTCCAATATTAGGTAATGCGATGGCTCAATTGCTTTTAATAGTCGAATTTAAATTGCCAGGAAGAGGAAATCTAGACCCTCCACTCAATAAATGAGGGCTCAGCATTCCATACAGGACAGCCGCAGTCCCACGAATGCATGGCTCTTGGCTTTCAGTCTCTCTCCACGCCTTCCCTGGGCACTGAGTCTCAGGTAGACTGGTAGATGGTGAACTGGAAATGGAGGAACGTATCCCCGTCTGTCCCCCGGAGCAGGGCCACAGCAAGACTCCCCTTCACGCCCCCTTCAACAAATGTTTCTGGAAGAATGGAAAAGAACTAGGACCGGAACCTAGAATACCTGATTTTGACCAAATTGCTTTTTTGGCGTAACTTCCGTTTTACTTAAGCCACCAATGATCTGATCTTTGTCTGGTTCTTTAAATTTTTTTGTTTTTTAAATAAATAAAGAAGTGTACTGTTTGTACTCTGGGACTTGTGATTACCCTGAGAGAGCAGTGCTGTTTCTGAAGTTCTGTAGGCCTCAGGTTCCCAGCCTGTTGGTTCTATTGTTGGGTGACAGAAGGAAATGGGAGGTGTCAGTACCTGTGGCTCATTTAAACCACACACACAGACACACACACACACACACACACAGCTGGTGGGACCCCATTAGTGAGACCCCAGCCCAGGGCCTCCTGGTTAAGGCCAATGAGCTAATGCTTTGTCCCCTTCTAGGGAACCATATCTGAGATGTTTTCTTCTGTCCCTGTTTTCAGTGCCTCTGAGACTCTGTGCCAAGGGAGGGCGTGAGGAGAGATAAGAACCCAAGAGTGGCGCATTGTGGGACCGCAGCCATCCTGGGTCGGATGCTGTAGTGGGTTTATTGAAGGCAGGCTCCAGCGGGACAGCGTCTCTGTTGTCCTTTGTTACAAGCACAAGCAGTCTCTCTGTGAACGGTCTGTGGCAGGGCCCTACTCCTGTGCTCAAGCCTGCCCAAGTATATTGGGCCTTTCTGCGCAAGCAGATATAAGAAAATAGCCCCCGGATGGTATAAATGCCTAACAGGCTGGTCTTTGAACCCAGAAGGTTGGAAGTTCGAGTCTGTCCAGAAGCGCCTCAGAAGAAAGGCCTGGCAACCTACTTCTGAAAAATCAGCCACTGCAAACCTCATGGGACACACACAGTTTCACACTGACAGCACCAGGCTGGGTCTTCCTGAGTTGACCCAGCTACAAAGTAACTGGTGGGAGCCTGTTTGCTGACTGTCACAGAGCTGTTGGTGACAGCTGGAGCTGGGGGCAATGTGCACAGTTTGTAGCAGGAAAGGAGGTATCTTCCTTAGATCCGCGCTGAGGCCTGTGTGCAAGGGGCTATAGATTCACTGTTGGAAGGCAGCCCATGCTGGGGAAACATGGGTGGGGCAGGGGTGGGAAGGCAGGGCATAGTACAGGGTGTGGACGCTGGGATGGGGGTGGTGTTAGAAGATGTGTCTTCACATGAAAAAATAATTTATAAATTATCAAGAGTTCATAAGGGAGGGCTGGGGAGGGAGGGAAAAGTGAGGAGCCAATACCAAGGGCTCAAGTAGAAAGAAAATGTTTTGAAAATAATGATGGCAACAAATGTACAAATGTGCTTGACACAATGGATGGATGTATGGATTGTGAGAAGAGTTGTACGAGACCAAATAAATTGGTTATAAATGAAACACACGCACGCAAATAAGATGTGTCTTCAAACCACATGCAATGATTTACCCCTGTGTTAGACTTTCCATGTCACCACCGTTTCCTCCTGTGGGCAACAGAGAGTTGGCTCGGTGTTCTTATGTACCCCTGGGGACTGTGTTCAGCAGGAGGTTTAACCAGCCAGGATCTAGGTCCCTCCATCATGCACCCACAATGCTGCCCTGGTCTGGTGGCCCTGAGCTGCCACTGAGGCTCAGGATTGGTCGGAGAAACCCAGAGAGCAGGGAGGCCGGGCTGTGAACTGATGCTGTGATGATTCCTCGCTGCTCTTTCTCTGGACTTGGGGTCAGTTTGTGTGTTGAGGGATTGCGGGTGGGGCCGTTCCCACGCAGGCTTCCTTTCCGACC
Source organism: Tenrec ecaudatus (assembly GCF_050624435.1). Lineage (NCBI taxonomy): Eukaryota > Metazoa > Chordata > Mammalia > Afrosoricida > Tenrecidae > Tenrec > Tenrec ecaudatus. The sequence goes on from NC_134547.1 coordinate 67,591,923, forward strand.
TTAAATTGGATCCCATCCTTCTGTGGGCTTCACACTTAGGTTGCACAAGAGTCATCCCTAAGATGTGGCGCATCCGTCAGAAGCACGACTCCCATTGCTGTGTGCTTGGCATTTGTGGCTATGAATGTCTGAATCCTAACTAACCAGTGCGTAAAAGTGAACTGCAATCAGCTCTGAGTTCACGTACCTGTAGGAAACAGGGTACAGGAAACCAGGTCTTGTGGCCCTCAGGAATCGCTAAGCCCCAGCATTGCTGCCTGCTTCCCAAAATTGCCCTGCATGGGCTTCTCTGAGCTAATCTGTTTAATAAACTCCCCTGCAGAATATAAATGTGTAAATTTAGTTCCCTTTTTTGCCTTTGTGGTGTTTATCATTGTTAGCTTGGCATCAGAGCAACTGAAGTTCTGCATCATGATAAATTCATAACCCAAGAGAAGGCAGAAAACATAATTATTATCAATTGCCTTTCTCCTAGAACCGCCATCAGCCAAGTGGGATGGTATCTGAACCCATGGAGTCTCTGAGTCTGAGGGATTACAGGTTGGAAATGGGCCTGTCTTGATGGTCTGGCCACTGTGTCAAAGGCCTCCCAATGGACTTGTCTCTACATTTGCCTTTATATAATTTCTGCCCACTTTTATTTTATTTCAGAAATATGAACTTTGATCATCCCCTATTTAAGGCAAAATTCAATTTATTTACTCAGAGACATTAATTGAGTACCCACTAGGAATTATGCCTTCTATTACATTCTAAGGCCACACTTTTGAATAAAACCAACTCCTTATTATGTTAGGGAATATGGAATTGAAACAAATGTGAGTAGCATGTACTCTAATTAGTTGATAGAGAGTATAAACAACTGTGTGTATGTGTGTGTGTGTGTGTGTGTGTGTACATATTTAAATGAATGCAGTATTCCATCGACAACCTCATGTCTGAGTTTCCTGAACATCACCAGTGTGGGGTGCACAGGGTGATTTACTGGTGGAATCCTTGTCTTCCTGACAGGGGAACTGTGTTGGAGTCTTGAACCAGGCCCTTATGTGCAGCCACCCCGTCTATCAATTGAGGCTCCAATGTTGCGGTGATACCGAGCAGGTGGCAGTGGTATTTGCAGACTGAGGTGGAATAGGAAGACAGGCTTGGTGACCCACTCCTGGCAGATCAGCCAATGGAAGCCATGCAGGGCTGGGCAGCATGGTGTTCCATTGTGTGTGGGCTCACCATAAATGGGAGACAGAGAATAAGAAGGAGGAGAAAGAGGGCAAAGAGGAGGAAGAAAAGGAAATACACAATTCATGTCCTTTAGTTGTTTATGGGAAAGCAATACATAAGCAAAGGGCTTCAAAAAGTTCATGAAAAATATTTATCTTTCCATTCCAGGTTCCCATGAACTTTTTAAAACCCTCGCATGTATATCTGGTGAATGAGGTGAGAGAACGGAGTATTTTTAGCCATTTATTAAATGACCACAGTAAGCATGGTGCCCTGGATCGGTCTGTGTAAACTCAGTTATTTCAAGCGTAGGTGACGTTGTATGGTGAATCCCATCCTCTGTGTAATCACCATGAGGGACTGGCTGGCCCAAGCCGCTGCCCTCGGGCTCACAGCCACACTGCCACTGTGGAGGACACGGTGTGCAGAGGAGGGGCGTCTCGGTACATAAGGGAGCTCCCCAATGCTGAGAGACCCTGGTTTCCTTTCTTTAACCTGGGACCATGATAAGAAAACCCTAGTTTTTGATACCTTGGGGATTATCTCCAGGGACTCTTTTTTATTAGTGGAAGGCAAAAAATGTGAACTATGTCTTTGTCTCAGTGAAACCTATTGGTAAACTCAAATGTGTGATTGACAAAAATCTTTGAAAAAATGTCAACTGCTTTGGAAACACACTTCTCGTTCACTATTCGCTCTGCAGAGACTCAGGGAGAAGGAGGTTGAGCTTATGAAGGCCGTGGCTTCACCCTGTGCTGGTCAATTCGAGGCTGGGGGGTTGAGGGGGCAAGGAAGGGCCAGCGACAAAGGTTCACAGTGTTGGATGCAAGTGGTCACTCTGCTCTTTGCCCGTTCAGGTTCGAAGTTAGACATCGGACTTCAGTTTTCCTGCGTTCCCACAGATCCAAGATGTCCTTCACTGTTATCGCATCTATTGCTACTCCTAGCAGTCCTTCAGGACAGGGTAGAACTACTCTTGTGGGTGTCAGAAACTGTAACTGTTTACAGAAGTAGAAAGCCTAGTCTTTCTCCAACAAAGTGACTGATGGTTTTGAATAGCTGATTTTGAGGTTGGCAGCACAAGGTGTAACCAATCTATGCTAGCAGGCCTCTTCTAAAATGTCCTTCATAAATATTCTAACCAAACTCACCATCTAGTCAATTCCAACTCATAGCCACCCTTTAAGACGGAGTCGAACTGCCACTGTGGGTTTCCAAGATTGTAACGTTGTATGGGAGTAGAAAACCTAGAACCCTGTCAATAAAGCCTAGAACCCTGTCAATGGCTGGCGACACCAACAGGCTCACAGTTCACAGACCTAGTCGGCTGTGCACCTGGGGTTGCTGTGAATTGGAATCAACTCTGACAGCTGCTGTCTCTTGTTTTTCCAACCATACCCATTTTTAATAATCATAGCCCAACCACCTTTTTTTTTTGGCCCAACCATCTTTATTATTTTTTTTAATTAATTAATTTTTTTTTACAAACCCTTGTGTCGAGGGCTGACTTTCAATAGATCGCAGCGAGGGAGCGGCTCTGCTACGTACGAAACCCCGACCCAGAAGCAGGTCGTCTATGAATGGTTTAGCAACAGGCTCCCCACGAACGTGTGGCCCAACCATCTTTAATAGGCTTTGTTGGCCTGTAGGACTTCTCTCTACACAAATGGATTCCATGTTACATACGCCCCCAAACCGCACCCACTGCCCTTGATTCAATTCCCACCCAAAGTTTGTGAACAGTGGGATGAAAAGGGAATAGGATTTTCCCACATACTTCCTGAAGATCCTTCATTGAAGAATTTAAAGTATTTTCCTTTCATGATTTTACGGTTAGACTAGGATAGACCTCTTTCCCGAGGGTTCTCGCCTTTTTGGGGTCCTTGGGTTGATTTCTTTGGTTGCCTAAAGAATGCCCAATGTAGACTGAGAGGAATCTAACTAACTGACTGACTGACTAACTAACTTACCAGACAGGCAGAAGATTGACTCCCTCCTTATTTCGCTGCAGCTAGTGCCCTAACCTTCTAAAGCAGGGAGGAGCAGATGGGTCCATGGGAACAGTATTTTAATTATGTTAGAGGAACTTATTGATTTTTAGTCCTGAAGGGTGGAGGTAGACTGTAATACATATTTTTACATCTGGATTGTATAATAAATTTACCATGTTAATAGTTATTCCTTTTAAAAAAAACCTCTGTGAATGAACACTAACCAATCTGATGTGCACCCTTATCAGCCAGAGGTATATTACTCAAAATTCACCAATCCCTAAATTATCTGTTCCAGGTGATTATATTTTTATGAGTATTAATTTTGGCACAGGCCTTTTGAAATCAATCCCTCCATGTAATTGCAGTGCTGGCCTCCAGTATTTGCGATATATCACATGGGCATTTTCGGGTCATGAGAAGTTCATGTGTGCGAGGCTGGGCCTCACACCTTCCCTGAGCAGCCATGTATCTGCGTGTCTCTGCAGCTTTGCACGCCATGACGCCCCTTCTGTTCTGGAAGCATCTTCAGAGAAAGATGAGCATTTCTCCCATAAAGAGTTACAGTCTCTATTTAGGCCTCCATAAATGCCCATTTGCCTCCTAATGCTTTCCTCTCTTTCCTTTTACTTTCCTCTTGTCCCACTATCATGCTCAGCCTCCATTTGGGTTTCAATACGTCCTCTCAGTTACATTGCCCTTGATCACGTCCTACCAGGCCTCCTATACCCTCCTCACCACTGATTTGGATCACTTGGTATTCTCTGGGTAAGATATGACAAAATAATAATAATTTATAAATTATACAGGGTTCATGAGGGAGGGGGTAGTGGGGAGGGAGGGGAAAAATGAGGAGCTGATACCCAGGGCTCAAGCAGAAATCAAATGTTTTAGAATGATGATGGCAACAAATGTACAAATATGCTCGACACAATGGATGGATGGATGGATTGTGATAAGAGTTGTTCAAGTCCCCAATAAAATGATTAAAAAACAAAGAGTTGCAGCGTGGGAAACTTACAGGGGCAGTTCTACTAAGTCCTGCAGGGCTGCTAGGAGACGGCCTTCCTTGAGGGCAGTGAGTTTGGGTTGTTTGTTTCTTTTCAGTCCTAGAAGCATGGGGAAAAGAACAGGTTTCAGAACTCCCATATTTTCTGGAACCATTGAAGAGCTAGGAACTTGATGTTTTTAATTTAAAGATCTAGGAACTCATCAAATATAAATGCTAGTAACTCTCCGGATCCCAAAGATCATTCTAATTTTATTATGTGTTGACGGTAGCTTGCTTTCTGTTGGATTGATTTTGGGAAAAAGAACCACAAGTTTATATTTTAAAAGTACTATTGAAATAATTGGAAAACAAAAAACCAAACCAAAACAAATGAAATCATTGGAAAACAACAACAACACAAAACAAAACACACCCTCGTATCTATCAGATAAGGGATTTAGCCATCACATTTAACTTAAAAAGTGATTAAATTCATCTAGTAACATCTCGATTTAGAAGTTGATATAGAAGGATCTTGGATATGGACTTTTTGAAGGTTTAAAAAATTATTTTAAACTAGTGGATAAAACCTCAAGTTCTAATTTCCTGCTGGGTGGTCTCAAACACGTACAGCCTTGGGTCCTTCTGTTTAGAGAGGGGAAAGAACCCTCCCCTACCCACCCTTCCATGGGCTAACTTTAAAGTTGAAAAGGAAAATTATCCACACTCATGTGAAAATGCTGACGACGATGATGGAGGAACGTTTCAGAGGTAATTAAGCATTGACGTGTTATTACTGTGGTTGCTCTGCTGGTGGTGGGGGCGGGCCTCGCCCTGCCATGTTATGGGCTGTTTCTATCGGGGTATCCGAATGTTTGCGTCCTTTCAGAGGGGGCACCACTGTGCTCGTCACTGGGCCCTCGCCGTCTGTGAAGTAGGCCGCCAAGTGGGGTCTCGTAGGATCTGGAGCCTTGGGTGGGAGTTCACTTACTCCAGTGGCTCTGCGCTGAGGATAAAGGAGAGCAGGACCATGGCACCAATCCCTGCCCCTTTCCTGCTGCTGCCACCTAGTTTGTTCCATTTCAAGGCGGTCACCTTTTGGAGGTGCATCATCAGTTTTCTTGTCTTCTGGGGAGGTCCCTGTAGGTGTCTTTGAACTACCAACCTTTAGGTTGCAGGCCAGATGCTTTCCCACTCAGGGGACTCCTTTCCGCCCTAGTTCCAGAGAATCTCCAAAGCTGGCCTGGAGCACAGCAGCAGCTGGTACCTACTTGTTCTAGAGCCTCGGTATAGGCCAGTGGCTGCGACACGGTCCTAGAGCAGAGACCAGTACATGTTTGTCTCTGAAGGGCTGGATCTCATTTATTGTCACCTTTATGGCCTCTAATGTCTCAGTTGCATGTTACTCAACTCGGATTTTGTTGTGTGAAAGCAACCACAGACAATGCACAAACAAATGGCTGTGTGCCAATAAAGCTTAATTTGCAAAATCAAACTATAGGCCAGATGTTTGCCAAGCCCTCACAAGACTCTAGGATATGGATCATAGGCTTTGGGCCTCTTAGATGTGCTTACGCTTGCTTACCTTATAACCTAGGCAAGTTGCTTACAATTCGGTGACTCAGTTTTCCCAACTGTCAAGTGGGGCTGCATATTGCTTCTTGGCATGTTCAGTGAACGAGTTCAATGAAGTCGTGTATGTGAAGCTTACTGAGTTCATAGCATGAACTCAGGAAGTGCCCGAGTATTTCCTGGTCTGCTCATGTGTATGTAGAAGGGGTGATGGGAAATCCGAGTCCCCTGGAGAGCAGGCATTTCTGGTGAAGTCCATGGGCTTCCCATTTGGCAGTTACCCTCGCTCTTTTCAGCAGACAAGATCAGAGCCGGGAAGGTCATTTTGTGGCCGTCTCTCTCAGTGTAGGGGACTCCTTGGTATTCCCATTTCAAACATCGGGTTTGCTTTGTAAGTTGTTTGCTTACATCTGCTTCTGTGCAGTCCCTTCTGAGGGTGGTTTGCCATTTGTGATTCAGGGCCTGTTTAATCTGCCTTGGGCTTTCTCTGAAAGGTTAGCAGTTTGAAACTGCCGCCCCCTGTTCCATGGGACAAAGAGGGGGCTTTGTACTCCTGTAAGGAGTTACATTCTCAGAACTCACAGGGCCAGTTCTACTCTATCCTGTAGGGTCACTGGGAGTTGGCATCAGCTTGACAGCAGTGAGTTTGGGCTATTTTGGTTTAATCTATAGACTCCCCAATTTATTTGGCCTACCACCTCCTTTTCTTTAAACAAACAAAGAGACAATGCTGGCAATAAAAAAGTCTGTGCTATCGTCTATAATCCAGGACAAAGTGAAGGCTTCCAAATTTGCAGCTCCCCTGGGTTACTTTAGCGCCCCCTATAGCTGGTGTTGCCCAGTTTGAGAAACACTGTGATGCTGTTCATCATCTGGGAACTGGCTGGTCAGCTGTGTTGATATGCATATACATGGTCAGATGCTGCAGGGGCAGACTGGACCCCCGGATTCGTGTTCATCTGGTGTGTTAACATGGGCCAGGGGGATGATGACACCCACGGAAAATGTATAGTGTGAATGAGAACTTCATTGTCTCCCCAGTGGCCCAGGACTCAGGTGCAGAGGGCTCCCACTATCACTCGGTACAGTCTGATTGTTGACCGGAGTGGTGCTCTAAGGGAAATGATTTCACTGCATTATGAATCACACCACATTTGGTGTGTAGGTTTTGGAAAATTGAGTAGGAAGCAGTTGCCTCCCAAATGACTTGGAAGCCAGAGGCTAAGGGACACCTCGCTGGTAGCTGTTTGATCTGGAGACGGCAATGAGCTCCACCACTAGACCTCACTCTGGGACAGGACCCTGCTTGACCAGGAATGCTGTGGAGGAGGAAGCCACAAACCACGGCTGCCAAGCCCAGCTTGCCACCCGTTGTGGTCTGGCCTGTAAGCTGAGAAGAGCTTTTTGCATTTTTAAATGATTGGGGATGGAAAAAAAAATCAAGAGGAGAATAATATTTTATGGCCCATGGAAATTATATGGAATTCACATGGCTGTTCCCATAAATAGGGTTTTGAATTTCATCAATAAAACCGTGCAGATATTTGTTTTCTTTCTTGTTATGCAGGTACATACAGAATACGCATGGCTTCACCTCCGGGCCCTCCACTAGGGTTTCCAGTTTGTGAAGAGAGCCATGGCTGGCCAAGACCAGACAAGCAACAACAACTTTGTTTTCCAGTCAAGTCTGTAGGTTCTAGGAAACACAGGGAGTTACCACGTTGTGCTGTCCATGGGGAGGAGCCATGGTGGTGCAGTGGTTAGCACATGACTGCTAACTGCAAGACTGTTAGTTCAAACCCTCCAGCGGCTCTGAAAACCCATTAGGATTTATAGCTTTGGAAAACCTCTGGGACAGCTCTCCTCTGTCTTACGGAGACACCGTGATTGGGGATAGACTCTGTGTCTGTGGGTTCTCGTTTGCTCTTTCCTCTGGTACATTTGCTTCCATAGTTGAGCCCATGTTGAAGCATTATGATTAACGGAAACCCATCATTTTTAGTAGGATTGAAAATCAAAACAAACCTTCTGTAATCACGTCAGTTCTGGCTCTTAGTGATCCTATAGGACAAAGTAGACTGGCTCATCTTTTTTTCCCTGGAGAGGCTGGTGAGTTAGAACTGGCGATCTTTTGGGTAGCAGCCAAGCACTTTGACCACTGCACACTGACTTTTTGCAGAGTGTCAGATTGTTGTAGTTACTTAGTGAGGTTGGGAGCTGTCGTCAGGTCCCTACTGAAGTTCCTCATCTCCTAGGGCAGACCATCAAGGAAAAGGATGAGATGGTAACACACAGACCTTGTAGCCCAGTGTAGAGGCTGAGGGGAGGCTCTCGGGGCACATCCTGCTGGGGCTGTGCCTTGTGCTATTCGATTCTGAGATCTCTCTACTGATGGCCACTTGTGTTGCTGGGTCGTTACCTGGTTAACTGTTCTCGTGTCTCTCATTGAAGACCTGAAAACATCAACATTAGGAAGGATACCAATGAGACCCTGCCCCAGACCCACCGCCACTGAGATGATTCCAGCTCCTAGTAGCCCAAAGAGAGACTCCAAGACTGTTAATCTTTACGGGAGCAGATAGCCTCTGCCTTCTCATTTGGCGCACTGGTGGGGTTGATTGTTGAGGTTACTAGGGCAAAGGGTCACCCGCAGTGCCCCCTGGGCTCTTTCTGATACCTGTGGTCACTACCACTTGCTGATGAAGATCAAGGACTACAGCCTTCAGTATGGATTATGACTCAATGTAAAGAAGACCCAAAGCCTCAGACAGCATGATAAATGGAGAAAAGGTAATATCATGATACATGGAGAAAAGATTGAAGTTGTCAGGGATTTTATCTTGCTTGGGTCCATAAGCCATGCTCATGGAAGCAGCAGTCAAGCCATCACAAGATGTGTTGCATGAGGCAAATCTGCTTCAGGCGACCTCTTTAGAATATTGGAAAGCAAGGCACTAAGATGTACCTAACCCAAGCTGTGGTGTTTCCCATTGCCTCACATGCATGAGAAAGTTAGACATTGAATAAGAAAGACTGAAGAAGACCGGATGCATTTGAAGTGTGCTGGAGAAGAAGATTGAAGGCACCACAGACTGCTAAAAGAACACACCTGTCTTGGAAGAAGTAAGGCCAGAGTGCTCCTTAGAGGCAAGGGTGGCAAGACATCATCTTAGAGACTTAGGAGAGACCAGGCTCTGGAGAAGAACGTCATGTTTGGTAACGTGGAGGGGCAGCGAAGGAGAGGAAGGCCCTTAAGGAGATGGATTGGCGTTGTGGTTACAACTATGGGCTCAGGCATAGCAGCAAGTGCAGGACTGGGCAGTGTTTGCTTCTGTTGTGCATCAGGTCGCTATGGGTTGGAGCCCCTCGATGGCACCTAACAACCACAATAACAGCACAATCATGAGCTCTGTTCACCAAGCATGTCATACATGCCCAGGGAACATGGTTCCCCTCCCTGCACTTCCTCCCGACCCTCGCCCTCTCTATGCCTTCCTTCACGATGCCCTCTTGTTGTCTCCCCTCCATTTTCAGGGTACCTTTGACCCAGCCGATGACTACGATTGCCTTTGCTGTTGCTGCTGCCCACAATGACCTCATTGCTCAGATCCCTCCTCCTCAAGAGGAGAGGCCAGGGTTTGCACCCAGTTCCTCCTGTCCGGCTCTCCCCCAGGCAGAGCTCTCTGGCTCCCTCCCGGGGCCACTTTTGGCAGACAAATGCTGCTGAAAACCAAGAGCAATGGCTTCATGTGAATTCTCTAGAGCTACACTAGATTTGGGGCTGAGAAATGGAATTCCTGTCATTGTTGACTGGAAAATACCGCTCTCCTAATAGAGTTTTGTCGCAGGAGCTGTTGGCCCGGCTGCCCTCCAGTCTTGAGGAATTGCGGTGCTGGCCTAACATCATTTGGGTAACTCTGTCTGCTTTTGCCTCGGGTAGAAATAATTCAGATTTCACTCTCCATTTTCTGTAATGGGCTAAACAGCCACTTGGTAAAGACTCTGTATTTTATGAGACATAATTCTGGATATTGTTTCTGCAGCGTTGTGGAAAGAAAGACCTGAGAGGGCCTGGTCATTTACCTTGAACAATTCTGAAGTGATTTGTAAAATGATACGCTGTCTCGCCACGACCCAGTTACTCTGTAAAGCGACATTCTTTGGCAAACACTAACACAACGTCTCCGTGTGTGGGCTAAATAAATATTCGCCTAACACTGATTGAGCGCTGCCTTGGGTAAATAATTCTCTTTCCACACATTTCCTAGTTCATAACAAGGCGTTTTCTTCAGGGTCTGACCAAAAAATGTAACATTCCATTGAAAATGAGATATAAATCCTTGAGGGGTGAGACAGGGAATGAAGGGTCAAGAAGGCCTTTCAAGATCAGGGCGGGGGGCAGGGGGGACTGGGGAATAGTGAGTGCATCCATCCCCAGAGTCTTCTTTCTTTTGGGGGGAGGCAGGGAATGGTAGGGTCGGGTGTGTGGAAGGAGACTCATGCCCCAAAGGGGTAAATGAAATCAAAATTCTCCACTCTCTCTTCACTCCAACCCAAGCCCTCCGCCAGACGACATGCTCTCATGTTTTAAACTTTAGGGATGCTTAGGCAAACCCAATCTGTATGCTTAACTTCTTGTGCATATTGAGCTCCCAGAAGGCCTCACTTTGACCCCAGCTGTGGCAGGAGCTCCCCAAAGTTGTCCGCACATCCTTTGCTCTGGACATCAGTTGTGGCTTGCCTACTGGTGCAAATGGCAAACCCACCTGGTTAATAGTTGAAAGGTCAGAGGCTCCCAGCTACCCAATGGTGCCTTGAAAGGAAGCCATGGTGATCTACTTCCCAGAAGGCAGCCATTGACAAACCGGCTGAGCTCAGCTCTACTCTGACCCATGATGACACAATCATGATTTGGTTTACACTTGATGACAACTGTCCTTTTAATGATGGGAAAGCCACATAGCCCCACGGGCACTCAGTGTCCACATCCGCATTAGTAGTAAAAAGATAATAGTAGCGTCCTCTTGAGGATTTGTTCAAATACCTCAGGAGGCTTATATGGGACAGTGTGTACAAAGTGCTCAGCACGGGGGCCCGGTCACTTACAGCATCAGGATCATAGGCGATGAGGAATCGTCACTTATGGCACTTCTCATGGAGTGCTTGAGTTCACCCTTTCTACCATAGACTGTTAGCACCCTGTGCAATGAGGCAGCCGAGCCTCCAGGAAGCTCAGCCACAGCACCTGGTCTGTCTGATTTTCATGGCTCTGCTTAGTCCCCTTGCTCTTCAGCCTTCTTTTTTCCCTCTTCACAAGAGCACCTTCCCACAGACAATAAGAACAGATTCATTGAGAAACCCGAAAAGGCACAACACTTTCATAAGAAGAGAAAGGAAGAACCACATCCAGTGTAGCCACTGTCAGCATTTTGGCACATTTTCTTGTAGTGATTTTAAACACACAGGTTGCTTTGTTTTGTTGTAATTGCAGCATAAACACGTGTGACAGGTTTCCTCATTACCTCTAAAGTAATTCTGTCACCACAATCCACATATTCCAGAGGCGTGTATTTTTAGCACTGTGGCAGTCGTGCCAGACAGAGACTAGCTCCTCCTTTCTGGAGACTCCAGGAGCTTGCCCCCATGCTGTTCTTGACTGTCACAAGCAGTGCTTTGAATGGCTGCATGGTGGGAGCCAACTGGTTGAACCATCACTTCCTTTCATCATTGTTCTGCCATCTGGATTTTGGGGTGTTGCTTCTTCTTGTCCATTATACTGTGATGGACACCTTGGTTCTGAGTCATTTTCCTATTCAAAGTCCTTTCTTTAGGCATGTGCTGGAAGTGGGATTTCTAGACCAACGGTACAAACACCGGGGGAGCTCCTGGTGCACGTTAGCTCAGCCCCAGTATTTGCCATGTGGCTGCCACTATCTTGACTTGTACCAGAGAGAGGGTGGGAGGAAGTGGGCCCTGTGATTCAGAATGTTGAGCCAGGAGCTTTTCCATGGGTCACTTACTACCCTAACAGTTAAGGGAATTTTGTGACTAGCTCATGTGCCTTCCTTTGAAGACAAGTGGAGGCACAGTGGGTTTTTGTGATCCCTCTGGTAGAGTAGTGTTTAAGAGTTGGCCTATGCATGTACATATGTAAATATATTTACATATAACAATAGGGACACAGATCTATGTACATATATTTATATGTGAAGTATTAAAGTAGCGGATGGACTTTAGGCCTCTACTCAAATACTCCCTCAAGGTAAGAACACTTTGTTCTAATAACCTAGCATTCTGTGATGCTCACTTTCCTGACATGATCGCTGAAGACAAAGTAGGTGCATAAGCAAATGTGGTAAAGAAAGCTGATGGTGCCCAGCTATTAAAAGATATAGCGTCTGGGGTCTTAAAGGCTTGAAGATAAACAAGCGGCCATCTAGCTGAGAAGCAACAAAGTCCACACGAAAGAAACACACCAACCTGTGTGATCACGAGGTGTCAATAGGATCAGGTATCAGGCACCAGAAGACACAAAACAAACAATCATAGCAATGCAAACAATGGGTGGCAGAGTACAGACCTAAAGTCCATCTGTAGACAATTGGACATCCCCTCACAGAAGAGTCACAAGAAAGGGAAGAGCCAGCCAGGGTGCAGTATAGCACCAACGAAACATACAACTTTCCTTTAGTTCTTTAATGCTTTCCCTGCCCTCCACCACCTCTATCATGACCCCAGTTTTACCTTACAAATCTGGCTAGACCAGAGCATGTACACTGGTCCAGATCAGAGCTCTTGACGCATGGAATCCACGACAGATCAACCCCTCAGGAACAATAATGGAAGTAGTAAACCATGAGTGTAGATGGAAGGTGGGGGAGAAAGGGGGAATTGATACCATGATGGACGTATAACCCTACTCCCTATCCCCCACCCAGGGTGATGCACAGCAGAAACATGGGTGAAGGGAGACAGCAGATGGTGTAAGATATGAAAATAATAATAATAATAATTGATAATTTATCAAGGGTTCATGAGGGTGTGAGAGTGGGGGAGGGAGGGAAAAAATGACCAGCTGATACCAAGGGCTCAAGTCGAAAGAAAATGTTTCAAAAAGGATAATGGCAACATATGTTCAAATGTGCTTGCCACAGGGATGTATGGATTGTTAGAAGAGCTGGAAGAGCCCCCAATAAAAGGATTAAAAAAAAGAGAGAGTTGATCTGTGCTTCACAGGGTTAGCAGTTTGAAATACCAGCTTCTGTGCAGGTGAAAGAGGAAGCCCTCTACTGCCCTAAAAAGTTACAGTCTTGGAGACCCATAGAGGCAGTTCTTTCCTGTCCTGTAGAGTCACAGTAAGTCAGCATGGACTCAGCAGTGAGTTTGGTTTGGTTTTGTTAGGACACGGAATGAATGAAAACCCAGTGAAATCATCTTCCCTGAAAACAAGCCACCGCATACGGAAGGGCCCCATCGGGCCCTGCCTTAGTTGTCATATCATCCCCAGGTTCACACGGACACCCCCAAAGCCTCCCACACTGCTTGGTGCAAGTCTTGGTTCTGCTCCTTCTCTAGGCAGCAGTGGGTGGGTGGGGGCAGTATTGGTCCTGGGTGAGCCTGTTCCCGGGAGGCCCAAGACATCTCTGCGTGTGTGCTGTTGTTGGCTGGTGCTCAGGACAGCTCCATCCATCACCCCGTGTGGAGCTGGGCCTTCGTGTCAGTTCAGCCATCCTCCCACAAGTGGGCGAGGCTGAGTCCGGGACCAAGATGAATGGTATGGCGTGTGGAAAGGACGTGGCTTTTAAGTGCCCATGTTGATTTCTTAATATCTTCAACTTCCCCTTCAGAAGCCAGTTCCTGTCTGACCATCACTCACTCACATCTGAGGGTGGCAGGGGCGGCGCCCCTGTAAGTGTAAGCCATCCATCAGTGACCAGAGGCGTGCAATCCCTGTCCTGGGCTCCTGAGTGAGAGCAGCTGCGCCCAGGACTGCAGGCCGACTCATTGCCCCAGCATTGCTACCTTCTCCGGTGCCCAGTTGGCCCAGGGCAGCATTGGCTTGTGGCATAGCAGTCTTGGGTGAGGGTGTAATACTATGTCAGACAGACAGGCAGACAATGATGGCATGTGGTTCTAGCAGGCTCTCTGTCCTTCCCCAGCTCCTTCCTTCAGGCTCAGTCAGACAACTGTGTGTTGAATGGCCACAGGGAGCCAAGGGGGCATTTGAGAGTGGCCCATCCTGGGAGCAGGGATGGCTTTCTACCAACTTTGTTGAGGGTTGCTGAGGACAGTGGTAATGGAAAGCAGTTGGAATTTAGTTGATTTTATTCTTGACTTCAAAGTGTCTAGAGACGGTGCCTCTCTGAGTGGTGCCCACAGTAAATACCTTGTCTGCTAGCCCAAAGTTTGGGAGTTTGGGTCCACCTTTAGGTACCTCAGAAGAAAGGCCAGGCAGTCTGCTTTTGAAAAATCCATCCACTAGGAACCTTACCAAGTGCATTTCTATTGGGACATGCATGGGGTTCCCGTGCATTGGATTGGAGTCCACAGTAAGGGGTTCTAAGGACCATGCCCCTGTTTCATAGAAAAGGCCCAACTCAGGGCTCAGGAAGTGTTGCTATGGGCTTTTACAGCTGCACCAGGGAGGCAGACTGGATTTGGGCTGGTGACTGAGCTAGGGGAACCAGATTCCAGCCAGCAGCTTTCTGAAGTCAGCCAGACCTGGTTTTCCACTGATAGGAGCGTCCCAACTGGCTCTCCTGCTCACAGGTCCCTGGTACCCAGCCCCGAGTCTGGGACACCTCGCCAAGGCTGCCTAGATGTGGAGTCCACTCTTGCCTTCATCTTCCATACACCTGTACCTTTCCCCACATAAGGCATCGAGGCCTGGCACTGAAAAAACAAACAAAAAACGAGAAACCAACAAACAAAAAACCCCAAAAACACTGCCAAAGAGTTGATTCTGACTCAAAACGACCCTACTTCTGAGGCTATAAATTGTTCCAGGAGCAGACAGCCTCATCTTTCTCTCCAGTTGTGGCTGGTGGATTTGAACTCTTTGAGGTTTTCAGTCCAATGCTTACCCAACAGCGCCACCAAGATTTCTTAAAGACTTGGACAAAAGACGCAGATACTCAACTTCAAGTGGATCCTGGACATCTGTCTATCCTCTGAACACTGGGGATTGAAAGGCAGATGGGCTGTCTCAAAAGGCTGGGGCTTTGACCCTTCAGAACCCTGCACATGGTACCCCCGGCAGGATGAGCATTGATTATTTGCTGGGGTTGGGTCCTGTGCTTCTTGCTTTGGGGCCATTCAGTCTCACAGCAGCCCTGAGGTAGGCGCTTGGGTTATCCTCAGGCCTTGGTGAGAAGGGGCAGGAGGGGTTGCACCAGGCAGTCTGTCTGTAGGGCTCCAGTCATCATCCAGCCTGCATCCATCCTCCTCCTTGTGTGTGGATCCGGATAGTCCTACTGTTTATCTCAGACCTTGCCCGTGTACCACGCCCATATCAGGCTCTGCACACTGTGCATTCGGTTCCCAGAGCCCCATCTGGTCTGTGGCCACCCCTTTATCACCACTTTACCCTTCACAGGACCCGCCCCTTGCGTATAGGTGGAAACCTAGAGCCCTCTTGCTGTTTAGGATCTCTAGGAGGGCGGGCACTTGCTCCTGAGCAGCTGCTGCGTCCCCCCCAGGGCTGCTGCCACACTGGGCTTCCTGCTGGCCTCATTCCTGGTGCATCTCCTCTGAAGCACCAGTGGGGGTGAGAACAGGCCACAGAAATGTTTTCTTTTGTTATTTTGAATAAAACCTGGGTGAACCAAAATGATACTCTCAACATTTGGGATTCCCAACTAGATCGCTACAGCTTCTTTCTTCCTAAGATTTGAAAACTGCCAGTCAGTCAGAGTGTGATTTCTGAATGGTGAACAGAGATGACTTAGGGCGGGTGGGGTGGGGGTGTGGGGCAGGTGGGGAGAGAGGGCAGTGGAAGTAGACGGGCAAGGAAGCAGTGAGCGAGATAAGCAGGGGGATTCAGAAAGCAATCAGTTGTAGAGTAATCAGAGGGCTGAGGCCAGGTCCCCCGTGAGCCACGGCACACGGAGTCATTGCAGCTCACTGCAGACCGTGTTCTTAATCATTGCCTTCACCAGGGGGACAGACTCAACCGCAGGCCGGCTGCCCCCACCGGCTGGCCCTGTGACCTTGGAAATTTGTGGTCCCTCTTCAAGACCACATTTAGGGAACAGAGGGGTACTCTTCCCCACAGGGGGCTTTCGGGGGATTTAAGGAGAAAAACATGCTCAGAGGCTTAGCACAGTGTCTGCTTTCTGCCTTGGGGACCAAACCAAATTGCTGTTGATCTGCTCCACATGTCCAAGTAGGACTGTGCCCCATACTTGTATGGGTTTCAATAGGTGAGTCTTTGGGGGTGGGGTGGGAGTTAGGAAGTAGATTGGCTGGCCTTTCTTCCGTGGTACCACTGTCCCAGCCTCCTCCCACGGCCTCATTTCCGTGGGTTCTGTCACAGAGTGTGACCTTGTACTCAGACAGTACTTGTTCCGCTGCCCAGGCCCCAGGCAAGCTTCTTGTCCACCTGCCTTTGCTGCCCTCAGTCCATCCTCTCAGCAGGTTAGTGTAAGGCATCGATCCTCTCGCTCTGGCATGCACTAGCTTTCTCTCTCTGCCCCAGCTCCTCACCACCCAGCGGTTTGAGGAGCAGCAAAGCACACATAAGGAATGAACTAGCCAGTCTCCATCAAACTGGCCCCTGTTTCTGCAAAAACTAGTCCAGGTAACCCCTCTCTAAAGTCCATCTAGCAGATCTCTTGCACCCAAAAGACAGCTTCTTCACTACTGAAACCTAATCCCATTGCAAAGCAGTGACCTTGGCCACTCCCTAGTTTGTAGGACAGATGACTGGCATGGTGCAGCTGCAGAAACAACGTTCTGTGTGCACGGATGTACTTGTGCCTCTCACCCTCTCTCTCCAAGGGAGTTAATGGCCAAATGAAGGTTTTGAGTTATGTGTGGATTTCATTTATCCATCTCCTCACCACCCTCCCCCCCAAACCATTAGCATGGTTAATTAAGAGTTGTCAATACATCTTTGCTGGAGTATTTGATGATTTTTTCAGCAGGGAAGATTAGAATGAAGTCTTCAGATCTGGCAAGTGTCTCGGGACTTGTAGAGTAAATTGCAGGTTAAGCCCTCATTTTGATCCCGGGACCAGAGCCAGCGCTGTTTCATTGACATGTCATCAGCAGGGATCTGAGGGAGCATGCCGAGGGGCCCTTTGGGAACCAAGGGCCTCCTTGCTCAGGTTTCCCATTTGGAAAGGGTTTATTGCACTGTGAGTGCGTGCAGGTGATCGAGTAGAAGACTGGATTTCCAGTTGCTGAGGCCAGTGCTAAAAGACCCTGCTTATACATTATTAAAAACTACATGTTTGTATGTGCCGATATATGCATATGCCTACATACATATTTTTGTACAAGTAGAAATGTGTAAGTATACACATATATGTATGTGTGCATACACATAGGTTTTTGTGTGCTGTATATTTTTGTCCATATGGAGATGTTTGTGCATACCATATGTGTTTTTGTATATACTTGTGTTTATCTTTGTGCAATTAGAGATGTGTGTGCGCGTGCACATACGTGTGCATGTGTTCATCTACACTTTTTGAGAAGTAGGTGTTAGGGTGCGCAGCTAGCAGTAGAGATAAGGTAGCTCAAAAACCCATGATTTATGATTTACTAAATACATACATCAAGGACCCTGTGAACAAAAGTCTTTGCCTCACAGACAAGTCCTTAGGGACAAGCAGCTATCCCCTGTGGGCATGTCTTTCCTTTAGGCCTCATGTTGGCACTGCCCTTTACCTTTCCTTCTGCTGGAGGCCCTTTCAGGCCTAACACCCGTTTCCCCGCACAGTTAGTTGTGCCTTGAGATTGCCGTGAGAGGTAAACTAGCTTTATGACTTCCGCCACTCAGTGGACCTCTCGGTAGCACAGTACATATTTACAGTAACGAGTTGTGGTTTATTCATGGGGTCAGAGCACATCATCAAAAATAGTCCCCAAAAAGGGCCACTCAACCGCCATCCGTACTTTTCCTCCCACTTCATCAATGAATTATGCATGCATTACAAATGGCAATGAGGAGTAAAGGTCGGTTTAGAACAACACAGATTGGAAAATTACACCATTTGTTTAAACAGCATTTATTATTGATTACTCAGCATAGGAGCTGATAGAAACGCAAATAGTGGCCGCCAGATCATCTGTTTATGCAGGCCTGTTGAGAAATGCCGGAGCCCACCCTCGGCGGAGATTCCAAATGATGGCTCAACGTGCCAGCTCTCTTTTGGATGTGGACAAAGATACAGTTGGCACTTGCTTTCCTCACCAACGCCCTCTGTGACTGGCGCTTTCCCTCTTGTTCAGAAGTGTGCGTGTTGGGGGTTGGGGTGGGGTTTGGGGGTTCTTATGGTCGAAGTGATATCCTTCAAGGGCACATTTCTAAGGTCAAACTTACTTAACCGTAGTCAAGTAAAGCCATGCTTTATTAATAATATAAGTCATGATACAAATCACGTTTCGTACACGTGGCCTCTTATTTTGCCAGGCTCTGTCCTAAGGGCTTCACATGTATGGGTTGGGAAAAATGTATATTCACAAAATCATAAAAAACTTTATAAAACAAAACTATCAAAATGTGAAGCTACTGTTTCTGGACATGCCCACTATCTAGGTCTACACTTCTGAAGGCCGTGTTTTCATCCCCTTGACCCTACCCCCAAAGGATTCTGCATTCGTGGGTTGACGCCAGTCAGAATGGCAGTTTGGGCATTCTGGGTGGACCCCAATCATGTTGTTTTTCAATGTGCTTTGAGTTTGGGGAACAACAAAAATCATAGACCAGAGAGGGAAGGTTTCTCAATGAAATTCTCACGGGATGACGCTCGCTGCTCCCCAAGAACAGCAGGCGTGTGGCGTTGTTATGGAAGAAAGTTCCACTGCAATTTTCCAGGCCTTTTTCTCATCGGTGCAGCTTTCAGTTACCGTACCACTGCTCATAAAATATCCTTGTGGTCGTCATCCTGTGTCCTTCAAGAGAGTCAAGATGACCTCTTCGGAGCCTCAGAGACCAGTTGACATAAACTTCTCAGCTGAACTCACTGCCTTGAGTCGGATCGGCCCCGGAGATCCCCTCAGAAGCCACTGCCTTGAGTGGACTTTTCTTTTCTTTTGAAGGCACTCCAAGGAGACTAAGACAGTGCATTACCAAAAGAGCTTGTCTGCAGTCATCCATTTGTTTAGTATGTGCTGTTGGGGAAAAACCTATTCGTGTCTGAACTGGAATCCCAGTGGCAGTACTTTTTGATTTGCCCCCTGGTTAGGACTTGGGATCTTGCCGAAAGCCCTACAAATCATTACTGTGAGGAAACCAAGGTACATCTGGAGTCAGCAGCCTGTCCAGGACAGCAGAGATGAGGTGTTGCTATCTCCAGGGTGGTCCCCCAGCCTCACACTCAGTCGGCGCCCCTAGAACACCTGTGAGGGATACCTCAGGGAACTCCAAGTCCACTGCCACGGTGCAGCAGGGTGGGCCCAGCCCTGGCTTCTCTTTGTGCTTCGGCAGATTTACTGCATGCCAGGCAAATATGGTAACTGATGCCGTAGGTGGAAAATGGTCTGTTCATTTTACATAGAGAAATGTGAACACAAATTCTTAAATCAGATTTGGAAAAAAAACAAATCAAAAAACAACCAACCAACACCCCCTCCCAGAAAAAAAATACCGTGGAATAGGCTGCAGGCACAGCATGGTTGTGGGCATTGCCTTGGGTCGACTTCTGGCCCCTTGCTGGATTTCTGGACTTCTGGCCTCCAAGTTGACCCCTCAGTGGGCTGAGCTGATTCCACACCCCTGGGAAGGCCAGCCCAGCAGCTGCCCACCCTGGAAACCTGCTGCCCTCTAATCACGTGGCACTTGACGGGGATTTCCTTTCTTGAGCCCATGTCCCCAAGAAGAGTTTTCTAGAGCATGTATATCATACACACACACAGACACACACACACACACACACACGCATACACACACACCCTATCCATCTACGCTTTTATCTTGCCATAGAGATTTGCCATCTGAGCCTTATCACTCCAATTTCCCCCAACAGACCGATGGGGTGCAGCCTGTGCCTGCTGCCCCCTGCACCTCAGTGCCACCACAACCACATCCAGAGTGCTGAGCACTGGCACAGCCCAGGGACCTTCACTGTGGAGAGGGAGGCACAGTCTGCACCCATTGCTACTCCTCTCCCTGTTGCCCTGACATGAAGCCTGGCTGCCTTATTTATATGCACTATTCCCAAGGCCTCAGGTTTTCCAACCAGCCTAACTCTGCCAGAAGCTGGGAATGCCACCTTTCCTCTGTCCATTCCTTCTTGCTCTTTCTCTGGTGCTGTGTCCTTAGGAGACAGTAGAGTCCCATTTCAGGCATTCTCCCATCAACACGCTGGGCAGGAGCACCTACCGTTAGAGAGAGGAAAGGACACAGAACTAAAGACACATAAGGGATGTGGAAACTTGGGAGGCAGAGAAAACAAATGTAAATTCCTTTGGGTAAATGAGTGCTTGCGATGGCCTTTCTTTACCACTTAATGGAGAGACAGAAGCCAAATTCCTGAGTGAGGACACAGTTGGTCTCCCAGGGACCTTTTGGGGTTGGGGTGAGATGAAGAAGAGCAGATTCTTCCTGTACTCCCACCCCTACTTGCATTGCTTGGCACAGATCTGCATTTTCACCATACACCAGGGATAGTGGATGTGAAGATGCCCACAGCTGTGGACTGTTTCCATTAGCCAGACACTTCTCTGGCCTCCATCAGGCACGATCACATTTTCTCCTCATGCTATCCATCGAGGCTCAGTTGGGCCTGTTTTATAGATGAGAAAATTCAGGCTCAGAGAAATGAATGACTTCATTGTGTCGTGATGACATACTTAGTGTTAGCGTTTGCACTCGAGTTTATCTGACAGCCTCCCTCCCCTGCCCCACTTCCTTTCCTAAATGTAACAAAAGAAAGATTACAACTGCCACCAGCATCGGTGGGGACACCACAGGTGAGGCTCCCTACCCTTTCCCAGCTCAGCCTCCTCTTCTGTCTTCCAGAGACTTCCATCTGAAAATCTGGCTTTTTACATTCATTTCCCAGAAAGAGCATTTTGATCCAGTGAACCCTGCAACTTAGTCCAACGGAAGATAGCACTGAGCTGACTTTGAAGTGATCCTCTCTGGAGAGGCCCTCCTGATACAATTCAACTAATTTTCTCTCTCTCAGTTCCTCAGTTTCCCAAGAGAGTGGTTGTAGGATTAAGGGAGATTCATGATGTATTTGCATCCAGTGTCTATTTGTTGAGTGGGTAAATGAATGGTTGCTAATTTCCTACATAATTTAAAAAAAAATCAAACCCTAACTCACTGCCATCAACTCAATGCCAACTCATAACAACCCTATAGGACAGGGTAGAACTGCCCCTGTGAATTTCCAAGACTGTAACTCTTCATGGGAGTAGAAAGTCCCATCTTTCTCCTAAGGAGTGGCTCGGGGTTTTGAACTGCTGGTCTTTTGGATATGAAGCTAATGTGTAACCACCATGCCACCAGAGCTCATCCTACATAAACAGGAACACAGAGAGGGGAGTGGAAAACTGGCTCAGACCCTGCTCTTTGCCATGGCTTGTTGTCTGCTTCTGAAGCCTTGCTGGCTGCCATGGGTGGCCTGTGCATCTGGAAGACGCCTTTATTGTTTGTAAAAGGTGGGCCATCAGTCGCTCGGTGTACAACCTGTAGAACCATGCTGAGCAGGCCTGGCCTCCTGCATGGCGACTCCAAGAATCAGGCCAACCCGATAACTTTGCTTCCAGTGAGGACCAGGCAAGTCCTCTCTGTGTGGAACCTGTGCCCTTGGACTTGAGGCTGCCTCCTTTGTATTTCTTAGCAATTCAGAGCAATGCCAGTGCCGTGAACTCCTTAAACACGCACAGGGGCTCTTGGCCCCAGCTCTTCATCTAGCTGTTGGATTGTTTAAGGAAGGATTCTTGTGATTCTTCTTGGCTGACATGGCAGCTGTGATCTGTTGTTTTCCTAATCTCCCAGTAAACATTTGGAAAGAGAAGGTTTTTCGCGCTCGCACGCGTGTGTATGTGTATATGCACGTGAGTGCTTCCCTCATCTTGGAAGGTAAATAGAGCCATCAGATTTCACGAGTTTTCTTCCAAGTTTGCTCAGCTGCTGCTGCAGGTCTTTATAATGAGTGGCCTATGGCGCAGCAAGCAGGGCGTTTATTGAGCAGCAGGCAATGTGGAAGGATTTGGGGAATACCATCTGACAGATCCAGGCTTGTGTGAGGTAGTACCCCCTCTTCAGAGCCCCTGATGGAATCAGGGACCGGTGGCATATGACTCTGGGCATTTCACAAACAGTACAAATCACAGATAGAACCTCCCTCCCACGAGGAGAGTCTACTAGGAGCTGCATGGAAGGCACCACCTTTCACCCGCCCTCCCTGCCAACATGCAGTCAGAGCAGAGGCATCCTGCCCGCTGGCAGCCAGCGAGAGTTTCTCATGTGCCCTGTCCCCCCTTCCCAAATCCTCATTCCTGGGGCAGCTTCCTAATGAGATCCCAGCTCCTTTAATCCTTTGGAAAGATTGAGAACGAATCTCACCGCCTGCTACTTTCAGCAGAAGAGTGATTTGACGACTTCGGGAACTCTTGGAGCTCCAAGACGTAGCTTCTCACAGTCGTTCAGCCCATCCATCGTTGGCTGGGTGATCTGGACTCGTGAACTCCCCTGTCTTAGGGTTTTCCTTTTTCGTTCTTGAAACACCAATGGCCTACATTCCCCCTGTTATTGTCTCTGAAAAATGTCATGCACATAAAATGTTACACACTAAATTTTCTAGAACAATGTAGGTATTAGGTACTGCTGAGTTGCTCTCAAACTCACAGTAGCGTTATACCTGAACCAGCCCCACTGGTCCTGTGCCATCCTCCTACACGTGCTAGATGTGACCCTGTGGTGAGAGTCACTGTGCCAGCCCATTCCACCGATGGTCCTCTTTGTTGCCTACTCTCTTCCTCTACTACGCAGGGTGTCATTCTCTAGGGACTGGTCCTTCCTGATTATCTGTCCAAGTAGGGGAGATGGAGCTTTGTCACCCTCGCTTTGAGGGAACATTCTGCATGTTCTTCCAAGACAAATTTGTTTGTTCTTCTGAAGTCCTGTGGTATACTCCGCAGTCCTTGCTAACAACATTCAGAGCTATCAGTTCTGCTCCAGTCTTTCTGACCCATTGGGCAGCTTTGGCATGCATATGAGGCAGTAGAGAACGACATGGCTTGGGTCTGGTGCACCTTCATTTCCAGGGTGACATCTTGGCTTTGTAACTTTGTTACTTGTTGCTGTCTTCAATAGCAAACACAATAATACACTCTGATTTTTTTTCACAGCTGTTTCCACGGGTGTTGATTGTAGATCCAAGTAAAACGAAATCCTTGACAACTATCATCTTTTCTCTACTTGTTATGATGTTGCTTACTCGTGAGTTGTGAGGATTTTTGTTGTCTTTATGTTGAAATGAAGAGCTCTAGTGGGGTAGTGGT
Source organism: Tenrec ecaudatus (assembly GCF_050624435.1). Classification (NCBI taxonomy): domain Eukaryota; kingdom Metazoa; phylum Chordata; class Mammalia; order Afrosoricida; family Tenrecidae; genus Tenrec; species Tenrec ecaudatus. The sequence continues at coordinate 67,615,377 of NC_134547.1, forward strand.
TATGAGTTGAGCTGTAATCTGCAAGGTTAGCAGTTCAAAACCACCAGCCCACTTCGCATAAGAGAGACTGTACTTTCTAATCCCTTTAACACTCACAGGGGCACTTCTACCCTGTCCTACAGGGTTGCTGTGAGTTGGCATTAACTCGATAGCAGTGAGTTCAGAGGGATTTTTTTGTTTTAAGTTGAAGTATACACACTGTAGGCTACAGTTTTTTATCTTCAGCGGTAAGAGTTTCAACCTTTCTTAGCTCTCAGCAAGAAAAATAACTATGAAATTTCAAGTCAGATTATGGATAATCCAGATGTAGAAAAACCTGTCTTAATTGTATAAGATGAATTTTGAATTGCTAAAATTCAAAAATATCCCCCATGTGATTAAAAATATTTTATTGCAAGTGCACAGCCAGTAAAACTTTAATGTGTTCCAGGCACTAACCAGTAGTGTATTGATTTCACGTTTGCTAATGATGTCGGAAGGAAAAATTTAAAATATATTAATCGTGTGAACAAGAAGAAACCATCATATTGCTGCAAAATGCCATTGTTCCTTTCCTAACCCAGTGTCATCGAGTGGATTTTGATTCCCACTGACCCTGTAAGACAGTAGAACTCCCCCTTTAGGTTTCTGAGACCTTAATTCTTTTCAGGATCCTGCAGCTTCATCTTTCCTCGTGCTGTTGGACTTGAGCCACTGACCTTATGGCTAGCAGTCCATTGTGTAGCCTGCTGTGCCACCAGGACTCCTACTGCTCATCTACCAAACTCAAAACCACACTCACTGCCATGAGTTGTGACACCTAGTGACCCTGCAGGACAGGGGAGAACTGCCCCTTTGAGTTTCCAAGATTGCACCTCTTCACGGGAGTAGAGGGCCCTTCATTCTCCCTCTGAGGGGCTGGTGCTTTTCAACTGGTGACCTGTGGGTTAGCAGATGAACTGCTAATCACTATGTCGCCAGAGCTCATGTTCATTTAAGTCACCAGTGTACTGTTAGTATCCTATTTACTGGATTAAAGCTAGAGGGTTAAAAAAGACACTGGACAGCCTGGGTATGGCCTCGCTGGCAGACAGTAGTGGCACTCTTTGCTTTTGGAATTAACTGAGGAGGAATGATAGGGAAACCAACATGCCTGCAGAGGCAAATGGTCTCTGGAAATCTGGATTCTCCTGCTTCTAGAGCCTGGTGTACTTTTGTGGGGCCTGTTCCCAGGTTCTGCTTCGGGGAGATTTATAGGCCTGTTTGGCGTTCTGCTGTCCCACCTAGAAGGTAAGTGACACAGCCCAGTTGTTCTCCATCTAAGCTTGGCAAACAGGTTGGACAAGAACATATGTTTTATGTGCTTATGCGGCCCTTAAAGAGTATTCCAGATACTCCCCCGTGCCCCCCACCCCCGCCCCCTCCAAGGCACTCTGCATAGCCAAGGCCCACATGGCTTTTCGCTCTGTAAGTGCTCCTAGTATTATCTTGACCTTAAAGTTTACAGGGTAAAGGAAACATTTATGGAACAGTTAAGACTAGTTAGAACATAACGACTTGCCTCATTATCACACTCTACAAATCTCCACTTTGCAGAGTTCATTCCCCCACCTGCTTTCCCAGCTTATTTGGCCTGCAAATACCGTCACTGCTGCTCGTGTAAGAAAGCACAGGGAGCTAACTCCTCATTCCCTGCCTGAAATGGGCCAGAAATAAGAACCTTTAAGAACTCGTAAAGTCATTTAGCACCACGTTAAAAAGAAAACACCCACTATTTTGAAACATTTCTCTAAGTATGTGTTTGAGTTAGTAATAGGATTTTTTAAAAGGTGTCCAGTCACTTATTTAATCTCCTTAATAAATAATCAGTCCCTATGAATCAGCAAGCTAAAAACAAATATATAATCGTAGGAGAGTTGGTAAGAGTCTAAAAAGACATAACCAAAAGCCAGCAAGTATTAGATTTTTTTCTTCAGGTTTATTAGCAGAGAAGAGACACGATGTGGAAGAGAGAGAGGATTCCACCTGTTTGCGTGCGAAAGGGACCGAGGTTGAGACTGATACTCTGCCCTGGTCAAGAAGTACAGGGATGAGAATTCTCATATGTGGAGGCAGGATGCACGATCTGGTATTGGAATTCTTGAGGTTTAACCTGCCTTTCACTTAGTGTTTTTGTATCTAAAACAAATGCCATTAAGGAATAGTTGGAGAAACACCTGAAAATGCACACACCAAACCAAAGCCCAACTCACTGTTGTCGAGTTGATGCTGACTCATAGAAACCCTATAGGACAAGACAGAACTGCCCCTGTGCGTTTCTGAGACTGTTACTGTTAATAGGAATGCAAAGTCCAGTCTTTCTCTAAAGGAGTGGCTGGTGGTTTCGAACTGCTGACCTTTGGATCACATTCCAACTCTTAACCACTATGCTACCAGGGTTCCTTACAAAGCACATATCACACAAACAAAATAACCCAAACTCACTGCCATCAGAGTCAGTGTGGACTTGTGGTGCCTCTCTCTGTGGGTTTTCCAGACTGTAACTGTTTATAGGAGTAGAAAACCCAGTCTTTCTCCTGAGCTGGTAGTGGTTTCGAACTGCTGTCCATGCGGTGCGCAGCCCAATGCATAACTACTACACCACCAAGCCTCCCAGAATGCACATACAGTCATAATTCAAAAAAAGCAAACTCACTGCCATGGAGTCAATTCTGACTCCCTAGTGCCAGTGTTGGTTTCCAAACCCAAAGAAACAAAATCACTGCCAACTCAAAGTCACCCGTAGGACAGGGGAGAACTGCCTCTGTGAGTTTCTGAGACTCTAACTCTGTACAGGAGCAGAAAATCCCATCTTGATCCAAATTCTACCAGTGGTGAAACTGGCGATACTGGGAGTATGGAGGGAAGGTGGGGTAGAAAGGGGAATCGATTACAAGGATCTACATATATCTTCATCCCTGGGAGATGGACAACAGAAAAGCGGGTGAAGGGAGACGTTAGACAGTGTAAAATATGACAAATAATAATAATTTCTAAATTATCAAGGGTTTGTGAGGGAGTGGGGAGCGGGGAGGGAAGGGGCAAAATGAGGAGCTGATATCAAGGGCTCACATAGAAATCCAATAGTTGAGAATGATGATGACAACAAATGTACAAATATGCATGACACAATGAATGTATGTATGGGTTGTGATAAGAGTTGTATGAGCCCCCAGTAAAATGATTATGAAAAAAAAAAAGAAAGCCCCATCTTTCGCCCAGGGATCAGCTGGTGGTTTGGAAGTGCCACCAGGGCTCCTCGCCCCTGCCTTCTTCGTGCCATGGAAACTGTAGTAGAACAAATTAGACTACTCAACAATTGAGTGACCCCGAGAGCACAATATTACACAGTTTATACAAATACCTACAAAAGATGAAAACATTTAGGTGATTTTTAAAGGCTTTTGTTATTTAAAAAAATATTCCAAGTGAAGTCCTACGTAGGTACAATGTCAAGTAGACTAATGAAAGAACCTCAGACTTCTCAAAGATTTAGGAAATCTGTTTTTTTACCCTCTTTTTTTCAAATCACGAATATGAAGCTAAAGAAAAATTGTTTCAACTTGAAATTTAATTTGGGGAGGCAATATAAATCACCCATCTCATATTTCTGGGGAACTAGAGTAATTGACCATTCTAACATGCAAGCCTCATTTTGTTGGCTTTGTCATTGCTTTGCCTAGTCTTGCAGTTAGATAAATTCAAGAGCGAACTGCACTTTTTCCTAGCAGCTGCCATATATAGCATTGTGGCTGCCAATTTGCAAATGATTCCTGAATTGTGAATTGAAGCCCACGAATCTGTATCTTCTGTATCAGTTAGGTTGTCTGAAGGGAATGGTCCCATGAGTTAATCCATTTATCTTTTCTATTATCTCAAAGCTTCCTAAGAAATTAAACTCACTGCCATCAAGTTTATGTTGAATCTTAGGGACCCTGTGGACAGAGTAGAACTGTCCCTGTGATTTCACAGACTATAAGCTGTTCCTGCAGAACAGCTAGTGGGTTTGAACTGCTTACATTGTGGTTAGCAGACCCCCTTGTAATCCCCCATTGCTGCCAGTGCTCCTTCATCTAAAAATTTTAAGAAGTTCAGTATTCCCTGCACCCAGAGAAGTATTTTCCATTTCTGAAGTCTGGAGCAGCCCAGTAACTCACTGGTTACCATCAACCAGATGTTTAGAGAGACAGTGTGAGGGACATGGAAGAGCTGTCCTCTGGACACCTAGGGTTATGGGGCATGCCCTGCTAGCACCCAGCAGCAGACATCAGCGACAGAAGCCTCCATGTGCTTGCCAATGCCTTTATTTCTGAGGGTTTTAGGATACAAGACGTTGACCCATGTTGAGGTCTAGAGAAGGGCCCTTCCTCTCTAGAGCCTAGGGTATTATTGCCTGCAGACACACATTCATCTACCAGACACCGTTTTAGACATTAGGGCACAGCGGTGAACAAAGCAAAGACTTGGTCTTTTGGAGCTTTTTTTATAAGGGATATGCATAGAAATCGGGAGTGAGTTAAAAGTCAGTGTGAGGCAGGCTTTAGATACTTGTTTGGGGGACTTTAAGGAGCTCTTGTGGTGTTGTCAGGGAAACATTGGAATTGTTACTCACAAGGTTGGTGGTTCAAGGCCACCAGTCTCTCTGAGGGAGAAAGATGAGGCTGTGTAGTCTCGTACAGATTTATAGACTCAGAATCTGGGTCACTATGGGTGAGGATCAACTTGATGGTTGTAGGTAGTGAGATTTTATTCCTCCCTCCCTCCCTCCCTTCATTCCTTCCTCCAGGCATGCCTATGTGGTGGTGGGGGGGGGGAGGGAGTCATCTCAGTTTTCCAGAACAGCCCACAATAAAATGATTTTTTAAAATCTTTTTTAAAAATGGGAGTAGAGAAGTAATGACAGCTGCCTATTGCTTAAAGCGAAGGTTGTACTTTGAACCATTCCTGGGGAACAGACTGCACTAGGAGGGTGGTGGCCACGCACCATCGACTGCCCCACCCATTCCCTCTCACTCACTGCTATCCGGCCAATGCTGTCTCCTAATGACCCCCTGTAGGTTTCTGAGGCTGTAACTATTTACAGAAAGACCAGTCTTCTGTGGTGCTATTGCAGGTTTCAAACTGCTGACCATGGGGATCGCAGGCCAATGTGTAGCCACATATGTAAATACTGGTAGTATGTCCTTACAGCAGATTGGATGAAGAGACAGTATCTTGTCCTTGTGAAATATGGCCAGTGGATTTCTCCAAGCACTCAATCTTCTGAATGTCTCCTGTGCCCCAGGCAGAAGGGGCTGTGGAGAGCCCATTCCCAAGGCCCATGCCTGAAATGGGTTACTGAAGCACTTCCTGGTAATTACTCCTCTCTGGGGGACTTTGTCCCTGGAACTGCCCTTCTCCTTGTATCTGTGCTTTCTGACTGGTTGTCATACTTGCTGGAAGTAGGATTGTGGTCTTTGTAGCTGCATTTCAGGTCTCAGATCAAACCAAACTCACTGCTATCACTTTGGTTACAACTCATAGCGACCCTACAGGACAGAGTAGAACTGCTCATGTGGGTGTTTGAGAATGCCAATCTTTTTTTTTTAAACAGTTTTATTGGCACATTATTTACATATCTTACAATTCAATTGTTCACGCGATCAGTCATATCAAGGAGACTCTTACAATCATTACCATATCAATTGGTTAAATCGCCTTTAAAATGAGTTGTACAGTCATTTCTAGTGCTCCCTTTCCCTTCCCGCCTTTATTTCCCATGCCAGGAATCCTCCTTCCTTCCCCATCACCCACTCCCCACCCTGCATCCCCTATTAACCCCTGTATCAATTATTTTCAATATGCATCCACTCCTGTGGGTCACACACTGGGATACCCAACAGAAACAATAAAAACCAAAATTGAAATAAGGTGGTAAGGATAAAATAATAATAGTTGTATAAAGACTAAAATATAAGTAATGGGTAAGAAATTACCCATCAATATTCCAAAAATCAGGGAAGAAATTTCTGTCATGGAACAAGTAAGAGATACTAGCATCCAGAACCAACTCAGGTTGGGTCTGTAGGGAGAGACTGTAAATCTTCACAGCTATAAAAAGCCTCATCATTCTACCGTGGAGTCACTGGCAGTTTCAAACTGCTGGCCTTGCCGTTTGCAGCCAAACATGTAACCGGACACACAACCAGGACCCCTAGCTGGTGTAAAATTGCTTCCTCCTCAACCTACTGCCCTGTTAAAGAGACTCAAGCTTCCCCCCCCCCCCCCGCAGAGACTCTGCATGGAGCCTTTGGTGGACAAGGCAGAGGAGGGAGGGCTTGAGATGTAGGAGATGTCACCAGAACTACAGGAGAGAAAACAAATTTTAAAAAGCCACCCAGATTTCATCTCCCTTACGCCGTGATCCCTCTCCTCCTTGTGTTTGTTTGTTTTTGTTTTTTTCATCTACTGTCCCCACACACGGCTTATTTTCACATACGTGCATTTTAGTATGTTTTACATGCTGAGTTGCGATCATCGGGCCCTCCAACTCTAGAAAAATGTGTGATTTCAACCACATGCTGGGTCACCATGGGCTTGTGGTGGGCGATTCCTAGATCTTAGCCCCAGGTGGCCACTGTGATGCCGAAAATTCGAAAACACACAGGCGTATTTTCAGTCCCACAGTGAGACGTGCAGGGTCATGTTCAATCACGACAGCCACTCTTCTTGTGGGGCTCCACCAATCAGCATTTGCATTCAGAATTTGCCTGTGTAAGTTGTATTTCAAATCAATAATGCAAAGTGCAAAACCCAGTGCTGGCCCCCAACCCAAGAAATCCCTCCGCCTCCCCTTCAATATATCAAAGAGTCCCACTGGTACAAAATGTTTAAAAGTGTGCATGGAGCTTCTTCCCACTGGCGACGGGCTATCTGTCTTCATCCCACAAACATATTCTGAGCATCTACTGGCAAACAAATAAACCAAACCCTACTGCTGTCAAGGTAGCTCAGACTCCTAGCAGCCTTGTAGGACAGAGCAAAACTGCCCCATAGGGTTTTTAAGGCCGTGCCATTTCGACTTCATTTGTTTAGAGCAGACCAAACCAACCCCATGACTGTCAAGTATATCCGCCCCATAGCAAACTGGCAGCACCAAGTAGAACCACCTGTGGGGTTTCTGAGGCTCTCAAATGAGGATAGCCAGCCACCTCATCTGTTTCCTGGGGAGTGGCTGGGGGGCTGGCACTTTACCCCCTGCACCACCAGGGCTTAGAGTATTATGGTAACCGGTGTTGGGGGACTTCATTTTGTTCTTCTTCATTAAGCAAATTTTATTCATGGCCAACTAGGTGGCCAGCCATAGGTTGTGGGCTGAGAAATGGGATTTGATAATGGGACAGATTTGCGGTCCACTTGACCGTCTCTGGTTACCACAGAGACTATAGCCCTGCCACCATGATGCTTAGTCCAGCAGATAAGACCTCAACCTGGAGTGATGGAGAATTGGGGGACATTCCTTGTGTAGAGCTCACAGCTGGCCTGAGTCATAGCGCTGAACCTGTGAAGCCTTAAGCCTTCTAGAACAGGCCACTCTGGGCTACACAAGACATGTGTGGAGAAGACAGGTTGAGAGGGAAGATGCTGCCCTCACGCCGATGGACATAGATGTGAGAGCCCACAGAGTTCCTGTGGGAGCCAGGGCATCGGCACCATCCTCTCAAGGCTTTTCAGAAACCAGCAACCACGCCATCAGCCCAAGCAACAGCATCTTGCTGCGCTGCACCCAGGACACACACACGTCTTCCGGCTCCCTCCTCCGGCTCTCGCCTCTGTTTCCCTCATGTCTGCCTGCTCTGGGTAGCTATGCTCCACACCATAACAAAACTGCAGCTAAGGTCGTGGACCCAGTGCTCTCAGCAACCCTCGGACAAGAGGCAATCTTCCCAGCAGCTGCCTGAGTGCCCAGGGCTGCCCTCTGAGTGGACCAACCCAGGTCATGAGCCCATCACTGAAGCAGTCACATGGCCATTCCTGATAGTTCTGGTCAGGGTCGTGTGCTCACCTCTTGACTCAGCACTGGGGGCAGGGTGGTTGCCCCTAAGGTTGAACTGGGCTGCTGCTACCGAAGGAAGGCTCAATGGGTGCAGGGCATTCAAGGCAACAGAAGCCCACCCGAGCCCACAGTGTGATCACACACCCTAAGGAATCCTTGACAGGAGTCTTGGTGGGATAGTGAGTACACATTGGGTTGCAATTAACATATCATCAGTTTAAAGCCACCAGTTGCTCCAAAGGAGAAAGAAGAGGCTTTTTACTCCTGTAAAGAGTTCTCAAAAGCCAAATGATGAGGGGGACACTGCCAGTCCCACTTTACAGATGAGGAAACTGAGGCTTTAAGTGGTGAAGGCGCTTACCCAAAGTCTTATAGCCAGGATAGGGGCAGATTCTGGGCGGGCTGCAGGTCTGCTGGACACTGGAGATAGACACAGTCCCTCCATCTCTGTCTTTGGTGCCAGGGGTTGCCCATTGCAGCCTGTGGGCCCAACCCGATCCATTGGATGTTTTTAACAGTCTCAAAGGCAAGGATGGCTTTGAGGAAAAGAACATCAGAGAAAAAATGATATTGTAGGCATGTGAGAGTTGTATGGAATTGAAGTACCCGTGTCCATAAATAAAGTCTCACTGGAGCTCAGCTGCCCTTTCTTGTGCGCATGTGACCCATGTGACGTTGTTGGGACCAAGGCTAGGTGGTCTTCCAAGCCTAAGAGTCCCTCACAGAACCCTTGGTTAGGACACTGCCCGCCACCTCTCTCCACCCCTTGCGTTCCTGTTCGTAGGGAACATTGAGATTCCTGGGAGGATTGAGAACCAGCCTGTGGGCTCTGCAGTAACCAGCTGTGGGAGTCTAGGCAGTTCCTTGGTTGTCCTGGCTTCCAATCCTTCATCAGTCAATTGTAGGTCATGACGAGTCATGACGAGTGAGTTGTAATGAGCACCCACTCCATGGAGAGGTGTTAGGTTTAGCCCAGTTACTGGCGCTCAGCACACATTTGATACATAGTAAGTGCTCGATAAACATGAGGTGGGCTGTTCTTTTTAAATTTCTGCCTCTCATAATTTTACATCTATGTCTATTCCAAAAGGGGCAGAGACATTTCTGCCTCATTTAGCATGGAGTGCTTAATGTAGCCACGTGGAAATTAATTGCTTGTTTTGTTGTTATATAATTAAGAGCTTAATTAAAAAGGAATCACTTTGCACTTCATTTTCACCATTTGAACAATTTGGATATTCTGTTTTATAGCCCTGTATGATTTGTCCATATTTTTCACAACTTCTCCTAAATGGAACTCAGTCACCAGGATGTGTCTTCTCTGTCCACACCTCCTATAGTGCGTGTGTGTGTGTGTGTGTGTGTGTGTATTAAGTGATAGGGGTCGAGGGGTGGGCAGCGAAGGCTTTGTGAGTCGTGAGCACCTGAGCAATGCTGTCCGTGGGTAGCGTCATGGCTGCCCCAGACTCGTGGCCAGTCCAGGTGTGACAGAGCATAGCTGTTCATTTGTGTGTTCTTGTTATAATCTTCACAAAAGCAGATTACCAGGCCTTTCTTTCATGCCACCGCTGGGTGGGTTACCCTGCCAACTGTTCAGGTTACTCTTGGAGCACAAACTCCTGCACCCACCCTGGCTCCTGCAGCCATTGGTAGCGAAACCCAGAGCAGCATGCCCAGCCTAAAAAGATAAGCCGGGGACCTGGCTGATGGGATTCTCTATCAGGACTATGGTCCGAAGCAGCATGCCGGGATGACTCTTGAGCTACTGTGTTGCTGGCAGCGATTCCACTGATATTTCACAGACCGTCAGGGTCACCTGTGGGGGTCGGGTCTCAACAGTGCTTTTAGGCTAAAATCAACTTGGAATAAAGAAAGACCAGTCGGTCCAGTTCTGAGGGACCCACCTCTTAGGCACCTCATTGGAACATTGCCGTCACTCTCTTGGCCCCGCCTCCCCAAAGGGATCACTTTGGCGTTACTGAAGTGACTAAGCAGCTAGGACGGCCACCTGGCCTCCGTCTTGTTGGTTTGGTCCAAGACAAGGAAGGGCTTCTTTTCAATTACAAAGACATGCCGACGTATATGAACAATTTACAAAATTCGTGAGCTCTATAAAGGGGTTAACTATTCTCTTCTTCTCCTCTCTCCAGCCCCTCCCTGAAGTAATCACTGTCATTAGTTTTGGGTTCTTGCATCTTTCTTTTTTACTTATTTATTCATTTGCCAAAGAAAACAAACACAAAACACCACCATCTCAACATTTTTTGTATGCACAATTGAGTGACATTCCTTTGTGTTCATCATGTTTCGTGTCTTTGTCAACACACACACACACACACACACTCAGATTATTTGCTGAAACCAGCAGTAGTCCTCTTACTCGCCCTCAGTGGTGTCAGAGTGTCTGTCTGTCCAAGACAGGAAACACAGCATCTCCTTTTTCACGGCTGCATCATAGTCTGCAACCTACAGGGCAGGCACTCAGGCCCATAAATGAAGTGTACGCCTGAGCTCTTGATGTGGCTTAAGAGCTTTTTAAGTAGCTCACTCCTTCCTGGCACACTGCAGCCAGACATATCATAGGTCAAGATGTTTGTTTCACAGATGGTTTCAATTGTCCCCAATTAATGTCCTGTGAAACCCCTTGGAATGGAGACTTGGAAAAGCACACTAAGATCCTGTGTCATTCATTCCTGGCTGCCCTGTTCCACGGCTCGTCACACACACGCACACGTGCACGCGCGCACACACACGCGCATGCTGGCCTGTGACATGCTGTTTAACACAGTGAGTTATGAGGCGTGGAGAAAGCTCGGCATCTTCAGCCACCAATTTAACCAACTGGTGGCTCCAAGTGCTGCGTGCCCGGCGTTGCCAGCCTCGTCAGAGCCACGCACTCTCTTTATCTAAAATTTATTAGCCAGCTTCAAACCTGCTTGCCAGCTCGCTAATGGAAGCCTTTTGAATCAATTTGCTCCTATAATTTAAACAGCATTTCAATGTATATTGTTGAAGCAGAGACGACTTGCAGCTTCTAGCCAGTAAAATTAATTATTTATTATCCTTTTCATAAATACCCCCCCACCCACCAGACCAGCGCGGCTGAAAAATGCTTAGGCTGTTTAAACACACCTACACCCGCACAGCATGTTCCGATGGCTAATTTGAAAAAATGTCACAGTATTAGTTTTCATTTACATCTGTCAGGAAACATTTATATCTACACATAAGGATTTTCTCACCACCCCCCCTTCCCAACCCCACCTTTCACCAGATATGTTTTATGGAGTCTGCATTTAATCCACACTTACAAATTGGTTTCTGTTTTTTTAACAAAAGCCACCTTTTCAGCAGAAATGATGTGTGAGATGTCACAGATCGAACTTGCTCTCAATGACAGCTGATTTTAAGCTTCGGAATCAGGCAACTAGCTGTCTTTTCTGATGGCTACTTCCAAACATCAATCTGGTTATTTTATGGAAAGAAGCTCAGAGTCCGGTAATGTCCCGTCACCTGTGACTGTTGGAAAAGCCCTGGTGATGGAGAGGTTAAAGCCCACAGTTGCTCGCCAGTAGGTCTGGGGTTCGAGCCCTGTCAGCCACTCTACGGGCGAAAGATGAGGCAGTCTGCCCTGTAGTGGGCCTATGAGCTTCAGTGGGCTCAGGGGCAGTGAGTTTGGAGCCCTGGTGGTGTAGCGTGAACGAGTTGGGCTGCAATCTACATGCTCAGCAGTTTGAAGCCTCCAGCAGCAACTCGAGAGATAGATTGGGCTTTCTACTCTTGTAAACAGTTAGTCTTACAAACCCACAAGGGCTCACTTTGGGTGAGACATGGGAGATACTAAGATACCCCAGCTGGTGGTATACTGGTTATGAGTTGGGCTGCTAACCACAAGGTCAGCTGACAAAGCTGTCTGATCCTGTAAAGCCAGTGTCCTCAAACTGGCCCGCGGGCCACATTTATCTAGCCCGCTGAGTGTTTTTGCCCCATTTGTTACTTCAAAATAAAATATGTGCAGTGTGCATAGGAATTTGTTCATAGTTTTTTTTTTAACTATAGTCCAGCCCTCCAACGGGTCTGAGGGACAGTGAACTGGCCCCCTGTTTTAAAAAGTTTGAAGACCCCTGCTGTAAAGAGTTAGAGTCTTTAAAAAAAAAATCACAGGGCCATTGTCCCCTGCCTGTAGGATCTCTATGAGTCGGAATGTCCTCAGTGGCAGTGAATTTGGAGTTCGTTGTTTTTGCCTTACTATGAGAGATACATAAGGCATTGGAGTGTTAGTGTGCGCCAGTAGTTGCCTTTCCAGTCTCTCTCGAGTTGATTTGGCCACAGTCCTCCGATGAGTGGGGGGCATCCTGTCCTCCCAGGTCATTCTGTTCTAAGTGAGCGTTGCTCCCTGGATTAAAACCCAAGCCTCTCTGACTCTCTCAGCTGTTAGGCTTTTCACCACTGAGGTTCTATCAAATGCAGTCATTATTTTTGCTCAGTTTTAGAGTGACTGGCTGTAATTTTTTTATAGCTTTCTTAAATTAATACTTCATACTGGTTATAAATCACCTGTTAAGTTGATGGGTCTGTGTATTTTTGGCATTTGTCTGGTCTTTAGATACTTTGCTCCTCTGAGGATGATATATATGCTGAAATGGGACATAAAAGCCAGCCGAGGGGGACCGGACCGTGCTGTGTGGGCCCGGCTCCCTCGGGGGCTTATCGGGAGGAAAGAGACACCCTTGGGAAGCATCAATAGATGCCACATACACACCTTGTATGCTTGTTCAGGCCACACCGTGGTTTTTTCAAGACCTCGTTGTCTTAGAAATGTTTCAGCCTTCACTGGTTTGAAAAGTTCCTTTTTTAATTTAGCGTAATTGGTGATCAAATTTTAAAAATGTTTTTCTTTTCTCTCCCCTTTTAGATGATAATTTACCCAACTCTAGAAGTACATCCATCATAAGCTAATCATTCTCAGTCCTATCTTGAAGTAACCAAGAATAGGTCCATGGGGGTCATCCTATGCAATTTTTGAGCCCTAGTTATTTTTCATTACATATTTATTTAATTTAGTGGCTTCAGATGTTTTTGAACGTTAGCTCATCAACAGATGGCTTTCTCACCCACCTGACTTTCAAATCTGTTTCTGTCCTGGGAATTTTGCTTAGGTTGAAGGAATGCGTGCATGTATCTTGTCAGGGGACATCAGAAGCCCATGTAAAGTCACTCTTGCTTCCAGCAGTTCACTTGCCGAATCAGAAATGCCAATCTGCTGAAGTTACACATTGCCCAGCTTTCGGTCAGGTCTTTGGGTATCGCCTCTGGAAGCTGTTTCTGCATTTGCATGTTAGTAGAAGACTCCAGTGTCCTGGGAACCCATCGTGTGATGGTTACCAGCTCTGGCTTCTCCCAAATCTAGATTCAAGCAGGGAGTCCACAAACCACACCAATCAGTATTCCTTACAGCTTGAAATGACTAGCAGCTGTGGACTCACGGCAGCTCCAGGGATGTCAGAGGAGGACTGGCCTTCACTGGATTTTCAGAAGGTGACCTCCAGGCCTTTCTCTCAAGACACGTTTAGGTGGACTCCAACCTGTAATCATCTGCTTATCCATCGAGTGTGCTAGCCGTGCCTACTACCAGGGAGTCCTTGTAGCATGACAGGTGTCGAGTCACCACGATGAGGAAGGGGCTTTGGGGTGACAGGTTGTCGTTGGTGCTTGGATTCATCTTGACTTCCTGATCACCACGAAGACTAGTTTTTCCATAGCGAAAATAGTTGCACGAGACTCTCCCTGGAGAGGGGCCTGCAGGTATAAGGAGGCACTTGTACTATGCTCCAACCTTTAATTATACCTAACAGGTAAATTCTGTGAGGAGAGCATGGGGGTTTAGTAATTTATCCCACCATTTCTGTTGGGATTCTTCCCCCCATGTCCTCCCCCCACCCCCACCTCAAGGATTACTTTATACGTGTTACTAGTGTGCAACTGGGTCAGACAGACTGATGTTGCAACCAGCCTTCCCAGTTCACCAGTCAGGAAAGAGGACCAGTAAGTCACTCAACCTCCTGGAGCCGCAGATGCCTCCATTACAATTGAGAGTGTTCCCAGTCACTTATTGCTGCATACCCCCAAACTATGAAGCTCAAGACAAAAGCGTTTTAATTTTATCTCATGACTTTGGTGAGTGAAGGTATTCAGGCAGGGCTCAGCTGGGCGATTCTTCTGCTTCTGGCATCTGCGGAGTTAGGTCCATTTGTGGTAATCAGTCGGTAGATGAGCTACCCCCGGAGAGTCACCCATATGGTTAGTGCCATTCTGAGGGTGTGCCTGAAGTGCTGGGCTCTATAGGGACCATTGCTGGGCACCTATCCATGCTGTCTCCTACAGGGCAAACTTCTCACATGCAGGCCAGAGCACTCAAAAAACGTCTTCCAACCAGTAGCAAGTAGACCCGTGCCTGGAAACAGACCTGATATTGCTGACTTATCACAGTTTGGTTCAATCAACCACAAAGCCCCCTCAGGCTCTAGGTGAGGAGGCACATTTTCGGATGGTAGGAATGTCAAGGAATGCACGGCTGTCTAGTCTGCCAGAGTGGGTAACTGCAGTGTCTACTTCATTCCTTTCCGAGTACGTCCTGACTCTCTGAACTCTGCATGAGGTGACCGTGTAAAATATCAGGGACCTAGACAGGTCTTAGGGGATGTGCAGGAAATTGTCGCTGTTAACAGTGACAACGGTCGTAATGATAATAATGCCCCAACTGCCCCCATGTCAGTGGTTTAAGATCAGGAAGGACTTAGAGGCGTGGGAGAGGGTGGCATTATTTCTCTTGCCTGTCACCTCCACAAAGCCATATGTCCAATAGCAGGCATGTAAAAAAGATGTAAGCACCTTTGTCATTGGAGCTTCCTTTCACTTTCATTGGAGCCCTGGTGGAAGAGTGGTTACATATTGGGCTGCTAACCCAAAGGTCTGCACTTTGAAACTACCAGCCTCTCAGCAGGAGAAGAGCCGTTTTCTACTGCCGTAAGCATTGCATTCTCAGAAATACACAAGGGCAGTTCTACCCTGTCCGGTAGGGTTCCTGTGAGTCGGACTGGACTCATTAGCTGTGAGCTTGAGCTCTAATTCCAAGCACATCACAGTACCTAGTTGCAGATTTTAGGCCTTTTGTTCTTGTCCTCTGTTACTCACCTGCCCTATGTGTACTCCCCTTGCCCTGGGCTTTGTATCTCACCTGGCTCCAAGGAAGAATATTTTAACTGTTTCTCCACCTCCCCATCACCCCTTCCCAGAATCCCTCTCCTTGTGCCTCTCATGGCCATCCTCTGTCCATTCTCAGGAAACCTTTCATGCCACCTGCTGTGTATGATCCCAGCTGCCAGCCTCGTTGTCCCCACGAGATGATCCCAACCCTGTCTTCCACCCTTATTCCCCATGTGGCTGCACTGCCTAAACCTTACAAAGTGACCATCAGCGTGTGTGTGTGTGTGTGTGTGTGTGTGTTTCTGAAGCAACGTAAAGTTGCCGTGTAAGCCTGCCGTCCACTGCACCAGGCCGAGAACAGTTGATCTTTCCATAAACATGGTAAAAGCCACGCCACGAGGAGCTACAGCAGGAGTTTAGAAGTTGTCAGACATGGCTTTTAGGAGACCATTCTGGCAGCAGAGGGAAGGAGGGAAGAGTGTGGAGGCCCTGCTGGGAGAGGGTTCCAGTAATCCAGACAAAATGTGAGGAGCCCACGAACACTGAGGGCCCAGGGGCAGGATTCTAGAGACGCCAGGAGGGAGAATCACATGACATGCTCAAGACTCTTAGGCCTGGTTAGTGGAGAACCAAGCGCTCAATGGAGCTTTAGACTTGGGCATCCCTGAAGAAGGGTTCAGGGGAGGTGGGAGAGGAGATGGGGAATCAATTTTAGCCTTATTGAAACAGGTGCATTTGGACCCCTCGTGGCGCTGCAGGTTAGGTGCCGGACTCCTCACCACCAGTCTCTCTGTTGGAGAAAGATGAAGCTCTCTGTTCCCATGAAGAGTTACCGTATCAGAAACACGCTGTGAGGCAGTCTGCTGTATCCTGAGGGTCACCGTGAGTCATTGCCAGCTGGTGGGCATTTGGAGTCTCATGTGGTATGTACAGTTAACGTAAGGCTGGCTCTTTGACTTCATCAAGCTGTGTCTTGACAGAAAGGCCCGGCGATCTGCTTCTAAGTACCAGCCACTCAAAACCCCACAGAGCACATTCTCATTGGATATGTATGCAGAGGGTTGAGTCGGCTGCAGAGCATCCAGTGGGGAAACCAGGCAGGAATGCTGAACTTGGGGCTCAGGGGGATGGACATGGTGGGGTGTGGCATCTTTGGATTGGAGAGCCGGTTTCTGAGTCATGTGATCTACCCTTGTGCGTGCGGCTACCGTTTTCAAACCCTCCTTCATCCCTGCGTCTTGGATGAACTGACAGGACCTCCAGGTCCCCCTGAGCACTGATGCTTCTGCTTCTCACCTCCCACCCCCTGTTCCTTTCTGAAGTGCATTCCCTGCTTCCACCCCTCTGTCCTCACACCCTTCATGCCCACCTCCTATACATACTTTGAAACCCACTGGGTCCCATCTCCTGAGAGTGATCACCATCCCTTCCAATTCCCCACACATTTCTGTCTTGGATGCAAGCATCACTTTGTAAACATGTGCTATGGTGACAGGAGATCCTCTTGGCTTCCATATGGGGCTCTAAAGCCTTTGAGGTCCAAACTCCTGCAGGCTTACCACTTTTGCCCCTACAGTAACTCACAGGCTTGGAAGTAGAGCTTGGGAAGCCCAGAGTTGCCCATCGTCAGTCTCTCCAGCCTAGCTTCTCCTGTGTGATTTGGCCAGGGGTTATCTTTGCAGAGATGCTCCTTGCTGCTGACCACCCGCAGGCTGTGGCCGCACAGCCCTTGAGCCTGCTGTCCCAGCTCCCGAGGGTGTTGGCTGGGTCAGTTGCAGGCTCTGGGTTTCCACCCCTGGTTGGACTCCTGGCCTCAGGAGCACCTGCCGCTGCTGCTTCCCGACTCTGGACCTCAGGGCCACCTTCAGGCTCTGCGGTGGTGGACATGATGCCACTTAGGAAACATCCCACTGGGGGAATAAGCAATCATGAAAACCAGTTTTACTCATCACCCCCTAAAGCGTCCTCAAGTGGCGCTTCATCAAAGTACATGTGCCCCAACCATTTGGGTGATAGTCACAGAAATAAAATCCCCAACAATTGCAAGAGAACACCACCCCCCCTTTGCGGCCTTTGTTTTGATTTTACTAATCTTTTCTTTGCTTCATGGGTTCCAAGTCTTCATGCGGCTCAGGGGAGTTTGGGGAGCATTGAGGGCCTGCCATGAGCCAGGCGCATGGGTGCATGGTGGGAGAGGACCTGGCCTGTCCGCAAGGAGCCATAGCACAAAGACAAGCTTTGAGTATGAGACCTGAAGCATGAGCTGAATCCCCCCTGCAGATACCTTTTCTTTGGCCTGCATTTCTTACTTGTTATGTATGTTTTTTTAAATAAAAAATGTTCACTTAAAAACCCCGAAGTGGAAGCACTAGGCTAGAGGGTAGGCCGGTTTTAACTAGGATGAAAGAGAAGATACTCTTCTACAAGAGGGAGAAGAGGCACTAACAAGAACACAAGTGTTGGGAGGAACAGGGCAAACTACTGGGAGGTTTGAAAATTTGTTTAAGTTGTTGAACACAAAAATGAGCAGCTGGAATGTAAAACTCTGCCTAATTCTTAACCAAGTGGTACTAGTCGATTAATAGACTAAAACCCCACATTTTGGGCTCTTGGTTTGTCCTGATAAAACAGGAAGGCCTGGCTCCCCTGGTTCCTACTGCATGGAGCAGCACCTGGCACACCCTGGGCCCACAGATGGGGCAAGGTCTGCTCACACCCAAAATCCTAAACCCCAAACCTACACCCGATGAGTCGATTCCAACTTATGGCGACCCTGTATAGACAGGGTTGCCAAGACTAGAAATCTGCATAGGAGCAGGCAGTCTCCTCTTATTTTCCAAGGAGCCACTGTGGGTTTGAACTGCCAGCCATGCAGTTAGCAACCCAGTGCTGACTAGGAGGAGTGAGTGTAGACTGAAAGGAGGTGAGTGTAGACTGGGAGGAGGTGAGTGCAGGACTTGTTTGCACTCTGCTCACTGCCCACCCACGGCCAGTGCACCCATGTTCACACCCACAAAAGAGTGATTTGGGGTTAGGGGTTGCTGCATAGCCATCCAGCCCCAGTCTGCTAAAGTTGGGTGATAGCAAGGGTCCCCTTCAATGAGCCTGCCAGGTTGTACAGCATTCAGTACATAGACGGGCACAGGCATGAGAATAACAGGCAACAGGTAGAATGGGCAAGGTAGGGCAGGGTAGCCTACAGGCAGGGTTTGTGTGGTGTGAGAGTGAGAATTCGAGTTTATTGATCCATGACACTAGCCAGTGCCAGCAAGCAGCTCCAGTGGAAGTGACTAGTACAGTCACACCCAGGGCCACAGTGAGAGTAGGGATAGGTGCACACTGCGGGCTCCCGTGCTCTGGCTCTGGGCAAGCCCACTTGACCACTTTTCCCACCACTGCTCTGAGCAGCCTCCAGTGCTTCTGGCAGTGGGCTAGTCATGAATGATAAACTCTTCAACCCTCTTACCCTCGCTACTTCCTGTCTGCTGCTACCATGCTGCCATCACGCCCAGGGGGTGCAAAGTCCTGGTTAGAGGGCTGGGCTAGAGCTGAGTCCCTCAGCCTGTACGTGGGTTTGGGCAGATAACAAGATACTGGCTTGGCTCAGGCTCAATCACCCTCGCCCGGCAGCGTGGCCAGGGGTGGGGGCTAGGATATTTACTCTCAGAAAGTTAGGCAGCTTCTATGAACAGGGCCATCTCCTGCAGTCCCCATTTTTCCTCACGTCTCCGCACTCTCATTAATTTTTCACAGGCTGGTGATGGATAGTTTTTATTTATTCACGTCTGAGGTTCTGTTGTGTGAAAAGGACGCGTTTTATAACATTACATATTCATGGCTGGGGATAGATGGAATAAGGAACTTATTATTAATGTGTCACTGCGGGGAACTTAGTTGACTTCATTTGCGAGCCTCCTTGTTAAATTTGGTGCGGTCAGCAGACCTGGCGAAGTTTGCCCAGACTTCCTCCTGGTGGAGGACAAGCGAGCCTGCCGTTGACTTTCAGGGTTCAGCAAAGCAAGTTTGGATCTTGGGATCTTCTGAACAAGCGACAAAGGAAATAGATGGGGCGGAGGAAGTAGAGGAGAAGGCTCTGGTTTTCCTTCTCAGTCTCTGGTGTCTCCAGCGCACTGCCGGGGCTCCTTGTCAAGTTTGTCAGCGGGGTCGATGCTGCTCTGAAGGCTGGGCCAAAGTCCTTGCCAATTCCCTGCCGGTCCCCTTCCCCAGGAGCACTTGTAGCATGGCCCCCTCGTCTGTGTGTGGTGTGTGCAAGGGGTGGGGGTGGGGGCACTTGACACACCCACTGACATCACTGAATGCCTAGCCTGGGGCAGACAGAGAGCGATTACCAGGCTGCCTTGTAAATCAGAGCTGGGGGTGGGAGACACAGAGGAGCTGCTGGCACAGCCGGCCTTGGTGGGAGCACAGGAAGAAACATATGTTGCATCTCCCCTCTGCAGAGAGGCGCTGCTGCTTGATGCCAGGGAAGGAGGGATGGGCCCGGGACCTGCAGGGCTGCCTCATGTCTGCTCTGGAGGCTGAGCTATGACCTGGCAGGTGACCATCGTGAGAAAAAAAACACGTGGAAAAGGCCACAGTTTAGCATTTCTGCACATCAGACTTCAAGAGTGCCCCGAAACATGAAGAACTGTTTCTTGGTTGTCATCCACCATGGGCGAGAGGGACAGAGAGGGAACGAGACCTAGACAGAGAGATATATCTTTTGGTATCAAAGGAATTAGCTTAGGAAGTTGGTGCCAGAATGGAAACGCCATGAGTGGGGAGACAAAGGAATGAACCACCCCTTCCAGGGCCTCTTCAGACGCCATTTCCATAATGCAAAACACCAGTTTTTCTCTCGGAATCCCACTGGAGGCCCACTGGTATGATAGTGACATTTATACTGGAAAGGCAGGCAAGTGTGGAAAGTGTAGTCTATTAAGAGTTTGTGAGTGTGTGCATGTGTACACAGTGAAATAATATCTAGTGTAATGTGAAGTGACAGTCAAAATTACAGCTTTTCTCTCGCCGCAAGGGTACTGCTCTGCCAAGTATAGTAATATTGTTGTAGCCGTGTTCAAGTCTGTCAGCAGTTCCGCCTTGCTCTGCAGAGAGCCATAACAGTGTGTGGAAGCAAGGAGCTTCCTGTCAGGGGAAATACTATAATTTTGATATATATTTGTTGGTGCCAAACAGCAATTAAATAGGAGGTGTTGGAAGAAGGTTTTATTTAACCAGCTTGAATTTGTTAATTAATTAGCCCAAACTCGTTTTGGTGAGGCTTCAAGTAACAGTTCCACTTTGTTCCCCTTGCTTGGTTTCATACAATGGTTTTGTTGTTTGTGTTTAAAATTTTAAGAACAAAACACATCTCCCATGCCACCAGAATCGCACAGAATTGTGTTTCTGTTTTGTTTTGCACCAACCCCCGAAAGATAGGGGGAAACAGAACACTCTCGGGTCATCTGATCGGCTGCATCTTCTTTGGGGGAGGTGTTTTCAAAGCCCGTTGTGTTGTGCCTTCTGCCCAGGTGATCTGAGAGAGATGCAGCCTTGAGAGCCCCTTGGATGCGCTCTGTGGCCTCCGCGCAGGCCCGCGCATGCTGGGGCTGACTGCATTCTAAGATTTCTCCGGTTCCTCAAGGAGCCGAAAATGTTTCCTGGAAGTTCTCATACATTAAGCTGTGTCCTTTCTCTGGAGCATTCCTCCAGGGACATTCTCATGACGGGCGGGGGGGGGGGAGCAGAGTGTTTCTGGGTGGCAACTTTCTCTCTCCATTCTCTGCAAAGAGCTAGGGGATCATACACATTCGCAGAGAAAGCCGCTAATCGGATGAACAATGCCTTGACTTCTGATGGAGCAGGAAATCCTCGGACAGCTCCAGTAACGATCATCCAAGTTGTAAGTGAAAAAAAAAATTAAAAATCACGGAAAGATTGTGTTGTTTCCAACATGTCTATTTATGGGTCTCTAAAAAATCAGTGTGTGCCGGTGTGTGAGGGTGAGGGGGCATCCCTCTCAGCACATTTTGCAAATTAAGTGAGCTTTATTCTCCTATCTATACTATGAATCCAATAATGTTTTAGATGATCATAAAATGTGTCTGCTTTCAATGCCATCTTGCATGATAAAAGAATGATCCCAAAAGTCTACCACCAAGACATTTAATAAGCAACCTTTCATCGTTGTTTTCTCAGGTTAATTATTACCCTAAGAAATCAATTTCCATCTCTACAGTTTGAGAGACCCGTTGGCAACTGGGTGTTTCTTAAAAGAGAGGGGGTTAAAATGTTGAACGGATGCCAGCCATCCCGAAGGACAAGACTTTTGCGGCCAACGGCTACTTAGCTGGAGCGCTGCCTCCCTGCTTTTACCCCAGGCCAGAAGGATGCAGGGGATCTGCAGTAGAACCAACGAAAGCTGGGGAGCAGCCTGGTTACAGCGAGGAACACCAGCTGTCTTATCTTCATGGAATTCAGAGTAAGAGACACCGGAGGACACAGCCTGGCCCTTTGACCAGCATCCCCACCAGCCTGAGCTCTGCTCAGAGACCATCCACATGTAGTGTGCAGCCCCTGCCCCGGGACCCAGGTGTGTGGCCCTGGAAAAAGGGAAGAGAAATTTAAGCCCAGAACTATCTCCCGGTGGAAAACTGGAGACTTAAAACGCAGAGAGCGAAGCCATCTCCCCTGCTTCTGAGTTTCTGGAAAAGTCATCAGGCTTCAGGGTGCCCTCGCCAGGCGGCAGGGGCCTGTGAGTGGAGAAGAACCAGTTTAACCTGTACAGCTCGAGGTGGCTGAGTGCCCCCCACTGGGGTGTGTGTCTCCCCTCCAGCTAAATCTGTGTTCCTCTCGTCTCTCATCTCGGCCTTCGAGTGCTGGGCCTGGAGTCTTGTACCGGTCCATGTCTGAGTGAGCACAAGATTATACACCAGGGGGCTTTGGTGAGTTGGTGGAAAAGCAGAATGTACAGATAATTTCTCCATGAGCGTTTTGAAGTTCCCTCGTGTCTGTCTCAGGTTTTAAGATTAATACAGGAGCATGATGTGTCGTTTTGCAAAGGATGTGGAAACTCTTCAGGATCAAGCAAGAAAAACAACCAACCAAGTTGTTGAGTGTCTGGCTTATCCGTAGAGGAGGGTGACCAGGCCATGGGCACTGTGAGAGGGGCTTGAGAATAGGTTCTTCTGCTTACTCATCAGAAAGTCTGCTTGACACATGAAACAGAAAACAAACCAAAAATAAAGCAAACAGACAGAAAAAAAGTTCTTCTTAACAGACAAAAGGCAACAATTCAGGCAGCGTTTTTGAAACTTTCTGGGTAATAGGACTAATGATGGTAAGTATTGTGACTCTCTGAGCTACACATTCTCCTCACAATTGCTCACCT
The DNA here is from genome assembly GCF_050624435.1 of Tenrec ecaudatus. Lineage (NCBI taxonomy): Eukaryota > Metazoa > Chordata > Mammalia > Afrosoricida > Tenrecidae > Tenrec > Tenrec ecaudatus. The sequence continues at coordinate 67,638,026 of NC_134547.1, forward strand.
GCCATTAAAGGGTGAGCACTGCTATTGTAATGTCTATCTTACGTAGACCAATGGACATGGCCGCGTTCCAGTGAAATGCCACCTATGGACAGGGAAATGAGACTGTTCACTCTGGTTTACAATGAGGAGAGTTGTGCATCAGGGTTGGATCCTTTCCCCATACTTATTCAATCTGTATGCAGAGCAAATTATCCAAGTAGCTGGATTATATGAAGAAGAATGCGACATCAGGATCGAAGGAAGACTTACTAGCAACCTGCAATACGCTGATGACACAACCTTGCTTGCAGCCTTCAGTTTGGATCACGACTCAATGGCAAGAAGACCAAAATCCACACAACTGGACTAATAGACTAGCCTCATGATAAAAGGAGCAAAGATTGACATTGTCAAGGATTTCATTTGGCTTGGATCCGTAGTGGAGGCTCATGGAAGCAACAGTCAAGCAATAAATGACAGATTGTATTGGGCAAACTTGTTCCACAAGAACTCTTTAAAGTGCTAAAAAGCAAGGAGGTTACTTTGAGAACTAAGGTGCACTGGATGCAAGCCACTGCATTTTCAGTTGCTTCGCGTGGAATAGAGAAGTCTGAGGAAGAATAGCTCTGCTTGAATGATGGTGCAGGAGAAGAAAATTGAAAGTACCATGAACTGCCAGAAGAACAAACAAATCTGTCTTGGAAGAAATGCAGTCTGATTGCTACTTAGAAATAAGGGTGGCCCCTCAGACCTCTCTATTTGTTCTCTGCTTCATGCCAGTATGTCAGAGGGGCTGGCCCCAATCCCAACTCCATGGACAGCCCCCCTCCCCCCAGGACAGCACTGTAGCTACAGCTCAGGGAGAGGGACATGTCTGATCAGAGCACACAGGAGCAAATGAAGGGGGAGGAAGAGAGAGTGGAGCACATCCTGGCCCACCAAGCCTTCAGGACGATATCCCTGCCCAGAGCAGCCAATGCACAGAGAGGACCATATGGCTGGCCCCACTATGAGATACGACATCCCTCACTGACCCATAGCCCTACGGGGGACAACACTGGAGACACCATGTGGGAATTGCAACCCATCTGGCCCTACCACACCGAGGCAGAACGCTAAGGTCGTGCAACAGAACAGCAAGGGGAGCAGAGCAAGGAAGTCCCAAGGGAATACCCAAAATAGACTTTGGGGTCAAGGCATGGCATGATATCAGACTCGACTGGAAAAGGTTCCTAAAGTTCAACCAACAGACCTTGAACTATTTACAGGCTATTTTTTGTCATTTTTGTTGTTGTTCTGTTTTCTTTTGTTGCTTTGATTTGCTCTGTTTTGCTTTTTTGTGCATATTATTATCTCTGCAGGTCTGTCTAGATAAAATAGGCGGGATAAATAATCTGGAGGAGAAAACAACAGGGCCGATGGTTCCAGGGGTACATGGGAAAGGGGGAGACAGAGGAAAGGAAGTGGGTGATAACAAAGCCAGAGACAAGGGAACAACAAGTGATCCAAAATCAATGTCGAGAAGGGTATGGGAGGCCTGATAGGTCTTGATCAAGGGCAATGTAACAGAGAGGAATTACTGAAACCCAAATGAGCATCATGTGGGGACAAGAGGAACCCAAGGCTGAGCATCATGTAGGGACCAGAGGAAAGTGTAGGGGAAAAGAGGAAAGAACTAGGAGACAACGGACATTTTTAGAGGTCTAAATACAGGCATGTACATATGTAAATATCTTTATATATGATGATGGGGAAATAGATTTATGTGTATATATTTATAGATTTTGTATTAAGGTAGCAGATGGACATTGGGCCTCTACTCATGTACTCAATGCAAGAGCACTTTGTTTTATTAAACTGGCATTCCATGATGCTCACTTTCCCAACACAATTGCTGAAGACAAAACAGGTACATAAGCAATGTGATGAAGAAAGCTGATGGAGCCCGGCTATCTAAAGATATAGCGTCTGGGGTCTTAGAGGCTTGAAGATAAATAAGCTGCTGTCTAGCTCAGAAGCAACAAAGCCCACATGGAAGAAGCACCCCAGCCTATGTGATCACAAGGTTATCGATGGGATTAGGTTTCAGGCATCAAAGAACAAGAAATCATATCATTGTGAATGAGGGGGAGTGTGGAGTGGAGCCCCAAAGACCATCTGTAGGCAACTGGACATCCCCTTACAGAAGGTTTGTGGGGAGGAAATGAGCCAGTCAGGGTGCAGTATAGCAACGATGAAACATACAACTTTCTTCTCGTTCTTTAATGCTTCCTCCCTTCCTCCCCACCACCCCACTATCATGATCCCAATTCTACTTTACAAATCCGGCTAGACCAGAGGATGTACACTGGTGCAGATAGGAACTGGACACAGGGAATCCAGGACAGATTAAGCCCTCAGGACTAATAATAAGAGTAGGGGTACCAGGGCAGTAAGGGGAATGTGGGTGGAAAGGGGGAACCAATCAAAAGGATCTACATATAACCCCTTTCCTGGGGGATGGAGAACAGAAAAGTGGGTGAAGGGAGGCATCGGACAGTATAAGACATGACAGAATAATAATAATTTATAAATTATTAAGGGTTCTTGAGGGAGGGGGAGGGAAATGAGGAGCTGATAATCAGGGTTCAAGCAGAAAGCAAATGTTTTGAGAATGATGATGGCAACAAATGTACAAATGTGCTCGACACAATGGGTGGATGTATGGATTGTGTTAAGAGTTGTACAAGCCCCCAATAAAATGATTTTTTAAAAAGAAAGAAGAATGGCAAGATGTCATCCCATATACTTTGGACACGTTCTCAGGAGACATCTGTCCCTGGAAAAAGACATCATGCTTGGTAACGTAGATGGTCAGCAAAAAAACCCCAGACTCCCGGAAATGAGTATTGATACAGTGCATGCAACAATAGATTGCAGTATAACGACACTTGTGTGGCTGGTGTGCAGGACCAGACAGGGTTTTATTCTGTCGTGTTGTGCCTGGGGCCGGCCCTATGGGTCAGAACCAACTTGACTGCACAGCCTAACAACAGGCACTGGACTCAAAAATCCTAGTTACCAGAGTTAGTTGTAACTCATAGAGACCCTGCACACACCAGAATTCAACACCGCCCGGCTCCATTCAGAGCCACATCATTACAGACCTGCCAAATTTTTATCACCGCACAACTGCTAAATTATATCATGGCATAACTGCCACATATCATTAGCACAAAATGGCCAAATTCTATCATTACATAACTGCCCAACCGAAGAGCCTCTAGGCCCAAACATGCTGACACCCAACCTGCCCATCTTGCCTTGCTGCCCCGCTCAGTGCTCATCACTGCAAGACAGACATCCTTAGAGGGCAACACATGGGGTTAGTCGATTTTGTAGTTAGTCATGTAAATGTGAGTTCTCAGATAAGAAGATAGAGTCGATTTTAGAGCTCGGGGTGCTTGTGGCAGGGTGGAGGCACCCGCTTGGCAGAGGTCACTGTCTGCAGAGGGATGTTGTTATTGGTTGCCTATTAGTCAGCTCAGACTCACAGCCATACCGTGCACACTGGAATGAAATCGGGTCCAGGCCGGCATCCCCTGGGGGCTCAAGTCCACTGTTCCGGCCACTCTATAGTTTGAGTGGCTTCCAACCCAGGGGCTCATCTTGTCACTATCTCATTAATATCCTCTTGTCACTCATAGCGTTTTCACTGGCTACCTGTCCATCAGGGGTGGCCCTGATGGTACTTGAAATACCGGTGTCAACGCTCAGAGCATCACAGTGACCCTCAAGCCACCACAGTGGAATACATTGAGAGAGGTACCAGGGCAGAAAGGAGTGACTGAGTTCTAAGCTACCCCTTCAGGGACCAGGCCTGAGTGGAGGGAGGCTGTGTTCCCGATTTTGCCAGAGAGACTTCTCTACAAGGTATCCCACCCTGAAGGAGAGACGACGGTACTTGGAATCATTCCCTAAATGGGACTTTGCTGACTGTCCAGGCTCCGGTCTCCCGGCCAGTCTCGGGCTGCCCTTCCACACAATGACCTATTTACTCGCCGAGAGCGATCCTCAAATCACTTCTGTTCAGTGAAACTCTCGGCTGTTCGCTGTTCAGGAAGCTGTGCTCTGTCTTCCTTTTTTAATTGAGTAAATATATTATACACAGCAGGGCCGGCTGTTTCCTCGCTGGCCTCACTGTTGCAATTTGAAAACGGATACAATTTCCTGTAACTCGCGGAGAACCAACAGGACATCATGTCCCGATGTCCTGCGGCTCTCCTCCAGTTAGAAAATGTAGTTACATGGACAATTTTTGAAACCCTTCTTAAAGAGGCTGATTTTTTGTTTGTTTGTTTGTTAGCTTTTTAAAGGGGAAGAAAAGGCCGTTCCCTCCCCCAACCAGTGGTTACATTGTGACAAGAGTGGGTTGAGCTAAATCCAGCTCCATCAAAGGAAGAGCAATAAAAGGAGATGGATCGCCCTCTAAGCTTCACTTTATTGGATATTGTAATTGACATATAGTTGTCATTTATAATCATCTGTCCATTCCTGTGAGTGGGGAGCGGTAAAGTTAATTGTGGCGGCTCATTTGCATTAATCTCACCCCTGAAGGGTACACTAACCCATTAATATCGTGTCATGATGAATTATCACAAATAACATTGAACATATTGATTAATGATCTTTGAGATTTGTATCTCGTTAAAACATTTTGTTAGCTCTTTAAACTTTTAAGGCAACAACTTTTGCTTGTGGGAGAGGGTCCAGAGATAGGGTCTTAGAGGTAGTGGGTGGGTGTGAGTTACATTGTGGGGTCAATGGTTTAAAGCAGTGGACTCACAGTCCGTTCCCTTTACTGTCTACTACTACTACTACTACTACTACTACTACTACTACTACTACTACTACCACCACTACCACTACCACTACCACTACCTCCTCCTCCTCCTCCTCCTCCTCTCCTCCTCCAACTTTTCAAAAGGTAAGGGCATTTTCTGGGTAAATGCCTACTCTCTACTGGGTCCTGCTTTCTTCTAAACCATGGGAGATTATTTGATTGGAAAGTGTCTTCCAACTTCAGGGAGTATGATCTTATAAATGACATTTTACATATTGCCCTTTCAAGGCCTCAGACGTGGTCCCGTTGAGACTTTTGCCACACTAGTCCTTTGAAGAACACCCAACCAAACTTTTTCCTCTGTTACATGGAACTTTCCAAACTTGTGTGTCAACATATGACCAGGATGGAAGCGGGGAAACAACCTCCCTGAGTCATTAGAAACATCATTTACTGCTTCCTGATTTTCTAAGACCTGTTCCTCTTTTCCTGCATGTTCTCATCCTTTAGGATTAGGCTCTGATAGATCGTGCCTGGACATTTCCATAAAACAAGGGGACAAACTAACAAAAAAAAAAAAAGAATAACAGAGCAAGCATCCCATAATAGTATATGGCCATTATTACCAAAGTCACTGCCATCAAGTTGATTCCAATTAATAGGGCAGGGTAGAATGGCTCCTGTGAGTTCCCAAGACTGTAATCCTTTATGGGGGTAAAAAGCCCCATCTTTCCCCCTCAGAGTGCTTTAGTGATTTCAAACTCCTGACCTTGCGGTTTACAGCCCAACTGGCAACCACTACACTACCAGGACTTGATGGTCAATTCTCTTGAACAAAACCCCATTACAGCATTTCCTGTTTAAGTACAGTAACCATGGTAAAAAAATTTTTTTTAAAAAGGTTGGAGTAAGACTTGAACTCCAGAGTTTGATTGGTGTTTCATTTTTCTTTACCCACTGGCGGGGGTGGGGGGTGGGGAAGGAAACATAAGATATCTTAGTTGCTCTTTCTTTTTAGCAGTTTCATTGGCATATAATTCACATATCGTACAGTTTGATAGTTCAATCATATTATTAAAAATTGTACCATATTTGATCTTTCAAGCATACATTTTCTTCGACTTAGGTTTAGTATTTAAATGAGGGACTATTAGGATCAGTCTGTTGACAGACACAGGTGCTGAGGATGGTCCAGGTATGAGGATGCTGGAGGTGACCACGCCCCTGAGCCCCACGTAGCTTGGATGGTCATAAGCCTGGGAGGCAGATCTGCAAAGAGACAGAGTACATCTGCTTGCCTTTGTCCTCCCACCACTCGGGCCCTCACCTGTTAGCTCCCAGTTGAGGGCCTGGTGTCACCACCCTGCACATCAAAAAGCCTGAGCTGGGACTCACAGTGATCCCATAGGGCAGACTGTCCCTGTGGGTCTCCAAGGCTGTAAATCTCTCAGGGAGTAGAAAACCTCATCCTTCCATGGAGTGGCTGGTAGTTTCAAACTGCTGACCTTGCAGTTCAAGGATTGGATGTCTGTACACCGGGGGTTGATGTGGGGGGTAGGGAGTCTGCTGCGGATCTGAGGCAGCCTACACCTTTAGCCAGTCAGTAAGGGCAGTGTAGCCATCCAGTTGTACTCTGGGGCTGTTTATGGAGCGGTCTTGAACTATAAAAGGATCTGATATGCAGCCGTCCCCGGGCCAGAATAGCAAAGGACAGAGTAGGCTTCTTCCCTTTCCGCCAGGTCTAAGGGTCCCCTTGCTCTCTGAGCATTTACTATCTGTGTCTTGAATCAAAGGACAAGCTTGTCTCCCAGGGCAGTGCCTTGTAAAGCCAAGCTCTTCATTACCCACCAGTTTAAAGCTTTTCCACCTGAGCTCCAAAGCCTCTGAGTGCATTCTGCATGTCGGACCTGCCAGGGCCATCACTGCCCATTCACCCTCCACCTCTCTTGTTTTTCTCCCCACCACCATTTGGGTGGGTGGCTCCCCCACACCCCACCCTACCCCAAATATAAGGAGACCTTGATGTCTGTTCATTTCATCCACGGTATTAATCCTTATTCATTTTTTAAAATCTGCTAACGGAAATATTTCCATTCAGCTCATTAATCAATTGTGATTTTCATTCCCTTGTTTTGTAAAAGCTGTTGCAATAAATACTTTTTTTTTCACAAGGCGAAAATCCGAGAGATGGATGCAGCCAGCGTAATTAATTGCACCCAGTTACAGGAGATCAGCAAGTTTGTGAGATCCACATGCTGCTGTACCATATGGTTGCCCAGTAGGCGAAAAATTTGATTAATGTTTTGAAGTAGATTTTTTTCAGCAAATATTACAGCCCCAGATGAGGTTTTTTTTCCCCTTTTCTTTACCCCACTCTCCTCTTGTCCTTTTACTTTCTAGCATTCTTAGGCTTAACTCAAGGAAGCAGTCCTCTGATTTAAAGCTTCATAGGAGTGGGAGCCCGTGAAAACTTAACATGCAATAAAAATCACCGTCCTCCCGTTGGTAGTGGAAGAGGGGGAACGCTTTACATCTTTGTTTGCAATTAAATAAAATGTGATGGTTGGATTCCAGTCCTTGATTCCTTTTCTTCCCCGCCCCACGAAAAGAGAGATGTAATGGTGGTTTTAATGGATGCAGTTTCCCCCATGTATTATAAGCAGTAGATCTGGGCAGACCTTTTGGGATGAAATTGAAGAAGCACAAACAAAACAGAATGCTAAGCAGTTTCTTATTCACGACATGTCCAATGGAGTTAATCAGAAACCAGAACACTGTCAGCAAGCCGCCTTCATCGCAGAGTGACCTTACAGAGGGTCCCAGAGACTGTAAATCTTCATGGGAGCAGACAGCCTTGCCTTTCTCCCAAGGAGCAGCTGATGGGTTTGAACTACTGACCTTGTGGTTAGCAGTCCAGTATGTGACCCACAGTGCCATCTGGGCTCCATGTAGCCCACCAAATAGCTGTGTGCATGCTGGAGAAAAGTAAACCTGTATTAATAGTTCATTTCTTCTTTATTTGGTTGGAGGGGAACAAATTAACTGCCAATCGTTCAATCAGTTTGATAGTTTCTCTAATTACACATTTTATTTTAAGCATCAGGAAGGTCTGTGTTAGGTCACAAGTTGCGCAATCACATCCACCTCATTTCCTTTTAACAGCTGCATAGTATTCCACAAGATAATCTAGTCTGGCATGCCCATTATTTGTAGACATTTCCTTGGTTTGTTGGCTTCTTTTTTGGTAGGGTGGGGGCATTTCTCTAGTTCATATAATGCCTCCATAATGTTTTTGAGAAGGTAGAAAAAGAAAACAAGATTTTTTTCATGTCTCCTTCCTAAAGTATACCCCACCCTCCTCTTGCAATAATGCCCCTGTGGTCATGCTGAGGCGTTTCTGCCCAGTCATGGAGAGAGCCAGCCAATTCCATTGTGGAACAAGGCAAGCCCCGCCTTGGCCTGCCCTTGGCATTCAACAACTCACAATGGTTTGAGGGCATGCGGAAATTGGTCCCGGGCTTCCTAAATACAGTAAAATCTATTTTTCCTTTTTGGTGAATTTTGCTTCTTAAAGATTTTAGCTTTCCTTGTATGCCTCTTTCTCTCTTTCTCCCTCCTTTAGACCAATTATTACTTTCTAATTATCTGCGCATCATGTGACTGCCCTTAAATTGTAATGCCAGTGGAAATGAACTTTTAGTTTAAGAAGTGGCTGGAGGCTGGCAGTGCTATCCTTGCGTTAAAAGATTGTGAGACTGACCTGCAGCATATCTCTATTTAAAAAAGTTAAATAGGCCATAACTTTGACCCCCCCGCCCCAAACTTCACTGGCCTAAAGAGAAATATTGTTTACAACGTGCTGTATTATCGCCAGACCTCTGGGAGCACACTGGGGTACGCATTGGTCAGCTAACCAGCTGCAAGGTCGGGAGTTCAAACCCACCAGGCACTCCTCAGGAGAAAGATGAGGCTTTCTCCTCCACTAAGTATGTACGGCCTTGCGAACCCTAGTGAACAGTTCCACTCCAGTGCTGTGGAGTCACTCTGGGCCATAACTGACTCCACTCGAAAACTGTCAGTTTGGCGTTATCACACCCATCATGGTAAGTAGGTGCCACATCTTGTGATACCACACGGCTGCTACTCTGCAGTTCCTGCCTGCCTGTGTGCTGTGCCAGCGCCTGCACTGTGTTCTTGTTGCCAGTGACTTCCTCAGGGGGACAGGGGCAGAGAGTCAGGCCAGGGCCCATCTCTGATTTTTGACCCACGGGGTCTAATCTGCAAACATTGCGATGGAAGCCTTAGGCTGTGGTGATGCTTTCACTGGAGTGGGCTTCTAGTCTCGACTCTGCTCTCTAACCTCTCAGGGAACACAGACAGAGTAAAGGTTGCCCGTGAAGAAGTGAAACATCAGTTTTTTGGTGCAGGTTTGTTCTCAGATGGCTTAGTCTCATCAAAGAGACAGGGCCCCCTCTCTGTCCAACGTCTGCACCAATGATTTTGCTTCCGCTTCCATCACAGCCACCCGGTCAGTATCGCCATAGTGAAGAGGTTGAGATGCCACTTCTGATGCCACTTCTGATCCAAACTCCCCTTAGGGCCAAGTAGCTCCATCTCCTTTCATCCCACACCATTGCTGACGAATAATTTCCAATGTGCCACTGGCAGTGCCTTCTCTCTCTGCCAGACACCTCAGATGGTCACCTCGAGGGGCAGTCTGGGTTTTAAAATGAGAGAAAAAAGAAAGAAAGAAAGGAAGGAAGGAAGGAAGGAAGGAAGGAAGGAAGGAAGGAAGGAAGGAAGGAAGGAAAAGGAGCACACTTTAATTTGTGTTTACTATGGCAGGTGAAACCTGTTTGTTGGCAGGAGACAGCATGTTGAATTATTTATGAGTTTGCTTCCCCCCACCCCTCCCAACAGCATGTACATGTATGAAATCCATTACCAAGTGAGAGGACAGTGACTCAGGTAAATGTTGGAGAGGGAGAGGCTCTGGCAGGACCCCCGACCCCGAGTCCCCAAGCCTCTTGGCAATCAATGGAAGGTGTGATGCATTCAAACGCTGGGGTTTGAACCAGCTGAGCTCATCTGGTCTGCTCTTGGTCATGCTGCTGGTGGTTTACAGGGATGTTTGGAAGGAGCCAGCCGAGGAGGAGGCCGGATTCCTGGGCGTCTTTCCTTGGGAAGGCACAATGCCCCTGATCTGGTTTGAACGCTGCTGCAGGTTTCTGAGACCGCAGCTCTTGGAGGGAGTAGAAAGCATCGTCTTTCTCTCGTGGAGTGGTGGGTGGTTTCAGACTGCTGACTTCATGGCTAGCCACCCCAATAAGTAACCCTCTGCACCACCAGGGCTATGGGGGCCAGGACAGTTATACTGAACCTCTGTAGTCCGGGGAGGGGGGGGCTGATCTACTTAAAGACCCAATATCTACCTTTGCGTTTACAGCCATCTGGCCTAGATGAAATCTCTCTAGAGAGAAACATTCCCAGAATACCAGGTCCCTTACATGGATGGGCATCTCCTGTTAGGTGAACCAACCCCACCAATCGAAGTCTATACTCCATCCCCGCGTGGCTGTTCTAAGGCAGGGCGAGTTCAGTTTCCATCAATTGGGTAGTGTGCCTAGATCCTCTGAGTAGCAAAAAAATAAATAAATTTAAAAATTCAAACGCTTGAGGAAGGAAGGAAGGAAGGAGGGGGAGGGGGAAGAATCATCCTTGAGGGTCTCACAATTTGCCGTTGTGGAGTGTTGCCGTGCAAAACTAACACCCAGCAGGAAGGCTCTGCTTCTCTGACAAATTCTCAGCTCCCACAGGGCGCATAGGCAGCTGGTAGGGAGCAGGCCTGGCTGGGTTGTGGCTGGGTTGTGGGCTGGAAGGCGGCACTGGCCGGGGGTCGAGGAGGCTGGGAGGGAAGGGCTTACTGAGTGCTGGCAGCCTGGCTTTGCCATTCTGTTTCTGCCCAAGCCCCAGGCCATGCTGTTGCTGAAGTTGATGGAATGAGAACTAATGGTCCTCCCCACTCCACCCTATTTTTTTTTCTTCTAAAGCGGTTTTTAGTGATTTGTTTTGGGAATGCTAAGCTGGCAAGAATAAAACTCATGCCAGGAGAGTGGTTAGTTTTTGATGACCCAAAGAAGGCTTGTCCTAGAGCGATTTAGTGAGGCTCCAGCAGTCTAAGATTGTTCCACATCAGGGAGTGTGCAGGCTTATCAGAATTACTAATGAGAAAAAGGAAATTAAAAAAGGGCAAGAACAGATGATTCGGCTGCTGGGTCCACTGTTGGCTGTAGGAAGGAACAGAGCAACAGTGCACACAGGTTCTCTTCTCTGAGACGTGTTCTATGTGGGTATCCCAGGTGGTGGCTTCCGTTGTCCTCCTCCAATGGGTGACATGAAAGAATTAAGAGCCCCATGGATCCTAAACCCAAAGCAAATCCAACCCAAACCAAGCCCAACCAAACCCAAACCCAACCCCAACCCCAACCCAACCCCAACCCAACCCAACCCAACCCAACCCAAACCCAACTCAACCCAACCTAACCCAACCCAAGCCCCCTGCCATCAAGTCCATGCCAACTCCTAGCAACCCCTCACTGCAGTGTTTCCAAGGCTGTAAATCTTGCCTGAAAGCATCTGGTGTGTTTGAACCGCCCACCTGGTGGTTAGCAAGTCCAACACTGGGAAGTCTGGCTCCCAGGTTTCTACATGTGGAGTCTACTTCTAGAATGAAGCCCATCACTGCACTTTCGCAGTATCTATGATTTAAGAACAGCACATGGCAAATTCTTTTTTTATTATTAAATGCTTTTATTGGGGGCTCTTACATCTCTTATCACTCCATGTATTCTTTTACCAGCCATCTATGAAGGTCTGATGTTTCCTCAGATACGAAACGAAATACTCTCAGCTGTAATGCCCAATACTGTTGATTTTATTTATTTAACGTTTGTTCATTGATAAACACTCAGACCAGTGTTTAGATGTTCCTTGATAAACACTCAGACCGGTGTTTAGATCTGCTGGTCGAGGATGCTGGGAGGTTTTCAAGGCTGTGATGCTTCTCTTGCTCCCTTTCTCTGCATTAAAATTTTTAATTCATTATCGTTTCATTGTTATTTGTGGAGTTTAACTTGTACAAAGAGAGCCATATCCACATATAGTTGTATTCATATATTCATACACATACACACACAACTGTACATGGTTGCTACACACAGTCAGAATTGTGACGGTATACCAGTAAACTACTCCTCTGCCCCCATATGTGGCTTCTTCTGTTTTTAGCCCTCCCTCCTTCCCTTCTTCCCCTCCTTGTCCACCACCCCTGGCCCACCCTGCCTGGTCTTCAAAGCCTAGAAATACTGTTTATTATATATATATCCTACATTTATATTATATATGTGCATTGTGAACAGCCTACACTGTGAGTCCTTTGATCACACAGTTAAGCATGTTCATTGAGATGTCTTAATGGCACCATAATTTTATTTTGAAAGGGGATTTTCTTTTCCGAAGGATGCCTATCTCCAGACTCAGTTAATGGTCAGGACGCAAGTGTTTGCTGGTCTTTCCTGATGGAATCACTGTACTTGGACAGCGCATTTAGCTATACATGTCATTCCTCCTCCCTCTTGGCAAACCTACCCTGCCTTGGTAGGATTCTTCCTCCCTTCTGGGTAGAAGCACCTCCCCCTCTTTGTAGACTTCTGCCCCCCCCCCCCCAATCTACCCTCCAATCCCATGTGTTGCTTCAACTAGTCTGCTTAAACATTTCCCACTCAAGATCCTTTTTCATCCTGGAAATTTGCACCATGAGTAAATCTGCTTCATCACCAGTTTCATTTTGAATTAGCTTTAGGAGGTTGCGAGTTCAGAACCCATTTTTACTCTTGCCAAATTTTACGTGACCCCATATGGGGTCTGTCTCAGTTTATAGGCAGTTTTGGTGTAACTAGCTCCCAAGATATAGTCAGTATTCAGTAAGTGGCCGAGTTCTGGGTCTCAACATCCAAAGTGTTAACCCAGGACCCAGGACGACCTAGGAAAGCCAGTTGCGCCAGCCTGTCACTTTCTGCCCACATGTGCCCTCGTCATTAAAGCCTCTATGCTTTGGGATGGTCCAGCGTTCACCTGAAGGCAGGGCCTCCTGTCTGGGGGCTTGCTGTGTGGTAGTGGGCTATGAGTGCTCCGAAAAGGCCCCCCCCCTCATGCCCCACGGCCATTGTTCCTCATAGCTGCCTTCTTGTGGGGCTCCACCTTTTAACTTTTTCAAGCCCCTGTCCTCCCATAAATGTGCCAGGAGGGCCTGGGAGGGCCCGCATTTATGAAGCAAGCAGAGTGGTCAGTCTAAAAAGCTCCTTAGTGTGGTACTTTGAATTTTAAATCACACACATAATTCAAAGGTAATGTAACTTGCAGTGTCGGACTTTAGCCCATTCCGTTAAATGGAGAAAAATGACTGACGTGAGGAATGAGTTATTGATTCTTGGTGGGAAAATGACTTCTGTAATATAGGAAGGATGGTAAAAGGAATAGCTTAATTATTTAGGGAGCACTTTTCAAAATATGCTTTTACAGCAGTACAAATTGTATACATACACACACATTGCTGTGGCTAGCTGCTATGGCTGCGGTTTTTTGTTGTTGTTTTTTCCCTCTTCCCTCCCTCTTCTTTCTAATTCTTTCTTAGGGAAAGTTTTCAGAAGGCTTGTATTATCTGGTTGCTAAGGCTGACTGTAATTTTACTCTAACTCCTGTAGGTAGCAACTAAGAAAGCTGCAATGAGTCCTGAGAAGCTTCTAGACCCCTTACGAGAAAAAGCCTTGTTCTAATTGCCACCTCTTACTGACATTACACTGGGGGTGTGAGAGTTGGATGGGCAAGATTTATGGACTGCACTTTCTCTCTTCCTCTCTCTCCCTCTTTCTCTTAGTTTATGATGTTTCCGACCAGTGTCATGAACCCCCTTAATCTGATTTCATCAAGTAAACACACACACAGTTGAGATGGCATATTTTAATCTGGCATTGGAGGAAATACTCATCAAGTATCAGATAAAATATTTATCTTGGCCTCTCCCTTCTTCTCGCTCCTTGGATTCCACCAGCATCCTCTGCTCAAGGACCAAAGCTTAATGTTATTTTGACTGCAGTTCACGGAGTTGGCAGCCTTTCAGATAAACAGCATATTTGTGGTTAATTGGTTGAGCATGTCCTATAATTATAATTATATTAAAACCTTAATGTGCTTGAACGTTTGCCCATCGAAGGCCGCTGGCAGGTACTCTGTTAGGCTCTGTCACTGTAACCCAGCCGGCTGGTGGCTGACCTTGGGCCCCAGGGCCAGAGCAGGGACCCTGGGAGTAGCCCAAAGAGCAGGTCGCATGGCCAGCCCAGGCCTCTGTTTGAGCATGAACACTGCCTTCTGGTCATCATGCAGATCCCCAGGTCTCTCTCTGCCGGCTCTTCAGATGTTTCAAAATGATTGGCTTGTGTTGGCGCCTCCTCAGAGTAAGCCCGATGGCCACAAAAATGCAAAATTAGCACTAGATCAAGTCGGGAGCAGGCTGCCAAGGCCACCAGGGAGTGGGAAAGTCACCAAAGACCTCGGGTTGGAACCAGGCAAGGAGCCATTTTGGGAGTGAGCAGGGAAGTCTGGTGTGCATGGGGGTCCCCCTCTCAGAGACACCCTCCTTCTCAAGGCCTCCTGCATTGAGTTAGTAGTTGAGTTAGTAATTCTGGGACGTCTCAACCAAGAATCCCAGTCCCTTCCTCACCTGCCATGGCTCAGCTATCCAACTTTGCCTATTCCTAGTTGGCTGTATAGCTGAGCTGGTTCTTGCCATTGGAAACACTCAGGGGGAAGAAGGTCGCAATGAATGTGATTTCATATTCTCGTTTTCCTTTGAGCCCCTCTTTGATTTAGAGCATCTGTCCTCGAGCACAGGAAGGTGGAGGCCACCAGGCTTGGTGGATGAAAACACCAAAGCTAATTTTCTGGCATTTCTTTCATAATTCTTTATTCGTAATTCTTTATTCCCAAGTGCCAAGGCTTCTTTCTGGAAAGCTGATCTGCTATTCTTTCAAAGGAACCCTGGTGGTATAGTGGGTTATGCATTGGACTGCTAATTATCAGGCCAGCAGTTCGAAACTGCCAGCTGCTCCAAGGGAGAAAAATGAGGCTGTGTACTCCTGTAAAGGGTTGCCACCTTGGGAACCCACAACCACAGACCCGTCCTGTCCTATTGGGTCCCTGTGAGTTGGAACCAATTTGATGGATGGCAGTGAATTTAAAATCCGTAGGGCCTTTTTCTAGCCTGTCTTGCAGTGTGGCTACGCATCAGCATCGACTCAGTGGCTATGGGTTTGCGTATTTCTCATGTTAACGAGGGCCTGTGTGGTTTTAGTGGATTATGCCCCTCTGCCTCTACGGTGTGAACTGAGTTCCAAGAGTTGCCACCGGAAGGGGCACACCAACACAGTGAGTGTCGAAACGCCTCTCACGTTCTTTTCTCCTCTTCCCCGCAAATGAACCACTGCTTATGAAATCTAGAAATCTGGTCCCAAACATGTTTGAATTGATTTTTATGGGCTTTTAATTAGCCCACTAAAAATGGCAACATCACAGCAATTTCCCGAAAAGAACAGAGCCAATGTTTTGTTTTGTTTTTTAAATAGCTGCACATGCAATCCATATGACACCCACTGCGGCATTCATACAATCCAAATAAGTATCTTTTGGGCCTAGAAGACTTTAAATTAGGATAGGTATTATCTTAAAAAATGAAAGCAACACAAAAGCAGCAGTACCAGCAGCTCTTCCTAAATGGATTTACATGATGGATCCATGTGGCACGGTAAAGAAGGCCAGCGATTCCGTGGGGATTACGTGTGCTGCTCTGCTCCTGGAGTATGTGGGGTGGGGGTGAGTGTGGGGGCAAAGAAGAATGTGAGTTGCCCCCACAGCTCTTAGAGGGAGAACTGGATGGGCATTTGGTTAAAATGCTTTGTAAGGTTAGAACAGTTGAGGATTCAGGCCCGTGGTCTCAGCCATGTGTTTCCTACCAGGGGGATAGGGGATTCCTCAAGCCTCCTGGGGGCCGCCCTCTTTGGCCCACTCCTGAGTCACCTTGCAGTAAAGTTATCATTTCCATCTGGAACCTGCCCCGCGCTGCATGAAACATAAGGTCAATGTTTGTCTCATGACCTGATGTGCGAACGAGTGACTCGTTAAGGAAACAAGTGAATGAGTGAGTCACGAACAAGTTATCTGGCCCCCGAGGAGACATGTGGCTTTTTGCTTGGGATTCAAGCAGGAAGTCTTTCAGATGCCCTATAGGCCCTGCTCAAAAGTGTGGTCTGCTCCGCACCACGAGGGCAGACTCATCCTGCCCGTTTCCTAAATGTCTTTTGGGTATGGTGTTACATCCAGAGGACATTCAGTAGGCCCAGGTCCCCTTGCCTTCTGATAGGACCGATGGCTCTCCCTTACTGCTAGGTCTTGACTGAAGAATACTATGGGCCACTCTGCTGATCAACCATGCCAGGGCAAAGATTAATCCCGATGAAAGTGTGCACACCATCAGGCCTGACGTCATCACGTGCCTACGGAAGAAGGGCCCACTGAGGCCCTATCAGCAGCAGGGAGAAAGCAGCCACTCCAACGCTGGTGACTGCTTTGATGAGATTCAGGTACCAAGTCTCCAACTTGAGCCGCAGCCGAGTCCCCTGGGAGGCTTGCTGGAACACAGCTCACTCAGAGACAGGGGTTCAAGAAGAGGCTCAAGACCCTGCACTTCCTCAAGCTCCCAGTGGTACTGCTGGTTCGGGACCCCACTAAGATGAGGCCATCATTTGAACCCATCTCAGCTGGAGAGTGTCGACACCTGACCTCATCCCTATGTCTTTCCGCCCTCCCCATAATGGAGCCTTATTTTCTGAGTAGGAACAGCACCCAATGTATTTAGTTAGAATGCTTCCTGGCCATCGTTGCCTTTAAATCAAGCCACCGAAGTGAGAAGACCCTCTGGTCATCCCCCAAAGAAAGATTCTTTTGTGGAGATAGTCTGTTATAAGTGTGGATTTTGCACCCACATTGAAAATAGGAAATTTCGCTCAGCCGCCCTGTGCTGTTTGATGCCTCTCCTGTGTAACTTGCATCCACCTGCCACTGATGTCGGTGTTGCACTCCTAATACTTTCCTATATTAAAAGGGGAGGGGGTGTCCGGAAATGAAAATGTAACTTCGTCTTATTATTGTAATCTCCTCTTGCCTTCTTTGCATGGATCATTTGTTTGTGAACTGGTTATTTCAGGAAGGGCTCAAAGGTAATTTCATGGTTTATAGCATTTATATTGGCGCCTTTAATGAACAAAACATATTGTTTTCTAATACATGAAACGAGGAATTTGGATACACACACACATACACAGAATATTCATTTCCTAATATTACATATATATCAAGTTCAAGACATTGAGAACAACCATGTAAAGAAATTATACTTCTGTACACAGGGGAAATAGGAGAGTTTTGTAACACAAAATACATAAATAAATAAAAATAAACCCACCATTTGTGAACTGACGAGAGGATTTTATTTTTAATGAGTCCAAATGATTGCAGCGGGCTGCTGTTGGGTTTGTGCATTGTACAGCAATTCATATCTAAAAATACAGTAACATATGGCTTTGTTGTTATTTAGTGTGGGGGGGTTTGCACCTGCAGGAGTTTTCGGAGCCCTGGGTATCGTTGAGATGTTGTACGCAGCAACGAACCCGGGGAAGCTGGGGCCAGCCCGGAGCTTCTCTTCCCCAGATGGTTGGGATGCGATCCATTCACTTTGCTGGCGGTGTTGATTAAACACAGAACTTTTTAACGTATCTATCTGCTAATTGTTCTCTTCCCTCTCCTTACATTTTAGAAGGCTAGGTTATTTTCTACTTTTTTTTCAAAGCCTAACAAAAGTATGCCCTGGAGAAGGAGGAGGACAAGCTGCTTTTCCTAACCCCAGAGTGAGGTGGCTCCTTGACAGCTCCTCTGCTGCCTTGCAGAGTCCCCGGCACGCGCGCGCGCACACACACACACACACACACACACACACACACACACACACACTCCCCCTCACCAGGCCCTGCCCTCCTGTCCAGCCCTGTTTGTGTTCCGGCCCCTGCACGGAGCACGCAGCTGTGCAAACCCTAAGGGTGGTTTCTGGTTGCCTTTGATCTTTGCAGGGATCAACCGTTGCCCTCTGTCCCTGGGCCCTGCTTCATGAAACACACACACATACCACCACCACCCTTCTTGGGTTTTTCCATCTCCTGATAATTATGGAACCTTTCTCTGCCTCCTCCCCCATGCCATTGGGTGGAGAATTTGGAGGATGCTTGCAATGTCTGTCTTTTGCAGAACCACATGAAGGGGGTGGTTTCCATCTGATGGCCCCAAACCTACCGTGTAGCCTCCTCAGACACAGCAGTCTGATGGTTTCCAGTTAGCCTGCCAGAGTCTGAGGACTCCTAGCATGTGGTGGGTGGGATAAATGTTTCCTGAACCAAAGTGTCACACAACTTGGGAGATGATGTAGGGGCTGACCCGGGGCACCTTTATCCTGTAATCAATTGACTGAGTGCTTATAGAGGCCCACCCATGGGAATGTAGAAGTATGATACTGGTCTTAGAGTCTCAAGGAGGATGAGACCCATGCTTTGAAAACCTTGAACATGAAATAAGAGAAATTAGGACAGTCAGGGCTGCAGGCAAGGAACCATTGCGTGCATGTGGGTGATCATAAACAGCTTTGAAGTCACCATATGCATCTGGGCTGATCATGTCTAGGTATGGAGCCATCGTGTGTAAATGGAGGGATCAAGAACAGCTATGTGATCTTTTGTGAATGGGGTGAGCATGAGCGGTCATGGACCATCATGTGTGTATGGGGTGAGCATGAATGACCATGGGACCATCGTGTGTGTTTGGGGTGAGCATAACTGACTACGGGCCTATCGTGTGTATGGGGTGAGCATGAGGAGTCATAGACCATTGTGTGCATATGGGGTGAGCATGAATGGCTCTGGAGCTGGACTGTACTGCCTGGGCAGGACATTGAGGTGAGAGATTAAAAGAGAACTTTCTTGGTAGGAAAGAACAAGAAAGGCTACCTATGGCAGAGAAGAAAGACCTTGCGGTTTCCAGAGTCCAATAGACATGGGTTTGAATCCGGACTCTGCCCCTCACTAGCTGTATGCCCTGGAGAAATTTGTTCTCTCTGTTTGAGCCTCAGTTTCCTTACCTCAGTAAACAGTGATTAGTAGTCATTTAAATATCACAGACTTGGTGAATTAAGACAATGCATTTCAGTAACCCTGGACCTGGATTTAAAAACCTCAACTCCAAGCCTACTGCCATCAAGTAAATTCCACATCATTGTTAGCTTTTATAGAGTTTTGGAAGCTGTAAAATCTTTGTGGAGCAGTTGGTGGGTCTGAACCACTTAGCTTGCAGTTAGCAGCCTAACACACCACATTGGGCACCTCCAGGCTTCCCACGGGGACCTAGCAGTCAGTGTCTGTGAACATCTATTGCTATGGTATCAGACTCCTCATAATCTTGTCTTCTCAGCTTTCACCTTTCAGTCTTATGCTCATTATTTATTTTACTTTTAATAAATTTACTGGCATATAATTCATGTATCAATCATTATCATAATCAATTTTAGAGCATTTTCTTCTATCTTGGACTCATATTTGTTAGCTCCCCACTTCCCTCCAACTTCCCCTGCCTTGCCCTTAGGTATTAAATCCAGTGACTGTCTCTGTAGACTTACTGATCCTGGATTTTTTTATCCAGAAAACCACACAAAACCAAAACAAAAAAAACCCCAAAGAACAATCTAAATTGAAAATATTAGAAACAACTTTAAAAAATGCATTAAAAGGGGACTCAGACGATAAGTTGTTACATTTTAACTTAACTGCCTCTGCCATAATCAACTGTACAATGCTCTGTATAGCAAGGCCATTCACATCCTTGGACAGTGATGAGAGGGGAGTTGGCAGAGGGTGACCCATGTGGGGTACCCTGAAAATTGATTTTAGGCTTCCACAGTCATCCATAGCCTTCTTCTGCAAACAAGGTATTCACAATTTAAGCTCTCATACCATTCCCTCCTCAGGGTTTGGGATTTTAGGATTTATAATCCTTGGTTCACACAGGCTGGTGTGCTCCTTCCACGTGGAATTAGTTAACAACTTTTATGTTTATTTTAATTGTTAGAGGCTTAAAGCAGACAGAATAAGGTAGCTTCCTGGTTTGCCAGGAGCCTTGAGAACTGGTAGGGGGGGGTGGATGGGGGAGCTGGTGGAACCACCTGGGAGCCTTAGAGAAGTGGGCTGGAGTTGTTCCAAGAACAACAAAAATTGCATCAAAGGATACAAATCCACACACACACTCATTTTACCATTTTGCCCCTATTTCTTTCAAGTCGACTGAGCTGTGTTTGGAAATTACATTTCTCATGGATCCAGGCCATCAGGGTTGAGATCTAAGGACTTGGGCTAATATTTGGGTCAGGTTGTCTCAAGTGATGTGTGGCCAACCATCCTCTCAGAGCCCAAGAGAAGTGAAGTCTAAAAGCCCTGGCCCTGGTGTAGCTTCTTGTAGCAGCAACTACAAGGAAAATGTTGAGTGATATAGATTGTTACATTATTTATCAAGGATAGTGCTTCAACAGAAGGAATTGAGTAGAAATTAGGAGATGGGCTCCCCCGCCACCCAAACAGTATCTTAAGTCTGCTCAATTTTCTTTTTAAAAAGTAATTTTGTCTTCTTGAAAGTATATACATCTAGGGATAATTTCCTGGGTAGTCTTCATAACATCTCCCCCCCCCCCCCCCATCGCCTATTGATAACTGTAAATAGTTCTTCATGCAAATGGCATTACTAATGGCTCAGCTTTTTTTGGAAAAGGATTCATTTCTTTATAATTTCAATTCGCCAACCACTTTCAGTCACGCAATAAATTTAAATCCTTTATGATCAAGATCACTTCCTCCCCCTTCTTTTCCTGTGGCTGAGATAGAGTCATTAGAAACTGGTTTTAGCAGTTGACTCTGGCATCGAGCCACCAGTAGAGCGATTTGTCCTTCACACCAAGCCCAGGTGGCGTAGTAGCTATGCATTGGGCTGGTAACTGCAAGATCAGCAGTTGGAAACCACCAGCCGTGCTATGGGAGAAAGAGGAGGCTTTCTACTCCCATAAAGAGTTACAGTCTTGGAAACAGAGGTTCAGTTTTACCCTGTCCTACATGGTCACTGTGAGTTGCTGTCGACTCGATGGCATTGAGTTTGCTTTTGGTTCAGTCGTTTACATCGTTGGTGGTTGTCAGGGTTTACAGATCAGAGGCTCAGGCTGTACACTCTTCTGAGTGACCAGAATAATGCCATTGACCATCAACTACCTGTCAATCAACACTGACTCATGGGAACCCTATGTGTGGCTGAGTTGAACTGGGCCCCACAAAGCTTTCAATGGTTGGTCTTTTGGAAGTATATTGTCAACCCTTATTTCCTGAGGCGCCTTAGGGTGGACTCGAACTTCTAGCCTTTTGGTTAGAGGCCCAGCATGTTAACTATTACTGTCAACCAAGGACTCCATGCACAGCACATTTGTTAGAGTATGGGTTGACAGGGAAGGAAGAAGAGAGTATGGTATTCATTATTCTGATACAGCTCTGAAGGAAATCCTCTCCATAAATCCTGAAGCAAAGCTGCCTGTGAAGGCATCCTTCGCCCTCCTGAAAGCAGGAGTCAGGGTGCGGCCAGTCAAGCCTGTGCTACAGTGCGTTGTAGAGAACCTGGGAGCTTGACTGAGGAGCCTGGGACCACCAGAGCCCCTCACGCACCACTGACCCCGGTGGGGTCATGAGGGAGACGCCAAGCTTCTCCGAGCCCGTTTCCTCCCCAGTCAGAAGGAGGAGTGCTGGTGTTCCAGGAGGTTCTCAATGAGCCCCTCCCTCAGGACGGGTCTGCACTCGCACCCCCTTCTCCACAGTGCTGGCTGGGACCTGAGCTCCTGTCCACATGGGGCTTCTTCAAGAAATGCTTCCAAAAGACAGGATGCAAATCATCAAGCAATAGGACACAGTGCAGTGATCAGCCCACCACTGAGATTCAACGGTCCTAAAGGTTTGCCCCCTTTTTTTTCTTCCTGTCCCTTTTTTATTCACACACACACACCCACCTCCCCACTCCACCCATCCACATCATAGGCTTGACACCCTTTACCCCTCAACACTTCAGCAGGCAACTCCTCAAACTAAACACATTGCCTTTTGTCATCACAAGACCATTTCCACGTCTGTGAGACGGACAGTCATTTACAAACATCAGACAATACCCATACCCAGATAAGCCGAGTTATCCCTAAAATGTCATTTATTATTGCTTTTTTAATAAGGGGAAAAATCCCCAGGCTGCAATCAACATGATGCACATTGCCTTGTTTATGTATTTAACTTTAAGAGCAGGTTTCTCTCTGGCTACTGTGAATGCTGCTCATCTCCCACACCAGCTAACACGTCCACTCTCTCTGTTCCAGCATTTGGGTATTATCGGGGAAGTTGGCTTTGTTGACCCTAGTTTTGACTCATCACAGAACCAACCTTTGTTGTAACCCTGGTGTGACATCCTGCCCAGCTAAGACTGACTGTGAAAGGGATCTCCCTTGGTTAAACATGGGAGGTTGAAAAAGGGATCTCCCTTGGTTAAACATGGGAGGTTGAAAAAAGGATCTCCCTTGGTTAAACATGGGAGGTTGAAAAAAGGATCTCCCTTGGTTAAACATGGGAGGTTGAAAAAAGGATCTCCCTTGGTTAAAAACCAAATCCAGGAATGAAGGTTGTGGGAGTGCATGGTGCTTGGCCCAGCAGAGCAGAATCAGGTTCTCTAGGGCTCTGGCTATAGACAGCAAGACAGCTAGAACACCACCCCTGCCCGGACCTCGGGTGCAGAATCCTGCACTCAGGCCTGACTCTGGTCCTCGATGGCTCATTGGGCCACATGGACACATCTGGTGTAAGGAGCCCTTCTCCTCTCCCTTCAGGATGATAGAGAGGGGCTGATTCGGCCTTTGTTTGGTTCCTATGTCTAAGTGACTTGCTATAAAATGAGCTGAGGTTTTGATGGTATTTATTCCCCTCCCAGGCTCTTGGCATTTGAAAGATCAGTGTATCCCTAGGAAGAAAGCCTTAGGAGGAGTTCTCACCACCCAACCTTGCCACCTTCCCATCCTTGTCTCCCCCGAGCCAATGGACAAGCCATGACACTGGAGGTCACTTCTGGAGGGCAAAACTCAGTGGACTGTTTTTCCTCAGTAGACACTATCTGCGCACAGATACATTTGACGTTGTTTGTACAATGACAGAAAAAACATACCAATCGAGAACTTTCCTATGAAAATCTGACTTTTCCCATTGAGCTTGGTGATGTTTGATGAGGCAGTGGTCTGCGGTGGTTCTCAACCTTCCTAATGCCACGACCTTTTAATACAGTTCCTCATGTGGTAGTAAGCACCCCCCCCCCAACCATAAAATTATTTTTGTTGCTACTTCATCACTGTAATTTTGCTACTGTTTAGAATTGGGCCACCCCTGTGAAACAGTCGTTCGACCCCCAAAGGGGTTGCCACCCACAGGTTGAGAACCACTGGGCTAGAGCTTAGTACAGGCATCAGGGGCCACGTGCTTTCTAATTTGCCACGCACCCCACCTTTCCCTCTGGCCTCTTTTCCAACCCAAGCATCTGAGCT
Organism: Tenrec ecaudatus; assembly: GCF_050624435.1. NCBI lineage: Eukaryota > Metazoa > Chordata > Mammalia > Afrosoricida > Tenrecidae > Tenrec > Tenrec ecaudatus. The sequence goes on from NC_134547.1 coordinate 67,661,635, forward strand.
TATCCACACTTCTTGCCCAAGTACTGCAGACATTTCCATTTGCTGCCACAGGGTTGTAATGAGCTGGCATTGACTCATGGTAGCAGTTAGTTTACCCCGACTTGGCGTATCCCTTGAACTCAGGGTTGTGAACTGAGAGCGGAGACACAGCTCTTAAGCAACTGGTTTGCCCATAGGTTGGGTAATTGATGAGAGTTTGCAGTTGCTAGAGAGCTGTGAACTAGATTCATGGTCTGCCCTGAAGATACATGTTTGTTGCCTTCATTGTGGCTTCATCTGATATTCTTGTCTCTTTTCTCCTCCCCCACTTAGAAAACAAACACAAGCAATCTGCTCCTAATTTATGTTATTTAAGCCATTCTCCCCTATTTCCCCCTCTTTTTAATTGTTGTGACCAGAGTTGCAGACTAAGGTATAAATAAGATGCTCCAGGACTCATCCGAAATGTTTCTGTGCTTGTCTGGCTTTGGCTTTAAAATCCCAGGCCAGAGGGTATTCAGGTACCACCCCTGCTTGTTCCCAGGGTCTCGAAAGGGATGTGTCGGCAGCATCTGACCTCCTCCGCCTTCGCAAGGGGAAGGGAGACCAGGACCATCAGCATCAGCTACCTACAGCTGATTCCCCTGAGGCTGGGCTCTGACATACGACCACCCACAGGCCTTCTTACCAGTTCTGATGCCAGCCTCCCTCGCTCCCTCCCTCCCGAGGCACTCTGTTCTCTGCCGGGTTCAGGAATTCACCATAACGGCTACACAGAACTTACAGGCCATGCTCATCATGGTGGGATTTACAAAGGGAAGGTAACAATTCAGCATCAGAAATCCTGAAGGCACAGTTCTTCCCTCAGGACAGCCCCTCCTCGGCTGTGCACTCAAGCAGGTCTCTCTCAGGCCGTGGCCCATGGCTCACCTATGCCCTGCACTGGCAGTGACTGTTACAAAGCTCTTTCAGCGCTGCGGACAAAAGCCTGGAGGGTGTTTATGGTCAGAGACTTCACTAACACAGGGCTCAGAATGCCGGGCCCAGGGACCCCAAGAAGCCCAGGAGATCTCCAATACCTGCGCACATCATAGCCCTCACCAAAGAGAAGCAGATCCTGCCATCACATTCGGAAAAATACCAAACACCCCATCGTCCAGTCTGGACAACTCATGGTAACCCGATGGGGCAGGGCAGACCTGCCAATAGAAAGTCTCATCTTTCTCCCAAGGAGTGGCTGGCTGCCACTCAGGGTTAGCAGCTCAGTGAGTAACCAAGATGCCCCGGGGCTCCTGAACCTTCACATTAGCATATTACGTCTATCCAAATGGCACCTGGCAGAAAAAAGGGTTCTGTACCCCTGTTCTAAAGTAACCATAGCATACAAATCACCCCCTCCAAATAAAATAGGAAAGAAGAAGTGGTGCTGTGGAATGTAAACGTCATGGGTGGGCCCCACTCTTAGTTGACAAAGATGTGAGAGAGCTGTCAGAGAAAGGCAGGAGCAAACAAGCGCAGCACTGGAAGAATGTTGGGGGTCCCACAGCCATGCAGAAGAGAGCAAACAGACTCCGAGATGCGCCGTGCACACACGACTCACTGGGGAATGTGTGAATGGAGATTCTCAGCTCTTCGATCTGGAGTGAGAAATGCTCCCATCTGGTCTCCGGTGGAAGTAGCCTCAACACGCTGTGATCACCTGTGAGCTGACCGAATGAACAAGGCTCCACAGCTGGGCTGTCTTTAGGAAGGCCACACAGACGGGCTGTAACGCAACTCTAGGGGCTTCTGGGGGCTCGGAAACAGGGGCTTTTGCCCAGAAAAGGACTCCTACCATATCCCTGACCTCCTGGGTAGCCCACGCATATCAACAAAAGGACCTGCCCTTCAAGAACTGTCCACCACCATGCCAGGCTTATTACATTGCATATGCATCCTCCCCTACCCTCTGTCTCCCTCCTGCGTCACAGTCTCTTATTAGCTGTGTGTGATCCGTTTTCAGATGAAGGAGGGAAACAGAAGCCGCTCACTCATTGGACTGCACTTCCACTGTGAAAAGACGAATGACTAAAGACAGAGGCGGCATGCACACGTGCTTCTCCACATGGGGCTCTGTGGGCAGGTGGCTGTAGATCAACACAGTGCAAACCAACGGTGGGGCGGGAGCAGCACATGTGGACTGGCCATGTGAGGGATGTCTGTATTAAGACCTGTTCCCCATCAAAGCCAAGCCGTTCTTGGTGGTCCAACCACTTAACTTAAACAAAAAGCACGAGGCCAACTTTCATCAATGAGCCTTTCTTCCAGGAGGAAAAAAAGGGGGGTGCGGGCAGGGTGTGGGTGAGAGTTGGCTACCGTTTATGGCCCTGTTGTGTCAGCAGGTTAATGGTGATGGGTTTCAGGTCACTGGCAAATCCTCATTGAAAACCAACTTGAAGCATGGATTCTCAAGGGCTGATTGTTTTGTGTGGGCTGTGTGGGGCTTGGCTTGCACACCCACGTGGTGGCCGAATGACCTGCTGCCCTGGAAGCATTCCCCAGAGCACGAGGGTCTTTCCTCCCAAAAAAAATGAAGCACTCCTATGTTCCGGCTTGGGGAGAAAGTGTGAGGCTTGCTCAGGATGGAGTGTCAGCATCCAACCCGGCTTTGTCTGTCAGGCTTAATGCTTCCTTACCTTAAATATGACACTGGAAGTAGGCAGCCCAGCTGAGGAGCCTGGTCCTTAATATCTTTTGGAATTACTGCTAGTGGCGATCCTGATGTTCCTACTGCTCCCATCCCCAGCATGCCGAGAGCTCTCACCACATCCTACCAGCCACTGTGGAATTGAAGTCATCTCACTCCATTGGGCGGTTCTGCTCTGTCTTGTAGGGTCACTATGAGTCCGTATATCACCAAGTCATGCCCTTGAGACTTGGCTTCCACTAGCCAGGCCAGAGGGGCACCAGTGACAAGCAGCTAAGCACTTGACCACTAAACAGAAACTTGGTGGCTCAAGTCCATGCAGAAATACCTCAGAGGATAGGACAGTAGCAAACCAAATTTGCTACTATCGAGTGGTTGCTGCCTTGTAGTCACCACGCAGGACAGGGTAGAACTGCCTTGTGGGTTTCCAACTGCCCTGTGGGTTTCTTCATGGGTGTAGAGAGCTTTGTCTTTCACCCTCAGAGCTGCTGATGGTTTCGAACTGCTGACTTGGTGGTTAGCCCAGTGCATAAGCACTAGACCACCAGGGTTCTTAGTAGATGAAGAGCTCTAGGGAATACACATCCCCTGATCACAGAGGTGCCCACTCTGTGAGGGGTCAGGCCAGGGGCTGGAGCCCAGGAGACCAGGATGGAGACTTGCATGGAATGCTTTCCCTTTTTAAAGGTGGGCAGGGAGGGTGCCCCTTTATTCTTCGTGCAAAAAATAGCACACTCCCTGCTACACTCCCACGTACTCTGCTTGAAAACTGCTTGCGATATAGATCACGAAGCGGGAAAATGATGACACTGTCGCCAGGCACCCATCACCTGAAGCGAAGGACTGGGAATGCGTAGGTGTACTTTTTCTGAATGCTCAAGGGTGGTCCTTGTGTCTTACAGAATTGTGGTTGTGTTTTGGACACTTAAAAATAAACTTTTTTTTTAATTGAAGCATGGTGGCAGACACTCAAGTGCAGGTGATGCATGCTTGCCGCTTAGTGTGTGCAGTAAACTTAGAACACCGGGCCAAGACAGGGAACTTCAAAAAAAATCATGGAAAAGACAAAGGAGAAGATAATGGGACTTCTCATAAACTTTTTCAAGCTAAGAGAACATTAACCCAGAAACTTCCAGTATCCCTGGGTCCCATCACTCCCATCCTCTCTGCACCAGGGGTACATGTTTCCTGATCCGGACAGTGAGGGTCATGGCTGCCTGTCACTGTCTTTCTTTTGATAGGGAGCCAGGTCAGCAGTTCGAAACCACCAGCTGAGCTGCTCCTAGGGAGAAAGACACAGGTTTCTATTCCAGTAAAGAGTTACAGTCTTGGAAACCACAGGGGGTAATTCTACCTTGTCCCACAGGGTCACTATGAGCCATCCTTGACTCGATGGCAGTGAGTTGGTGTGTGTGTGTGTGTGTGTGTGTGTGTGTGCGCGCGCGCGCGCACGCGCGTGCGCCCTTGAGTGCATGCTTTAGATGGAGTCCCACTGTCGACACTTTCCTCTGCGTGGCTTCTTCCTTTCACCGTTATGTGCGTGAGATTTATGCAGTGTCTCTGGTAGTCGTTGGACATCCATCGGCGGGGCTGTAGAGTCCCCCAGTGTGTGAGTGTGGTACAATTGATTTCCGCCGTGATTGCCTTTGTAAACCTCGGCATTCTTTGTCATGTCACATTCTCGCTGAATGTTTCCCCTGGTTTTAAACCACTTTACATAGCTACATAGTATTTAATGGAGCGGGTCTGTATTTATTGAGCCCATCTCCTATCCTCCAAGGCTTAGGAAGCTCCCATCCCTCTTGCTGTTATCAGAGACCATGTAACCCCCACTCTCTGCAAGCGTGCACAGACTGTTGGGATAGCTTCAATTAGAAGTAGGTAAACAGGTTTGGCCATCTCAGGATCTTCCGCTTTGTTCCCTCAAAGTCCTCTCCATGAGGGTCATGCCTGTACCATCAAGGAATGCCAGTGTGTTCTTTGTCATACTTACCAGTGTCTCCCAAGAAAGCCACACAGTCACCCACTGAAAATGCCTCCCAAGGCCCTTGTTGTTAACACCCCCATGTACAGATGGTTCCCTGATCCAGGGGTTCAGGGAAGACAAAAGCTTTGGGACCTGAACCCCTGGACTAAACTTCAAGCCCCATTGCTTCCACTCTCCATCCTGTCGCCTGACGATTCTTGTCTTTCCAAGCCTCCATCCTCTTTATCTGGACAACGGTGACCTGGCCTCCCTGCACTGCCCACTCTGCTCCTTTCTCTGTCTCCACCAGCTGCACAAAAGTCTGTCTGCGTAGGATGCTTGTGAGGACCTGCTTCTTCTTTATGAGAAACCAGGAATCAACTGCCGTACAACCAGTTCCGTAAGGTCTTCAGTGGTTGTGATCTTAAGTCTATGAGCCCTTGTGAGGCAGTGGGTTATGTGTTGGGCTGCTAACTGCAAGGCCTGAAGTTTGAAACTTCTAGCTACCCCGAGGGAGACAGATGAGGCTTTATTCTTCGGGCAGTCTGTGGCCCTTTGACTATTCTTCAACACCTAATTCAGATGCATCAAGTTTTTCTCTGGTCTTCCTCATTCATGGCCCAACTTTCCCTTGCCTATGAGACACTTAAAAATCCCATGGCTTAGGCCAGGGGCACCTTAGTCCTCAAAGGGACATCTTTACCTGAGACTTCAAAGGAAACACTTTAAAGGGATCTGGTGTAGCAGATTTTCCACAACCAAGAGGTCCTGGCCTGATTTTGATGAGGCCCTTTGTTGCATCTGTGCCTCCTTGTGTCACTTGAAGCCTCCATGGGGCCCAGGAGCTCCATCTGTTTCACTCAGCTATGATTTTCCCAGCTCAAGTGTGTGAACAGACAGCACGCGAGGGTCTGTTGACGGAGGAAGTCCATACCCTTCACCAAGACAGAGGGTTGAAATAGCCGCTGGGTTCGAAGGTGTGGAGTCTGTCAGTGTCATATGCCACTCCACATCCAGGCACCCTGTAGGCTTGTGTGCGTGATGAGCTGCCGTACTGTGCTCTGGTTCTCTCTGGGGTGTGGGCGTGGTTACACTTCTGTGAAGCCAAGTGGACAGGCCAACACGACGGAGCCTCCCCTGCATCCCAGGCCCCTCCTGCTTTGCGTTTCAGTCCCGTGGTGCTTTCTAGGAATTGCTTTGCTCGCTTCACCCACCCTGAAATAAATCCCAAGGGCGGCAGGGGCTCTCTCCAGAGATGTGAGCTTCCTTGGCCCAACCCAATTATCTTGAGAAGGAGCCAATGAAGCAAATGCACTTTTCAGCCAATGCTTTTTAGGCCTGCTGAACCAAAGATCACAGGCTTTACCGAGAAGGGGCAGGAAGGTGTGGAGGGGGCAGGAACCAAACATCTGGAGGGAGCATGGAACGTCCAGATGTTCCCACATATCTGGATGTCTGGAACCATCTGGCTAGCTATTGACAAAGGACCCAGCTGTTTGGCAGAAGCTGGGCTATGTACGCAAATGGACGAGAGGGAGAGAGCACTCCTAGAGAGCTTCTGCAGCCCTCCCAGATAAGCAGGCACAAGGTGTGGGGTTCTAATTGCAGCCCCATCCATCCCGGAGGCTGGAAATAGCTTCCCGTTCTCTGAAGCTGCTGTCTTGCTGTGAGTGCCAGCCTGCGGAGGATTTTTAGGGTAATTGTCTCATTTACCAGCACTCTTCCTGCGTTTGTTTGCGGCTTCCTTCTATTTATAATGCATCCTCACCCTCACCAAACACTTTATACATACGTCGGATTGCAAGAAGGCTTGGGTTTCATACTGCTAGGCCAAACCCCATTCCCTGTGTGGGTGCTGGCTTCTCAGGAGGATAGGAGAAGTGGGGTGCTTACAAGTTCTGCAGTTAATAGGAACTCAGACACCTGGAATAAGGTGCATCTTTTTTCTTGGGGAAGGATCTGGGAGACTCAGCAGCAACCCTCAGTACCTACTTAGCAGCCAATGGAATGGAAGGGGAGCTCAGGGTCCTAGTTAGATATGTTTAATTTCTTCTAAATAAATAAGTCTGGAGCAGAATAACCTAATGGAGGCAAGTTGAAACTTGATATAAACCCACTGCTAGTTGACCACTGAAGCCTTTCCATTGTCAATTCCGTGAATTTGAAGAGCATACAGGGATGTCCTAACCATGGGTGAAGATGCAGGGCGCGGAGCGATGCGGTACCTTAATCCTCTGTCATGACCCTGCATGGTACACCAGGAAACCAAACCCATTATCAAGGACTCAGCAACCGTCCAAGTCAGAGTCGAACTGCGCCTGTGGGTGTCCGAGACTGACAAGCCCTAAGGAAGCAGACAGCCTCATCTTTCTCCTTCAGAGCAGGCAGTGGGTTTGAACCACTGAGCAAGCTTGTGGCTAGCAGCCCAGGACGTAAGCCAAGACAACAGAGCCTGCAGGAAAGGAAGCAGTGTGGTTAGGAGGTGAGGAGTGAGGTGGGCTGAGCTGGCAGGAGGAGTGTGCTCTGCTCTGAGCCTGAGCTCAGGGAACCCAGGATTCTGGTGGCCTTAGCTTTTCTGACCCAACAGCTGCAAATGAATTTCAATTAGGAGTGTTTGTAATGCACAAGCCAAGTGGCAGATGAGCAGAGAGAGGAGAAAGAAGACTCACATGAGCTCCTCCAAACAGTAGCCTGGGAGAGGGGGTGTGGTAAATCCAAATGTCTTGCCCAAGTGCTTGGCTTTTATTTGAAAAAACAAAAAAAGCAAGAGGTTCTAGTGTCCTGGTACATAAATGAGATTAGTGTGTATTTACTCTTTACTAGTCCTGCCTACCTGCCGGTGGGCTGGGGCTAGGGCTGGGGCAGGGGCAGGCATGTGAGGAGATGACTGGGACACACCATACAAACCAGCAAATGAGCTGTATCCGGCTGGATTTCCCTATATGCTGATGATAGAGTTTGTCGTTCTATCGTTGTTAGCAGTTTCAAACCTTCTGTGTGCTCAGCCTGCACTGGGGGCAGGATGACATTTTGACTTTGACTTCCTTTGTGAATTCAAACCAGGGCCACCGTGTTCAGTATTTTAAGACTGCTCAGAAGTAGGAGTCCTGGTGGTGTCGTGAGTTACACATTGGGCTGCTAACTGCAAGGTCAGCAGTTCAAGTCAACCCTGCCTTCCTCCTCAGAATCAAGATAGCTCCACTCCTGCCCCAAAGGGCCTTGGAGAAGTCCACTGTTGGAAGCTATGCCCCAATCTTCTGAATACTGGCAGAGTGACCCAGGGTGGATTGGTTTAAATGGAGCTTCCAGATAAGATGGATTAGGAAGAATGGCCTGGCGATCTTTTGGCCAACAGATCACTGTAAAATATTGTCTGATAGGCTCAGCTGTGCCACAGTTCATGGGAACGGAGTGGGGCCAGGCAGGGTTTGGTTCTGCTGGGCATGGGGTTGCTACAAGTCAGAACCAACTCCACAGGATCTGGTAACACTCAGAAGACATCTCACCCCTGGCCTTTCCTCCATTCTTCTTGGAGCTTGCTTTGAGGGAGCATAGATTTGACCCCATCAGGCATTTATGGGAGGTGAGAGGAAGAGGCAGGAGCCCGATGAGGGAGGGTTGAGTGGCCACAAAGTGGGTGCAGGTCCCCCAGGTATCTGTCCCACCTGCCCCAGTGATGGTGTACTGTTTGGTTATGGCTGAGCCAGCAGCAGCACTGAAGTGGTGAATTTTGGGTCTGTAGGGCCTGATGGGGATGCTGAGTGACGATGCAGGCTGCTCCTGGGACGTGTGCTTCCAGTTCAACCTTCACCTCCAACCTGTGAGAGAATTGAATGTTCAGCTCATTGAGGAGGCTTGTCCAAGGCCATAGTCAGTGTGGACAGGGCGGGGTGAGACTTTGAACCCTTACCTGCCTGTCTCTGCCCAGACCTTGCCCAGCCAGGAGCTGCGGTACTTTCCCCAAGTCAAAAACCCAAACCAAAGTCACTGCCATCAAGTCCAATCTGACTTACAACGACCCTACGACAAGGAAGAACTGCCCCTCTGAGTTTCCAAGACTCACTCGTCTTTGTCCCTTGAAGGGACTGGTGGTTTTGAACTGCTGACCGTGCAGATAGAAGCCCAATGTGTTACCCACTGTGCCGGCAGGGCTCCTCCCTACAAGTCAAGGAAGCAGAGTGAGCAGGCGGGGATGAGTCTACACGTCTCTGACCTTAGACACCACTCACCAATTGGCCTCTACTTCCCCGAGAATGCTGTGACGCCCTGGTGCAACAGGCCCCGTGGCTCCTGGTTCTTCTCCTGCGCGGCCCTGGAGGGCTGGCTTCTGCGAGAGTCTCTGGGCCCCTGGAACTGACTGTGCAGACTCACTGAGGCTTCCTGGCTGCTGCAGGTTCTGTGCCAGGTGGCTTGCCTGGGTGGCTTTACCAACTCTCCTCAGCAGAAAGAAGAAACCACGTGTCCCCTCATCCTCCATCTCCTGCTTGCCACCCCCACCGACCTTTTTGAAAATATGGTGCATCTGATCACAGGTGTTGTTGGAACAGCTCTTTTATGGCTTTATAAATATTCTGAGATTTATTTGGAAGCAGTGTTTCATTATTCCTATAGTATGATTAAATATTGAGAATATTGCTTTTCCAATTGTTCTATTGCAGTATTTAATGAGTGCAATTAAATGGAAAAATTGCCTTTTTAACTGATGATAGTCCATTAGTGTCTTGGTGTCTTCAGAAAAGAAAAGAAGTGAATTATTAGAATGACGAATGAGGCGAAGTCCCCACCGTGATGAAGAGGTGCGGTTTCCCTGCACATAATCTTCAATTAGTGATCTCCGTAAGAGGATGTTTTTCAAAAGGGTAATAGAGAAGTAATGAGATCGGAAGGAGGTCAACCCGGCCTTCTCCGCCTGGCAGCTTGATTAATTTATTGCTCCTTCTTGGAGATTGCTGCAAGGGGCTTTTGTCACCCCGTGTTTTTCATGGGACCATAACCTGAGTGGCGACTGATATATTAGCTTTGCAGGCAAGGCAGCAAGTTCGTGAACCTGGAGTGGAAGGCTTCAGAGTTCGTTTGCTTCCGGGGTGCAGCAGGAGCTGCAAGGTGGCAGCTTTGGATGGTGGGGCCAGTGCCAGCGGTGCTAACAGAACCCACGGTGGGACTGCGGCACCCCAGGTACTGAGCGTCTGCTGCAGGCCTGTGGGCTTGGCCCGTGCAGTGGGATTCCACTCTCAGGGCCCCTGAGGGGGTGGTCTGACTTCTCTCTCACTCACGAGGCAGAGAAGGATTAGGGAGATGCCCAGCTGGGGAGCAGGGTTCAAGGCCGTGCTGCCTCTAAGCTTACTCGTTTGCATTCACAAGTCCATGGCCCCTGCTAACACGGTTTGGGGACATTGCCACCTAGTTGCCCTAATTCTGAGGAGCTCACACCTACCTAGCTGAGACCACATATCGATGTCATGGTGACAGAACTTGAACTAAAGGGATTCCAAACAGATGGGTCAGGAAAAAACAAGCAGGTAGGCCACAGGTGGGGCAAGTTTACGTTTCACGTCATTCACAGCTACGTCCAGTTGCAGAAACGTAGGTTGAAAGGTTGTATGTGATATGCTGAGGAGCCCGGTGGCACCAATCAGAAGGTTTGAAGTTTGAAACACCAGCTGTTTCCCGGGAGAAGGTTGAGGCGTTCTACTCCCGTAGCGAGTCATAGTTCAGAAACCCACAGGGGCAATTCTGCTCTGCCCCTGTAGAGGCAGCCCACCACAAGTCGGAATGGAATGGCAGTGTGTTTGTTTTTCTCAGATGTGATACACCACATTGGCGTAGTCATTTTTTTCCCTGCTCTCTCACGAGTATCATGATTTTCCACAAAAATGCCACCAGCCTCTAGAAATAGACACCTGGATATAGTCAACACCCGGAGGACTTGTAGCCTCATAAAGGATCATCAACATTACAATCACAGCCCCCCACCCCCACCACTATCTGTGTATCTTCAGAAAAGAGCCTTAACCCCTCTGGTCTCAGGTTTGTCTGTCTGTCTGTCTGATTGTCTCGATCACCTGAACATCTCGGACAGGCTTGCTATGTTCCTTCCTACAAACAAAACCTAATGCTTGGTGTCTGGTGGCCAGCTCACACTTAATTCTGGAGTTTTAATCTTTTGCTGTTCTGATTGACACCAACAAATTTTTGTCTTCCTGCTCACCAACAATGGCCTTATTTGGATTTCGTTAGCCTGCTCAATTTTTGAATGATAAAACAAAACAAAATGCCAGCAGTACATAACTGTTTTCATTAGCAGTGCACACTTATTTCGTTTTATTTGAAAACACCTTTCTCCCCCAAACCTCCTTCTCTGGGTTCTTATTCCGGCTGCTGAGGCTGTGTTCCACTTGGCTGCAGAATGCAATTCTCCCCGCCATGGAGATGACACTTGCATCGAGAAACCTGTCCCCTCCCCACTAAATCTCTTGGACTGCCATTTCTTGGGACCCTGGGGGCCTCATCATCAGCACCACCAGTTAATCGCCATCCTCAGCCTGGTACCTCTGCAAGCCAGCACTGGGCACTGCCAGGAGAGCCACTACTCACTCCCCACCCCAGGCCTGACCTTCTGACACCACATCTCTTAAGTGACCCTGCGTGGAAGAACCTGGAAAAGTCCAGCCAATGCAGGAGTTCATTTAAGCTGAAGCTCTGGGACCAAATTAGAGTCCAGGTCTGTCTCGTGAAAGATGATAAATGAATATGCCAGACTGGGGAAGGGATCACTCTGTCATCATATGACAGGCTGACTAGATTTATTTGCGCTGGCATCCCGAAAAGTCGGGATGGGGGTGCGGAGTGTGCAGGTTTCCAGGGCTGGCTGCCTCCCCGTCCTGCTGTGCAGCAATCCCCCAGCATGGGTCTGGGAGTCTGTGTCGAGCTCTTGGAACCTCCGCAGCTCCAGTGTTGAATGGGCAGCGCAGGAAGCTGCTGACAGAGTGCCATTTACTCACACTTGTTGAGTGCAATGCTTGCTGGTTGATATATAGAGAGCCCCAGACTCGGGACGAGCCCAGGCTCTCTGGACAGACACTTGTCCCCCCTAGGGTTCTCACTGACCAGTTTTCAGATGTAGACAGTGCGTCTTCTTGTCTGAGCTTGGACGCCTCCACTGAAACTTTGGTGGTGGCTGCCTCTGAGCCCCCTTGGCCAGGAATCTAGCCAAGGTCTCTTTGGCCCACTGATCCACCACTACCCCCTGTAGAATATGGAACATGGACCAAATATAAGTCGTGACCCGTCCCTTTGTTCCGGTCATAAGATCAGCCCTCCCACCACTGGAAACCCCACTGGGAAACCTCAATTTGGGATAATTGGGTCCTGGTGGCATAGTGGTTACATGTTGGGCTGCTAACAACAAGGTCAGAAGTTCAAATCCACCAACCGCTCCTCTGGAAAAAGACCAATCTGTCTACTCCTATAAAGAGTTTCAGGAAGTTCTACCCTGTCCTGCAGGGTATGTACAGTCAGAAACCACTCAGAGGCAGCAAGCATGATCAGTATCTTGATAAATCCAATCTTTGAACATTTGGGAGTGGACATCTTGAGAATGATAATACCAGCACACTGCATCTGGAGCAGCACATGTGGCACCAATGACAGCCACTCCAGTGCCATTGAGTTGACTCTAACTCGTAGCAACCCTGTATAGGGTTTTCAAGGCTGAAAATCTTTACCGGAGCAGGCAGTGCCATCTTTTTCCCATGGGGTGGCTGGTGGGTTTGAACCACTGACCTTGCAGTTAGCAAACCACTGCTTATCTGATAGCGCTACCAAATGTTAGACGCATAAAGTGGGTCATAATAACTGAAATACACCACAAGTCAGGGCTTACTTGTGCATATTCATCAACTATTTTAGCTTTAAACATGTGTTTTGGATCAAGAATTGTGGACCTTTATATTCATGACCTTGGGCAAGTTACTTCTTTTTTATTGTCTTCACATTGTTGCTAAGAAGAATAATGTGAGGATAATAGAAATAATAATCCTATTTTAAAACAATAAACAACCAAACTCACTGCTATTGAGTCAATTCGGACTCACGTGGCCCCTGTGGGCCTCTGAGTTGAGAGCAGAAAGCCTCATCTTTCTCCTTCAGAGTGGTTAATGGTTTCAAACTGCTACCCTTGAGGCTTGCTGCACAACGTGGGACCCACTTCGTCACCAAATACAGAGTTTTACTCTACTCACATAGCTAATATTTATTGGGAACCTGCTGTGTTTTGCTAAGAGGGTTAAAAAAAAAATCCAAGATGCAGAGGGCCCAGTGTGGACGGCGGTGAATTCAGGGCTATTGCAGTGTGGGTTACCAGGAAGGAGAAAACAGCTCCGTTGATCAATCAGGCAAGATGACCACAGTGTTGACTGGCGTCTGTGGACAGACTGTGGCAGCCGAGCTGACTATCGCCAGCCCCACAGCACCCACCTCCCCCTGCCATTTGTCCCTGAATCACTGGATAGTTGACCTTTGTCGGAGAATTTCAACAACCACTAGAGACAGCTCCAGTGTGTTTGCACCCACAGGGTATCGCTGGAGCAGGCCCCTCAACCTCCTGCTCTTCCAGCAGCCTGGTCTTGGTGGGTTTGCAGAGCAGCTCCCAGCCTGAGACAGGAAATTGGGGGAAAATCCTCCCCAGCAAGTGCTTTCTGTCTTAGAACAAACCCGCAACCCGGAGGTTCCGGAAGAGTGGCACTTTGGTGTTCTATGACCCTGTCAGCAAAAGGCCATAAAGCCAAAACCCAACCCGCTACCGCCCAGTTGTTCCCGGCCAGCCTCCGAGGTGTCCAAGGCTGGAATGCTTTATGGAGCAACTGGTCTCATCTTGCTCCCGCGGAGGTGCTAGTGGGCTTGAACCGACAGCCTGGCAGGTAGCAGCCCCAGGGTTAACTCACAGTACCACCAGGACTCTGGGGTCAGCCAGTATGGCTCTCGATGCTCTGTGGTGAGTGTGGCCCATATCTGTTGTCAGGAGCAGGTGATCTGGGGCTCCTAGCAGCAAGTGGCTAGGTCCCGGGAGGAATTGTTTGGCTTTGGGTTGGGTACCCAAACAAGGGCGAAGAGGAGGCTAGGGACCTCCGGAGGACACGTCTTTTCTCTCTTTTCTAAGCACAGTCACCTCGGTGCCTTCCCTGATGCTCAAGTGGTATTTCCAAACACTTATTAAAAATGGAAGATATCCTTAATGGCAAACGTTCATTTTTTATTGCAACTGCTGCTTTTGCTTAGACAGACTCCAGTCATGCCGAGGCGCTGTATGCAAGACATCGTACATTAATAATGCTTTGAAAGTTACTTCACCAGTGATACAGTGCCCTGCTCTGAATCATCAAACGAGATAATAGCATCAGAGCAGCGTGCATGTGTGTGTGCACTTGTGCTCTGAGCGTGTGCTTCATGTGTGTGTGATATGTGTATATGCTGTGTGTACACCGTGCGTGTATGCAGTGTGTGGTGTGTGTGAGTATGGTTTTGTGAACATGTCAGTAAAGTTTGCTGGTCCTCCTTCTACTCCCCATCACCTCAGAGAGGAATTTAATTTGTAATCTTCGAACTTCCTCCTGGAAACAGGAAAATGAAATTAGGTGTTTGTGAGCTGGGATGACATGCATGCTACCCTCATTTTCAATCTGGGTAAAGTCATCTTTGCACTTTATTTTTAAACACTCCCTCGTCTTACGAATAATCTAGTCTCTCCCCGTGCTGCCGGTTTATTCAGACAGGTGGACGTTGATGCGAAAGATTGGCGTTAAATTGAGGAAACCATTCATGTAGTAAATAAGATAATTTGTTTCCACCCCAAAAAAGATTAAAATATAGATTTTTTTGTACTCAGTATTATTTTTAACATCCACAGCCTCCAAGCATGCTTGCTACAGATTTGTGCCCATCATTCAGCAAGGGGGTGCTTATTGCAGCTACAATTCTTTGTGCTGCGTGAATCATGGCTGAGGAGGCTTTCTTATTGATACTCGAGTTCCCTGGATAGTTTCTTCAGTAACACGGTGAACTAAAAGTCTTGTCTGCCCCCAAGCGACAGTTAGGCTGGAGGCCATATCCAGATATTAATGTAGTCATCTCTGTGCTGTTTTCAACCTCCAAGTGGAAATAGTAGGAAACCGAGTCACAAGGCAATTCACTCCCATGTTCTTAGTCATGTAACGCATGCACTTTATGGCGGCTTTTCCTTTTGGGTTTCGTTTTATTTTGCAAATTGAGCAACCCCTTCAAGCACTGATAACCTATGTATGCTGTGTACGTTATATGGTGTGCACATTATATGGTGTGTGTGTTATATTCATCATGCGTGCTGTTTCTGTGGGCATGTTAAATGCAGAAATACAGTACCAGTAGGCAGTGTCTCCCTGGTGCCATGGTGGGTAGCTACAAGATTGCTGTGCTCAGGTCAGAGGTTTGAGACCTCCCAGACTTAGGAGCCAGATAGCCTTGCAATCTGCTTCTAAGGAGCATGGACCAGGAACCACCCGTGGCAGTGCTGACTTCAGGGCACAGAGGGATAGGTAGTTATGAGTGTGGGCCTCCCATGGGCAGACATTGGCCCTATCTCTGCTCCTGTATCGTTGTCTTTCATGGGATTCCTGGGTGATGGGCAAGGAAGTGATTCCAAGTAACACTACCTGTGGCCTCGTCATGTCTTCTGAGGTACCTCGAGTTGGGTTTGAACCAGGCCCCTCCGGGTTACCAGCCGAGCATATGAACCGTCAGTACCGATCAGGGACTCCTCTAGATAACAGTCCTATAGAGATGGGTGCCGTTTGCTCATTCTGACATTCATCCTGAGGGCCACCTGTTGAAGATGATCGGCGGCGTCAGGGTGCTCCATAATAACCCCACATGTACCAGTACCTGCTGCCTGCTAGCCCTTTGCACACATGGTTTTATTCAGTCCTCACAGCAACCTGGGGAACATCTGCCCCATGAGTTTTTATTTCCTTTTATAAGCAGGTTGGCCAATGGTGAGTGCCGCACTAGAGCCGAGGAAAGACACTGGGATGCTGGTTCGTGCCTACAGCAGGGCCGGGCACATGCACAGCCCTCTGGCCCCAGCCCAGCCTCCCCAGGTGGACGCAGGCCAGTATCTCGCAACCTCAGCCCTGCTGCATGCCCCCCTCCGGGCTGGCACATAGGTCTTTCCCCACCAGCTCTCTATGACAGCCTTGGTCCCGCCCCGCCCTCAGTGGACCTGTCACTAGAGTTTATACCCCTGCCTGGCCTATCGGCTCCCAGAGACCAATGGGTGTTCAATGAAGGGCAATTAACTCCCAAGTTCTTCATTATATAAGGCACTCACTTAATGGTGGTTTTTCATTTTTGGCTTTGTATACTGTTTGTGGCTCAGCCAGGGCCCTGTCTCTCTCTCTCTCTCACACACACACACACACACACACACACACACACACACACCGCAAAGAGCGGGCAGCCAGTGTCACTAACAGGCCAGGTGAATGAATGAGCGAACATGTTAAAAGATGGCTATTAGCGAAAAGCCGAGAGTTCTTTAAGGCTTCAAGTCCTCCTTGTGAAACGTAAGGCTCAAGGTGCATTTTTCCAGGTGAAAACATAACCGCTCTTCTACCCCAAGTCCTTCTGGAACTCAGTCACATGAACGAAGGGTTTCATCTCTCCAGCAGCCACCGAGTGGTGCTTTCTTGCTCTGTGTCACTGTGAGCAGACAGGACGGCCTCACTGCGGCCTCGGTTATGCTGGTGACTGCTGGTGACGAGTGTGGAGCAGCACCCTCTTGGACTGCTTAGTGTGTGGCCTCGCCTGTGCATACAGAGCCCGCGGTGCAGTGGGGCAGGTGATTAGCCCGTTTGTTTTTTCAGATGAAGAGACTGAGGCTCAGAAATTTGCACACAACTGGTAGAGAATGAGGGAGGGGCCTGGTGGCAAAGTGGTTATACATTGGGCTGCTAATTTTATGGTCAACCGTTTGAAACCACCAGCTGCTCCTAGGGAGAAAGGGAGGGTCTTCTGTTCCCATAAATATTTTTGGAAGCCTACAGGGGCCCTTCTACCTTGTCCTATAGGGTTGCTGTGAATTGCCATCGGCTTGATGGCAGTGAGTTTGGCTTTTGGAGTAGAGGATACACTGCTTTGGAAACCTGAGCAGTGTCTCCAGAACATCAGGCCCAGCAATATTGTGATAAACTCTGAGTAAACACGTGCAGGCCACCTGCACTGACCAATTCTGAGTACACAGAGGAGGAGAACCCAGCTGCCGACCAGCCCAAGGCCACTAGCCACAGGCAGAGGCCTGACATGTCTCACCCCCATCTTTCTTTACCCTGCTCTGACACCAGTCGTCCCTCCCAGAGGACCCTTGCTTTCCCAATGGGTTCAATATTCTGTTGCAGTGGCCGCACAGAACTTCCAGACAAAACTCACAAATTTGGGGGTGTCTTAGGGGCTTGAAGAGGTTGCCACAATTCAGGATCAGCAAACAGTAAGGATATCGTCACTGGCCCACAGCAGCGCCTCTCAGCCACATGGTCCCTGACCTCTAGCAGCCTCTGCTCTGCTACACAGTCTCCATCTCAGCGCTGCTCCTCTGCTCTGCCTCTTGGGGACCTTGCCTCAGCCTCTGTCTGGGGCTGGCTCTTTTGCAGTGTCCCGTGGTCACTGTTCTGAAGTCTCTGAGCTCAGCCTCCGCCTCTTCAGACAGAGAAATCAAAGATGCCCCTTGACGGTCCTGGGATTTCTCTCTGCTTCTACGTTTGAGATAGCTCTTCCTTATAGCCAGGGGAGTGGCGACTCGATCAGACCAGTCCCCTCTATTCATGCCTCGCACCCCTTGTTCTCATCGTCCTGCCCACGCATTTCGTGGGCGTTACAGAGACATGGATAAAAGAGCCATAGTAAGAGATTTCGCTCCACCACACCACGTTTTCCTCATAGCTTCCTGGAAATAACGTGTCATGTAATGAAGTGTCTTCACTTGAATGTTCCGAGTAGTGAGGAAACGCTGTCCATCGAGGATGGTAGGTGTATTCTTAAACTTTCTTTGTCACTGGCTTATCATAAAGCATTCGATTAGTGGCACGTCAGGAGCCCTCATGATGCAGCGGGTTAGGTACTGGGTTGGTAACCACAAGGTCTGTGGTTTAAACCCACCGGTGACTCCACAGATGAGAAATACGAGGCTGCCAGCTCCCATAAAGATGAACCGTTTCAGGCGCCCTGCAGAGCAGCTTGACCCTGTGCTACGGGGCCGCTACGAGTCAGAATCTACTCAATGGCAGTGGGTTGGGTTTCAGTGAGGCGAGCCTGTTCAGATTTGAGACTTGGTGGCACTGTTAAAAAGTCTTCTCTGAGAAGAAGTTCGGATTTATCCTTTTGATGTTCCTTAGCAGAGTGAGCTGGGTGATCCAGTCGATCCTATTTATAGAATTCCCTTGTCTAGAAAACACTCACCCACAAACGCAGTCACATGCACACATGCATCTTCAGTGGCATCCATGGAAGCACTGGGGTCCTCCTTTACTAGTCTCAGTAATGTCTTTTCCCTGAGCGCGGGAGCAAGCGTGTCTGGGGACGTGTGCACGAGTGTGCACAGGCAAACCACATGCACACACGGGTGGGTTTTGCTTCCAAGTGGCGCCTTTGTTCTGCAAGTGCGACCCCCAGCTCTGGCTTACATTGCTCCGAGTTTGGCTTCATTCAAGTTGCTTGTGAGTTTTAAATGGTTAATCCCCTTAAGAAATTAGAGTTACAGTCCAGTGGCAGAGAAACGGAGGAAGGAGACGTAGCAGGGCGGGTATTATCTCCTCCCCCTCCTTCCCTCTCTCTCCTAGAAGCCCCGTGCGATCCATCGACGACGGTAAATATTTCATGTGCTTTGCATATCAGCCCCGCGTTCCCTTTGTGAAGTCTGGTAAATGGAATGTAAATCCCCGAGTCGTCCAGACAGTAAAACGGCATTATTTGATGTTGCATCACATAAACATGCAGATTCGATTCCCCGCTTTCCTCCGACTGTAAAAACAAAGTTTTTAAAGTGGTTAGCCATACCTGGAAATGTAAATGCACTCGCCTAATGTAATGCCAGAGAAAAATTAAGACAAATGATACCACATCGCTGCCACAGACTGCGGCTCGTACAAAATTCACTTTAGTTATTATGCTGTGAGCGCGGGCTCGGCCCGGCCTCTGTGAATGCACAATTTATGTTGAATGCAACATGAATCATTTTAATAGACCCAGCAAAAAGTCCCCAAAGTCGATTTTCAAATTATGAACCTTGGAACAGAATATAACAACAACCAACAACAAATAGTTCCAACTCGACTCTGAGCTGTGGGCCAACTGTTCACTCAGGATGCCGGCAGCTCGCCGGCCGAGGGGGCTGCAGCCTTCCTAACCGGATGGCAAAAACACGAAAACAAAAACAACAAAACCACAGAAATGGGATTTTTTTAAATGGTGTTTTTTCTGGCCATCATTCTGCTCAATTATTTTCACATTTGTGTAATCAAGATATTCCCAAACAGAGAATTGAGTTGTATATTGTTTCTAATTAATTATATGTATTATAAATCCAAGAATTAATTTAAATGACCCAGTTTCCACAGAGAAAAAGCCACATTGTTTTTAAATAGCTAACTAAACAAAATGCTAACCCATATGGGAGAAATTTCCAAAGAAGTAAAACCACCCACCAAGAAGACAGAAAAGCCTCCCAAAAGAAAGAAAGAAAATGAAAATCGTTTAATCATATCTGAACAAGATCAGGAAAATTAAATTGGGGAGATGGGTGTATATATATGCAAATATGTCTGTGTGTATATGTATGTATATACCCACATATATGTACGTACACAAACATACACACGGGTGCGTATAAAATGTATGCCATATTGTTATATATAATATACTATCATGAATGTTATTTATTGTGATCGTATATTATAAATATCTGGAGGCATATTTATTCATCCTTGGAGAAAGTACATGCTGAGATGGACAGATATGACAGGACACCCAAAGATGGAGACCAGGAAGGGTCTCCAGGTGCCCCCAGACCGACATCATCAGCATCACCTGGGAACTTGTTGGCAATGTCACTCCTTGGCCCTTTACCCAAACCTACTGGACCAAAAACTCGGGGGGGGGGGCGCTGTGTACTCTGTTGTCACCCACCCTCTAGGGCACATCGGGGCCAGCCAGCACTTGAGAACCTGAAGCTCTGTTTCAGAAGAGCCTGCATGGGCCCAAGGCTGAGCTTCCTGAGGTTTCCAGGTGTATCAATTCTGTTGATCTCTGTAGGGCGGGCATGTGGGGCATGAAGGGCCTGGTGGGAGTCAACAGGCAATGGTGGAGACTGGGATCACCGTGGAGGGCTCAGCTCCCACAGGCACGTGGGAGAGAGCACGCTCAACCCCAGCTCCAGGAGCTCAGGCCCATGCAGACAAGGGATGTTTCTAAATAGGGGCATTAGCTGGAGTGCCCCTGTGTAGCTGAGTCCAGTGTTTACCAAAGTGGGCGATAGCACCCTCTGGACTGTCACTGGGATGATGGGGGGGGGGGCTGCCAAAGTAATGCCTACACTTGATCCTGGGTGATGGGCTAAAGGGGAGGCAAGCTTTTAGTTGGCAGGAGCACTGGGGCTTTTTATTCTGAAAAGGGGTACAGTGGGCCAAATAAGTTTGGGAAACTATGATCCAGACCTTCTTGCCTCTTGCAAAGGTCTTGGCTGGGAAGAGAGAGGTCTCACAAGATGCCACACAAGGCCACCCAGAAGCCAGTTGGTGATGATGGCTGTTTCTTCTACTTAAAGGAAACAAAAACTATCTATATAAAGATCAATTTTTATGTAAAAATAAAGACAAATTTTATGTTAAAATAAAGATCAATTTTTATATAAAAATAAGTGACAGGGGTCAGAAGTCTTTCTGGAAAATAGATGGACGTCCGTGTAGTTCCTGTACCTTGTATACATGTGCCGTACTCACTGCCGTCACCTTCTCCAACTTTAAACACCACACGACCCATTTCAGTTTGTGAGTTCACGTTTTTTAAACAGGCAGAGTGGCAACCATGCACATTGTCTCCCCCTCCTCCCCCACCTTGTAGGGAGATAGACACTCATCTCCTGTTCAACTTCTTTAGAGTGTGGGTAACTGAGTTAAAGCACACACAGAGAGAGTTGTTGTGTAACACCATTATCAAAACAAAACAAAAGCGAGCAGTTCCATTGCTGTAAGATTGTCTTCGATATTTGTTTGTTTTGCTCGCTTTGGGGGGTAAACTGTCTCTGTGTTAAATTGTTTTATTATTGTTACCTTCAAGGAGTTAAGGGCATATAAAATATTCTCTCAGAGCTGTATTCTGTGGTTGACCCAAACAATCTTTCTCGAAAGAGGATGATTGCTTTGAGTGAGACATGGCACAATATACCATCTATTTGTTTTAGAAAACTAAAGTGCAAAGTCCGTGAGTCAGACTCACCAATAGTAGAGTAGTTGTCTTATTTTAAAACTCTCACTTTCATTCCTTCCCTTAGTTTTAAAAAATCTTCCTGTTTTTTCTTTTACTATTTTTAGAACATTTTGTTTTGTCATGCATTCTTTCCTTCATAAAAGGTAACCATGTGTTAGGTTAGTTGTCCAGAGAAGCAAATCCATGATGATTATATATGTATGTATATAGAAAGAGATTTATATCAAGAAATGCCTCAAAGTTGTGAAAGTGGGCAAGTTCAAGTCTGTGGGTCTGATGGTAAGCCAGGCTTCTCCTAACTCATGTAGCTGTGGAGCAGGATGACAAAACCGGAAGATCATAAGCTGGTGGAATCAGAATGAGTGAAGCCAAGGTCAACAAGCTGCTGAAGGCTCCTGAGATTGGCAGGCAATATGGCAGGAGATCTATGAGACAGATGCGGGATCCCGATCCAGCAGAAGTGACAAGCGTTCCCACTAAGCCTGTTTAAAAAAGAGGAGACTTTCTTCCAATTACATCAAAGCTGTGACCTAATCTAGGGGGATTCCCTCCACCACAACTTCTGGCTGCTCACAAAGTTGCTTACATTATGTTAGATTTCATCATGGAATCATTGCATTGTGTTAGATCACATCATGGGGGATGTGTTAGTCTGGGTTAACTAGAGAAACAAGGTCATAGACACTCATATGAGTATAAGAGAAAGTTTTATATCAGAGAGTAATTATACATTAAGAAAACATCCCAGCCCAGTCCAGATCAAGTTCATAAGTCTGGTATTAGCTTATAAGTCCAGTACCAGTCTAAACATTCTTCTTCAGACTCATGAAACACATGCAATGATGCCGAATGCAGGGTGATCACAGGCCACTGGGTGGAAAGTCTTGTGAATCCAGTGGTATTGTAAGCATCTCAGCGCTGGCAGGGGCCTCCACGTGGCTTCTCCATTTCTGAGGCTCTGGCTGCCATCAGCCTATCTCCATGTGACTTGTCAACAAGCATCTCTCGCAGGGACTGAGCTGAGAGTTTGTCTCCTGCCTCCAAGGAGGAAATACAGGAGTTCCCCGAATCCTCAGGAGAAGGCCATACCAACACAGAGGCCTCATTGGCTATATCCTGCTTGACAGGCTAGAATACACACACACTCTCTCTCTCTTTAAATTAAATATTGTCTTTAGTGAAATATCTATTCAGTTTTACCCCATGTACTCTTAATCCTCAAATTGACACCAGATTATATAACTACCAAAGGAGATTACTGGCAAATACTGAGGTCCATGGCCCCGCTACACTGATGCAATGCCTGCCTATCACAATGCACAAGGAACCCTGGTTTCAGGTTACAGTGCTAGGCTTCAAACCAAAAGGTTGGTAGTTCAAACCCATCAGCTGCTCCATAAGGAAAAGATAAGACTCTCTTCTTGTTAATGTTTGCAATCCTGGAAATGGTATGGGTATTTGTACTCTGTCCTATAAGGTCAATAGGGAGTTGAAACAGACCCGACAGTAGCGGGTTTTATAGTTGCATAGTTTAGAATCATAGACTTTTATTTTTTTAAAATAGAGAAACTCAACACCAACTCCAGTTCCTCCTGTCCTGCGGTTTTAATGGATTCACTTGGCCTTCCTTTCCATAGCTTTAAGGTATCACATTTACACTGCTTCTTCCTGATTTTTCCAGTTGGCCTGACAGTACCAAGCATTGGATTGCTCAAAGGTCAGTGGTTCAAACCCACCGGCCCCTTTATGAGAGTACGACGAGGCTGTCTACTCCCAACAAAATTTACAGTTTGGGAAACTTCCAACAGGGTCACTCTGAGTGGTAATCAACTCAACGTCAGTGAGCATTTGGTTACGTGTTACCTGTGGACTTGTTGCTATAGGAAGAGCTCCCCAGACATGGCAGATTGTGGCATTATTGTCCCTCGTCTCACTTCCTGTTCCCCGAGCTTAGTTTCCTCCCAGGATCTGCCCGTTGCTTCTCTCCATGCTGTCAGTATGTTGTTGTTAGGAGCCATCCAGTCAGCTCTGACCCATAGCGACCCTGTGCACAACAGAACGAAGCGCTACACCACCGTTCCTAAGCCTGTCAATACATAGCTATGTAAGAAACCCAACCCAAACCCACCCCCGTCAAGTCGATTCCAACTCATAGCCACCCTTTCAAACGGGGCATTACTGTCCATGTGGGTTTCTAAAACTGTAGCCTTTATGGGAGCAGAAAGCCTCCTTTCTCCGCATGGTGATTTCGAACTGCTGATCTTGTGGTTAGCAACCCAACATGTCACCACTATGACACTAGGGCTCTTACAACTATCTAAGAATATTGTAATTTAATCTTTTATTTTGAACAGGGTGACAGTCTACAGAACAGACCCACAGTGTTCTACTCAACAATTCATACACATTTTGCTGTGGTCCTCGATTGCACGCCTCACACTGTAGCATCACACGTGCGTCCCACCTCCCCCCAGTGTTTCCTATTCCCATGCCTTCTCTGCTAGCGCTTCCAGGCTTCTCACCTGTGTCCTAGGCTGCATGCTGCCCTTTTGACCTCAATGACCACCTTCACCCCCACTTCCAGGACTTTGAATTCCACCTACATGTTTTCCAATCGAGGGCATTCACACCCCAGAGACAAAACCACCACTTCCTTCACCAGCTGGCTTGAAAGGGTTTGTGAAAACAAGTCACTAGGCTGTCCCCAACCTACAGGAAGTGTCAGAGCAGCAACGGCACCACACTCTCCTCCTCTGGCGCTGGGCCACCAAGGGCTGGGGAGCAGATGACAAGCATGGAGTGGGCGCTCTGGCCCAAAGCAACTGCTCAGCACTTGTGGTCATGTGTCCCGGGAACCGAGAGGCCCTCTCCACTTCTGTTGACTTGTCCTTGGTGTTCTCCTTCCACCTTGAGCCTTGAGGGGGAGCAGAGGCACTCCAGGATTTTGGACTGTCCCTGCGACTGCGTGCCCTCCTGGGCGCCCTCTGTACCCTCGGGGCACACCTTCCCGTTATCACGGGCCTGCCACCATGATGCGGGGCTGGCTGAGGAAATGGATTAATCATCCACAGCCACCACCGTGGATACTTGCTTCTGGGCACATTAAGCGGTAGGTGCACCGGTCCTCATTTTTCTCATCCTTCCATTTCCATATTAATTCTCAATCCATCATTGACGGCTAGCTGTCAACAGGAGCCATTTTTGGTGGAACCCAATGATGTATGTCCCCCGTTTTCAGACTCTTCGCATCTCATTGTATAAAGCAGGGCTCCAAGCAGGGTCTTAATGCTTCTGGGTACGGCCCCCTTGGGCTTTCCTAATGGCAAAGCTAGCACAGGTGCTGCAGGGAGGTGAATCGTTAAAGGGACGGGACATGCGCATGTGGCTTCATGTATGTTTTGCCATGTTTTCCCCTGGATCTGAACCCTGCAAAAGGCAGCAGGGCAGCTGCTGTTGAGATGGCCACACCGAATGTGAATGCCTCAGAGGCGAACTGCCCTCCCTGTGGAAGGCCTAGCTGTTGTTGTTGGTTCTGACTCACAGCGACCCTGTGAAAACAGAAAGACACACTGCGCGGCCCGGCACCGTGCTCACACTTGTTGTTGTGTTTGAACCCACTGTGCAGCCTCTGTGTCAACCCATCTCCTTGAGGCGCTTCCTCGTTTATGCTGCTCTGCCAGTTGACCAAGCACGATGTCCTTCTCCAGTCCATGGATGCTCTTCTCCTGACGACAAGTCCAAAGTGTGCGAGAGGAAGTCTAAGCATCGTGCGTCTAAGGAGCATTCGGGCTGCATATCTTGTACTTTCCTGTCTGTGGATGTCAAGTCTCTCAGAAATAAATCACTAAGTCTTCCTTCCAAGGCACCTTGAAGACCCCCGTCGCTCAGTTAGGGGGCGGAGGATATCCACGCTTCACGCAGCTCAGGGCCTGCTTCATGGTCATTCATTCAGGATCTGACCTTTGGTGCTGACAGCTTGTGAGTAAAATAACTCTGCCTCTTTGGACCACATGGTAGTGGATGAAGAGCAGTGTGTTGTAAGTGTATTAAAATTAATTAATTAAAAATTATGTATTTACTGTTCTCTGGCCATCTGAGATAATCACATTTTCAAACAAAGAATAAATCTTGAATTTACACAGACTCTAGTTCTTTAGATTTTCTTTTTCAGCAATTTAAAAAACATGAATCAGGTAGAGGTTTTACATTTTAGTTCCTCAATTTTTCATTCAACTGTTTAAACTACTTTTCAAACCCCTTAATAGCTGATCTTACCCCTTCATCATTTTCCCCTTCTTCCTCAGGTGGATTTCCATCTTCCCCAACAGCCAGGCTCATGCCTGTCATCCTTCTGGCCTGTTGCTTCATCTCTTCTCCTCTGCCCTCCCCTCCTTGGTAACCTCCAAAGTGTGTGCACTTTGTCTTGGTTTCTTCTTTCTGCCAGTGGTCTCAGACAATATTTGTTCTTTTGTGATTGACTAATTTCACTCTGCATAATGTTCTCCAGCGCCATCCAGGCCACGAGGTACATCCAGGTTTCATCATTTTTTTATTTTTATCGAAGCACAGCATTCCATTGTATGTCGGTACCCAGGTTTCTTTATCCATTCTTCTACGTTAGCATGGGCATTTAGCTTGTTTCTATTTTCTTGCTATTGTGATGTGAACAGTGCTGCCATGAACGTGGCGTGCATTTATCTGTTCATGCTATGACTCGTACGTCTTTAAGGTATTTACCCAGCTGTGGGATTGCCGTGCCCAGTGGAGTGTCTATTGCCAGTTGTTGGAGGCAGTGCCATATTCCTTTCCACAGTGGTTGTATATGATTGCAGTCCCAACAGCCACCTGTGAGGGCTCCGAGCCCTCTGCATTTGTTGTTCTTGTTTGTTTTTTAACATGGGCTGTCCTTAGCAGTGTCTGGTGGCATGTCACTGTTTTTATCTACATTTCCCTGGTGGCTAGTGATCACGAGCATTTCTTCATATGGTTGTTAGCCATTGTGTGTCAACTTTGGTGAACTTGTATTTCTCCATTAATTTGTTTTGGTAGATACATATTTCTTATTGTGGTGACATACAGACCACAAAACTTGCACCAAGTAGAGAGCTACACAAACAAATACAGCGACGTTGATTACTTTCTTCAAATTGTGAAGCCACTTTCCCATCCACATGGCAATCACTGCCTTTGGCTTTGGCAAGTTTCTTTTGTGCCAAGAGTGATGATGGTGGTGGTGGTGATGTTGATGTTACGGCTGCTGCTGCAGGTCTGAGTAGACAAGTTCAAATCTCATGCTCCCACGTTTTCCCTTTCTTTGACTTTTTTACTTGTCCTTTTCCACTGTCCCCATGGTCCTTGTCCCCATTGCACCCTCTCCCTCCCATGTCACTCCTCCCACCAGCTACTCCAGAGCTCCATCACCACTCTTCATCCTGTGGTTGGAATCCATCTTCCTGAAGACAGAGGGTGAAGGTGTGTGTTTAGTGCATTTCAGCAGGCTGAGCAGCCCCATGCAGGTGCAGAGGGGAGTGGCCGTCCTCATGCATGAATGGCAGGGCCCTGACAGGATGATGAATCCGCTGGGCTCTGAGGACTTGGGGAGAGGAGCAGCTCTCTGTGTCCTAATGGCAGTAGGACCCCACTTGCTTAATTTCTCTGAGACCTGCATTTATTAATTTCATGGCTTTCATTTATTTCTTATTGAAAGGCACTTGCTTAGGAAAACACGCCATGTCAACGTAGCTCAGAATGCCCCTTTCCAAAGAGTTCCCAGCACAGAAGCCTGTAGTACCAAAATGACCTCCCTGGGCCTTTGTTTCTGCTAACAGAGCTGCATCAGGACCAGGCTGTGTTCAGATGGATGCAGGCAGCATCCCACGCCTGAGTATCTATTGGCTTCACTTCTAGGAGCCGTGGCTACATCCCACTCCTCATCCTCATACACATGGGCCAAGTGAACCAAGTGTGGCCACACACAGGTACCGCCCTTCCTGGGTGAATCCCATTCCCGTTCCAGTTTCCCCACTCACCTGGTGTCTCGACCAGACCAAAATCTCCTTCCCTAGTCAAAATAGAAAGAGGTCTGGTGGTGCTGGCAGGTAAGCGTTGGGCTACCACAAGGTTAGCAGTTCAACTCCACAAGGTACTCCAAAGGAGGATAATGAGGCTAGCTAAAGATGAACAACCTCTGAGAACCCATGTAGGGTCACTGTGAATTAGAATGGACTCAATGGCAGGGAGTGTTAAAAACAAAGAAGACCATTCCCTGAATCAACCCTGACACCTGGCATTAGACAGACCCCTGTGTACATTGGAGTGGAGTTGTGCGCCACGGGGTTTTCAACACCAGGCATTTTTGAAAGGTGAACCCCGTCCTTCCATCTGAGCTGGCTCTGAACGTTCCAACCTCCCACCCCTGAGTTAGCAGCTGGGCATGCTAACAAACTACCTGTACCTTCCAAAGACTTCTAAAACACAGTAAAGCACAGTTGCTCATCTGACAGGCCCCAGTTTATTTGATGTACCCCAACCCAAGGGTCCTGACCACCACCCTTCCTAGCTGTGTGAGCTTTGGAGTTCTCCAAGCTTCAACAGTGCTCCCACCCAAAAAGGGCAGTTACTAAAAGTCCCCACTTCCAAAGGCAATTCCAGAAATATTAGTACACCATGCATCTAATGTCCCTGGAAGATTGTCCAGAAGGTCGTTAGACCTCACAAAGTGTATTGTGATCATGGCTGTTACTAGTCTGATGAATCCTATTGGTCAGCAGACAGTGTGTAGACTGTGAGGGTTGATCTCAGAATCATAGAATGCTGTAGTCCTCTCACAACTGAGCTCTCTGGCCAACATGTGCATTCGTCAACCCTCACAGGGGCTTTCAACCCTGGTACATGGGGTTGTTAGATTTAAATACAGTGATGTAAGGGAAGTGCCTTACCTAGTCTGTAATACAGGAAGACACTTAGCAAAGACCCCCTATCCATTCACGCTGTCTTCTTTAAAGCTGAAAGTAGAGTGTGAGTATTGGATATGCACCTTGGTCATTTTAAAGGGACATGGTTTGGGCAGTTGACACATGTTGTTTGCTTGCTTATCTGTTTACTTTGGGTTTGCTCGGTTTTAACAACACCCCGAGGTAGAAATCTATGCACAACAAACTGTATCCATTTGAAGTATACCACTTGATGGGTTTTTACAGGTGCGCGCACACACACACACACACACACACACACACACACAACCACCACTACCAACAAATACAGAACATTCTCTTCATGTGAAATCTCTTTTTCAGTCCTTCAAACTTTCCATCCCTGGTCCTCAGGGAACCCTGGTCTGCTTTCTGTCACCATCAATTTGTTGGTGTTTGCTGGAATATTATGTAAATGTAATTATTATGTTGGCTTCTTTTACCCAATGTAATGGTTTTACAGTTCATCCTTGCTCATGAACACACGGATGAGTGGCCGTTCCTTTTTATTGCTGAATAGTATTCCATTGTGTAGATAAATTACAGCTTGTTTATCCAGTCACCTATTACTAATGATTTGGATTGTTTCCAGCTTTTAGCTCCTGTGAGTGGACCTCTTTTGTGAGTAGAACAGCTATAAAGATTCACGTACAATTCTTTGGGGCATCTCCTTGGAGTGGGATGGGCAGATATGTTATTCTGGATTCTCTAGAGAAGCAAAACAAATGATACTCATATGTGTATATATGTGACATTTATAGCAAGAAAATGGCTCAGACAGCTATGGAAGCAAGCAAGTCCAGCTGAAGGCTTTGAACTTATGTAGTTTTGTTGGCTCATGAACCCAAGATTAGCAAGAAGACTCAGGCTGGCTAGTGCAGAGGTGAATGAATCCCAGGTTATCATTTTAGGCTTATGACTGCAGAGGCAAATGAATACAAAGTCAGCAGGTAAGATGGCAAATAGTTCACTCAAGTTCAAAGAATCAGAGGTCAAGGCGATAGATAGATGCAGGATCCAGACCAGGCCAAAAAACACAAAAAACAAAACAAAAAAAACCCAAGCAAGCAAGCTTTCCAAAGTATCCATTTACATAGGCAGTAGGCCACACCCCCAGAAAATTTACTTTCTATTGAATCTAGGCTGTAACCTGAATAAGGGGTTTGCATTCCACCCTAATCTTCTTTCCGTGAAGTGGGTGCTCATAGCAGACCTGATTATGGATCCGATTATACTGTATTAGGTCATATCATGGAGGATTACTCGGTCTTAACTGCCAATCCACTGAGGATCCTGACTTAGCCAACTTTACACAAAACTTAATACCTCAGTGGGCCAACAGCAAGGGATATTCAACTTTTTAAGAGGCCACCAAGCAATTTTCCAAAGAGACTGTATATTCTAGACTCCTGCAAGCAATGTTTATGAGTTCTGGTTCCCCTACATCTTTGCCAGTATGTGGTGTTATTGATCTTTCAAATGATTTGTTTCATTATGTAGTGGAATCTCATTGTAACTTTATTTTTCTGGGTCTCTGAGACTAATGATGTTGAGTAGCTTTTTATATGCATATTGGCCATATTGTTCCCTCTTTCGTGGCAACAAGAAAAAGAAAAGAAACTTTTGGAGATGTACATACTGTAAATTCTACCCCTGGAAAGCATTTGATTCTGTGGTGTTTAGTGTATTCGCAGAACACCCATCACTACAATTAGGCCATGGCTTCTTTTAACCACCTGCCTTCTTCATTATTTTCTCTGGGTCCTTTCCCTTATTCCCTCATGGAAACATAAGGGACCACATTTCCTGTTAGGACCCTTTCTTTCCCTTCTGGGACCACACCCATTCCCAAGATTGAAACCACCAAATCTGTATTGTTCTGACTTCCCCATTTGAACATCCAGTTCTGAGTAGCCTAGCAGCCAGGGCATACTGGATACTAAGCCCCAGGCTACTTACTCACCCACAGACTGGTGGTTCAAACCCACCAGCTGGTCCAGAGTAGAGATGAGGCATCCGTCTCCATAAGGATCTCCAGCCTTGGGAGCCTGTCCCACATGAGTCTGTATTGACTTGACAGTGGGGCTTTTAGCCTCAGTCTTTTGGTCCTAGGTTATCTACATTTGCATATGTCTTCAAACCCACCCTAACATCAGCAGCACCCCTCCCCTCGACCCCCTCAACCTCCCCCTCAGACCCACCCACTTCCTCTCTTGGGGGGGGGTGTCACATATATTTGTACCTTTCCCAGGTTGACACTCAGTTAATATTCATATAAACAAACAAACAAACTTGTTTTCTCCAGATTCCCTGAAAATATGCTTCACTTTTATCAGCCTTAGAAATTTATTGCATTACTAACTTATTAAAGGTCAAGAAAAATAACCTCTCCTCTAATTCACGAGGCTACCAAACAATTGCCCTGGCTATTTCCGATTATAATTTTGAAAATATTTCTAACTCATGTCCCCTTTCCCCCTTATCTCCATCTAAAGCTTTTCTGGAAGGAATTCAATTTCCGATTTCCTTAATGCTCCTTAACTGTTGTACCTATCTTAAAAGCGGGTTTCCCATAAAACAATATGGATTGTGGCCTCATTCCTTTAACAGGGCAAAAGCTTGCCTGAAAGGACGGGAATAAGACTGTCTTAAAACCGTGGCCACGTTTTAATGGAGTATAAGCCATTTTCCTTCAAAACACATCATTGTGCCTCTGCCAGCTCAAGTCCCCCCAAAAGCTGAAATTTAGTCATTCAGATTTGCAAATGGTTTTAGGGTGTGTGTGTGCTTTTCTCAATTGTTCCTGAGCATTGAGGTCAAAGCAGAGACTCTTAAAATCTAGAGACCTCATGGGGCCGCCTAAATAACGTGCTGGAGCTAGGTCCCTCTCCTCAGCAGGGAATGGAGCCACGTACTGTGACCATAAACAGAGAGGGTTGTAGGCAGAGGAATCTGATCTGAAAGGTTACCTGTAATAAGAGCAGTCCCTCTCTGCCAGGGCCATTTATATCCAAGACAGATGCCCTTGCAGAAAGACTGAGGGTGTGGTGGGGGTCAGGGGTTGGGGGAAACAGGTGGCTGAAGCAGGGAAGAGGAGACGGGCTAATGAAGAGCTAAATCAATCTGGAGATAGATGCCTGGTAGAGAGTTGGGAAAGAGGACCAGATAGCTACAACTAGAACACCTGGTGCATGCATGCGTGCGTGGGTGTGTACCTGAGTGCATTGATGGGTTAGTGGTGGCAACTGGGAGTCAGAAATTGGGCAAGATACTGGAGCAGAATGGGCCAACAGAAGAGAATCTGAAAGCCGGGCCTGGGACCTGTTGCAGGTTGAGCTGGGGGTGAACATGTCATAGGAGCGCCCCAGTAATGGTTGCCTGTTCTTGTGACCATATTCATTGCATGTCCTTATTTCACCATCCCATCCCCCGCCTCGACTGGGAGGGGCCATGGTGGGGTCCCCATCAGCTGACTGTGGCATCTGATCTGACCGCACAGGTGACTCTGACACAGCACCTGGCAGTGCCAGCCGTGTCTGGTTAGCTGTCGGGTAGCTTGAGCCTGGATGGCAGCAGACACCCAGCACAGTTCTCCCTGCTGCCAACCCACGTGTGCAGTTGTTTCTGGTGATTGAAAAGACACTCAGAGCCCAGGTGTCATGGATGAAATAGTACTGCCTTGGGGTGTCGAATCCGGCAGGGAAATAATTTTGAGGCAACTCAGTGATCGGAAAACAATGAATCCTAAGTTTGAGCTGTATTGATCGTGCTTTTCCAGGGCTCTATTTTCCTGCTCATACTCTCCTGGCCCAGAAATAATCCCTACTCACTTTGGGCTCTGTGTTGCGGGAGCGAATTCTTCCCTCACCTGTGTATTATATGAACACACGTATAATATGTGTACACAAGCAAACGCACTGCTTTTGATTCTGTTCTGACTCATAGTGACCCCACAGGACCGAGGAGACCTGCCCTGAAGGTTTCCAAGACTAACTCTTGACAGGAGTAGAAAGCCTCTTCTTTCTCCTGCTCAGCAGCTGCTGGGTTGAACCTGACCACCTATGATCGCAGCTTTATGCATAACCCACCGTGCCCGCAGGGCTCCTAGAATACAGATGCCTGTGTATACAGACAAGTATGTGACCACTTTCAACCCAGATGAGCTGGTTGCTGTACTCACAGGAGTAGTTCTTTTCATCTGGATGAGCTGTGGTTCCTGGCCTTATTGCTTCACTAAGTGGACCCCATAATCAATGCTCATGGAAGCAGCAGTCAAGAGAGCAAAAGATGTATTGCATTGGGTAAACCCACCGCACAGATCTCTTTAAAGTGTTGCAAAGCAAGGTTACTTTGAGGACGATGGTGCACCTGACCCAAACCAGGGTATTTTCAATCACCTTGCATCCTATGGAAGCTGGGCACTGAGGGAGGAAGACCGAAGGAGAAGAATTGATACATTTATAATTGTGGTGCTGGCAAAGAATCTTGAAAGTACCATGGACTGCCAAAAGAGTAAGCAGATCTGTCTTGGAAAAAGTCCTTATAGGCAAGAATGGCAAGACCAGTCCCTGGAGAAGGACCTCATGCTTGGTAAAATAGAGAGGCAGCGAAAAAGTGCAAGGCCCTTGACAAGACATCTTGACACCGTGGCTGCAACAATGGGTTCAAATGTAAGAACAATTGTGAGAGTGGCACTGGGTGGGCAGTAGTTGGTTCTGCTGTACTCCAGGTTGCTATGCGTCAGAACAAACTGGGTAGTACCGAACAACAACAGCAGCTTCATTTGCATTGACTTAGTGATGCATTGTAAGCCTGTCTTTCGTGCCCACATATTTTCTTCCTTACCATTATTTTCAGTGGCAGGGCGATATTCTAGTGTAGGGAAGTACCCTCCCTCCCTCCTGCAGTTCCGGACCCAGCCCTCTCTCCAGAGACTCTTAGGAGCTTCTTGGCTCACAGGGCTCACTCTGTGAACCAGAGTTGATGAGAACCTTTGGTTCTTCTCACTTCTTAAGACTTTTCTCCCATTTGGAGAAAGAGATTTCTACTGAATTCACTTGGTTACAAGTGGGGAAGATTAGACATTATCTCAATGAACCCCTAGAGGCTGAGCAGTTGTTGGGTTGATGATCTCCACTTATAGATGTTCATGTGGTGTTTCGAAATGGCCTGCGAAGGCTCCTCCATCCTCCCCACGGCACCATGTAAATATCAACGACACACACCGTGTCACCCTGCGATGGCCATTGTGGGGTGTGTGTGTGTGTGTGTGTGTGTGTCCTAAGGGATCAATCCACACTCCCAAGTCCTACTCCCAGGTTGCAGAACAGAGAGGCCTAATGCTAGCAGCACAGGTCTGGCCAGTCGACGTCACCTGCTTGGGTTGCAGAAGCAAGAACTCATGGCTGAGCCGTTGTACAAGGCACTGTGGGCAGCCCAGCTGCTTTGGTACCGCCAGAGCCGTGGCTGTAAAACTGCGTCTGGGGCACGCACAGGGACACAGGGAATCTGCCAGGCCAGGCTGAGTGGCTTGTCTGCTTCTGTGCAGGCAGGGATGCTTCAAAGAAGGTTTCGGCTTTGGCTTCTGCTCAAAATATTTAATAGCCACTCATGGTCTGGCTCTGACTAGCCAGAACAAATGTTGGCTGTAACTACATATACCTGGGGAATACTGGTCCTGCAATCATCTTCCTTCCTTCCTTCCTTCCTTCCTTCCTTCCTTCCTTCCTTCCTTCCTTCCTCCCTCCCTCCCTCCCTCCCTCCCTCCCTCCCTTCCTTCTTTCCTTCCTTCCTTCCTTCCTCTCTCTTTTAACATACAACAAATATCGAAACCTCCAATGTCTGATGGCACCAGCCCCCGTCTGCCTGGAAGTACGCAGTAGTAGAGCAGGGTGGAGACTGTGGCCAACTTCACAGTCCAGTCCAGTGTTTCC
The DNA here is from genome assembly GCF_050624435.1 of Tenrec ecaudatus. Taxonomy (NCBI): domain Eukaryota; kingdom Metazoa; phylum Chordata; class Mammalia; order Afrosoricida; family Tenrecidae; genus Tenrec; species Tenrec ecaudatus. The sequence continues at coordinate 67,695,676 of NC_134547.1, forward strand.
CAAAGTGGGCGAGAGCGCCCCTGGGGGCAGCCCCGAAAGGATCCAGCGGGCTGCTCAAGCACACAGCTACATTTTATCTTATTATCTTAGATTCTTGACTCCAGTATCAAAGTTTTAATTCCCTGGGGGTGGGAGTTGGGTGGGGGATGGGGGCAGGTAAGGGGGTTGTGCTGATTTTTTTTCCTGAAAAGGGGACAGTGCCTTAAAGGATTTGGGAAACCTGCGCTCTAGGACTAGATTGTGGCCACAGTTGTATACAATGGCCCACAGTGGTCCGATGTACATTGATTGAAATGGGGCCTCTGATGCCACTTGTACTTTTATCACCAAGGGGTTAAGGGAAGCTCAAAATTAAGGGGAAATCAGGTAAACTGGAGGGTGAAGGCACTACCTCCAAGTCTTGTCCTTAGAATCCTGAGCAGCTGCATGGTGTGTGCTGCAGCTCCAGTTCACTCAGTGAGGATCTGTCACCTGGCCCTCGGCACGGTAGCAGGTGCTCGGAGCCAGGCTGGTCCTGCACTTCTGATCCTTGTGGGCCTAAGGGAGAGCAGTGGTACCTTCACCATGCTGGGGGGACTTGGGGATACTTGACTTTGCTTTTGCTTGTACTTGGGGCCAAGTGATTTCCAGGGAATAATGACAGTCTCTGGCTGATGGGAAGGCACGCTTGGTTGGCCCAGCTCCCAGCGGCCTCACCTGTGGCCTTTGACTGGGTCAGCAGCAGGCGTTGAGCTGCAGGCTCCGCAGAGCCTCTCTCTTTGCCGGTGCCCTTGAACGCTGGGGACTCGGGACTCTCGTAAAATTCCTGGGCGCCGGCTTCTTCTGTCCTCGAGATTTCCTTAAGTGAACATCTGTCTAATGTTCACCTCCATTGCTTTAGTGCTTCTCTCACGCTTTCTCCGTTTCCAGACAATAAACTTTATTTTCTTCATAAGAATTCAGTCGACGCAAGGGTATTAGGAGCTTGTTTGCACCTTTTAATTCCTGGATGTTTTCCAGAGGGCTCCTTGCGAGAGGAGTTCTGATGGGTTCGGCTGTGATCCGAGGAAGACAATGCAGCATCGTGCCTGGGCTTTTATCAGTCACCTTCTGCTTGTCAACAGCTGCTCATGCCCACCCTCATCCACCCGCAGAAGCAAGAGGCGTCATCTCTTTTTGCTTGGCACTGAGATACAGCGGTGGTGGCTGGTGTGTGTGTGTGTGTGTGTGTGTGTGTGTGTGTGTGTGTGTTTTGCATGTGGTCAGGTGCACAGGTATGCAACTATTGAACGGAAGCCCTCAGGCTTTGCACATGTTGCCCAATGGCTTTCAAGAGGGAATCAGGTACTTTATTTCATTAATGGCTAAGCAGCCTGCTAATCCGCTCATCGCTGCAGTTTTAATTTCGAGGCTGATTTTTGATGATGTATTGAAAAGCCGTATAAACTGGCAATTACGACTGGAAAACATGTCCCTTTTGGAAGAGACCATTATTTTTCATCTGCTTAGACCGACTCAGCAAGCTGCCTTTTTTTTTTCTTTCTGGTTTTGCTTTTTCTAGCATTTCATTCTCGATCTCCCTGAATTATCGATTGTCATCTGTTCATGGATAGATAAAATGCGTGGTTTGAGGCTGTTCTTATTTAAATCTTGGAAAGATGTTCAATTCCCTGTTACCCTTGATAGGCTTCACCTTCTTCCTCTTCAAGCCATTTCAGGCCTTTCTTTTTTTTTACTTCCATGTTTGGTGTGGTGACCTGGCGTGTTGAAAAAAAGAATCTTTTCATTGTGGAAATTTCACATACACACAAAAGTGGAGAGACTCGCTCGATGAATTTCCATGTTCACATCCCTGTGACCCAACAAACTGGAAACTATTTTTAATTGTTCAGTCATCATTTTCCTGTATGTGCATGAGTATATATTATAAATGCGCTTGTGCATGCATATATAACATACGGATTTATATGTTATGTAAGCATATACAAGTGTATATGCATGCACAATATGTATATTATGAATACTTACATAGATGTACATTTTATATAGTATTTAATCACAAATCAAACTCACTGCCATCAAGGAGATTCCCACTTCATAGCCGTTCTAGAGGAGAGAGTTAAAACTGCCCCTGTGGCAGTTTCAGAGGCTGTAAATCATCAAGGGAGAAAAAGCCTCGTCTTTCTCCCTCAGAGTGGCTGATATGTTTGAACTACTGAGTTTGGGATTAACAGCTCAACTCATAACTCACTACATCACCAGTACACGTGAATGTATATATGTATGTATGTGTGTATACACCCACACATCTGTATATGATGTACACATACATATATGTATAGCCTCTCCTTTTATAGAAAAGGAGATGCCTGTGTGTTGGTTTACCTTTCTTGTATCTGAATGAAACAATTTTGTTTACAATGAGGCTGAGATCTGCCTGAGTCAGGAAGATTCAAAGTCCTGTAATAAAATGGTTGATTTTCTGGGTGGATTTGTGGACCTGTGGGGGAATTTCCACTCCAGGGCAGGGAGGGAAGAGGCAGTGTGCCTCTCCAGTTCATTGTAAATCTCTCCTACCTTAAACCCAACCTCCAGTGGCCTGAACACAGCAGAAACCAGGACAGGGCAGCAGGCCAAACAGATGTTCCTCCAAAGGCTGCCCCGCGGAACAACATCTCCTGCCTGTACTGGATGGGACAAGAGCTGGGCAGCGTGCCCCATCAGTGGTGTAAATGGCATTTTCCAGATGAAGCCCACCATCTGATGATCACACATTTGTTTCCATTCTATTTGCGCCCCCCACCCCAGCTCCCTCTAGTTTTATCATGCTGGCCTAGGAACTGGTTTCTAGATGTTTGAGGGTGGGGGAAGTGATGAGGCTCTTCTGAGCCTGAATGTGGCTTTTTCTTCCCTTGAGGCACGTGAGTCCTCATTGGAATTTGACACGCAGGCCATAGAAGCCCTCTCGGCTGAGGAGCAGCACTGCCAGTGATGGCTAGTTTGTCTGTGTCTTTGTGTCTGTGTGTGTGTGTGTATGGGGGGGCTGTCGGGTCTTCTGGATGGTGTCCTGGTGCCATCAGGGAAGCCCTTGGTATAGAAGAACTTCTGGAGATGACAAGGTGCTTATCTTGGCAGGATGGCATGTATCTTCTTTCTACACACACACGGTGACTACTTTCTCCTCTGATTGATCCATCTGAATACTTTTAGAACCAGGTCTTTATGTAAGAAAATACAAATTGTGTACATAGGCAAAACACTAAAATAAACACGAAAACAACCCCATTGTTCTGGGGTCAGTTCCAATTCCTGGTGACCCTTTGAGGGCTTCTGACACAGTCAGTCTTACAGAAGCAGCAGCCTCATCTTCCTCCTGTGGGGTGGCTAGTGTGCTTTTACCACAACAGCCAGATCACTTACCATCCTATTGTGCAAAAGGACACACACCTGCACACAAGGGGCCTTCAAAAATCTCATGGAAAAGTCTTTCAGCTCCAGTTTATCACAAACTGTTTGCAGTCCCCTCTTACTCATCTGGACGTCTTAATATTGAAAGCCAAACCCAGGTTAGTCTCTTGGGTTGTGTTGCCCTTTGTCGTAACTGATCCTATCTGGCCACCTTTCCAAATGACAGGGTGGTTCAGTGACCCAGCACAACACTGTCATACTAAATGCTTCCCTTATGGTTTAATACAGGCCCTAACCCACAATGCATGAACAATCACTTCCCAGTGTCCATCACATGCCAGTCCTTTGACCAAAAGTTAGCCTTTGTGATGACATTGATGTAACCAAAAATACATATGAAGAAATGCCCCAGGCCACTGGAGATGGAAAGTTAAACAACAATGAGATGTCACCTCTTCCACCACAAAAGTAATAGCAAAGTTTAAAAAAGAAGCAACCACAAAAGGGCAAATATTGTATGAGACTCAAATGCAAAAACCTCACTGTATTGAGATAATGCCAACTCACCGCAACCCTATAGGACAGGGTAGTTTTCAAGACTGTAACTCCTTAAGGGAGTAGAAAGCCCTATCTTTCTCCCTTGGAGCTCCCTGCTGGTTTTGAACTGCTGATCTCGTAACCACTATGCCACCTGGGCTCCTTCTGGACTATTATAAAATGTAAAGAATGGTTTTTCACACTAAAAGAAGCATTCTTTGAGGGTTGCCAGAAGGTCAGGGACGGGAAGGGAAGTCACGGACTTAGAGAATAGACACGGTTAAGTGGAGGGAAAGGCGATATCCAATAAGAAGGTTAGGAAACATTCACAGAGGCAGAGGAGACCCTGTGGAATCTGCAAGAGTCATAGGTAAGAGCCCTGGTGGTGTAGTGATTACGAGCTGAGCTTCGATCCATCTGGTCACCAGTTCAAAACCACCAGCAATTTTCCAGAGAAAGACTGGGTTTTCTACTCCCATGAACAGTTACAATCTTGGAAACCCACCGGGGACCACTTCAAGTCACCATTGACTTGATGGTAGCGAGTTTTGAAATTTTTGGAAATTGAGGGTGTCAAATACTATTTCTGCCTTAGTAGAGTGGAGCCCTGGTGGTGTAGTGTTTACGTTTGGGCTGCAATCCATATGGTCGGCATTTCAAAACCACCAGCAACTCTGCAGGAGAATGACTGGACTTTCTACTCCTGTAAACAATTAGTCTTGGAAATCCATAGTGGGGCCTCTATGAGTCAACTTGGACTTGATGGTAAGGTTTTTTTGTTTTGTTTTGTTTTGTTTTTTGGCTTTAGTGGAGGCAATAAACACTTACTGCCATTGAGTGGACTCATGGAGACCTTCTAGGACAGAGCAGCAGCTCAGCGTCTGTGGGTTTCTGAGACTATATGTAACTCTACAGGAGTAGAAAGCCTCATCTTTCTTCCTTGGAGCAGCTGGTCGTTTCAAGCTGCCAACCTGTGATTTGCATTTCAACTCATAACCACTATGCCGTCAGGGCTTGCTGTGCTAATCATTGGGGTCCCCAAATTACTATGGGGAGCAGACTTACTGAGCAAAGGTCAGGACTTGATATTTTTCACTTAGGACATAAATTAAATAATTTGTTTTTTAACCAACTTGGAAGTGAACAATGGGTTTAAAAGTTAGTATGATTGTGAATTTCTCAGCATTTCCGTTAATGTGTTTGAAATCACTAGTTTGCCTCAAACTTCTCAGATGATAGATGCATATGCCTTTAAAACAATGACATATATTTTCATTAAAGGGGGAAAAGTAACACATAGGAAATGCAGAAATGTGCATGAGAGGCTCTGATTTCTAAAGGATCATAGTTTGGTTCCAGAAGGCAGTAAGAATACAAGCCTCAGTGTTTGGTTCTCTGGTCCTGAGAAGCTCTACATTCCCAGCCTGGGGTACCTAGGGAGACTACCTGGAAGAGGCCACTCCTGAGCTTCTTATTGGTTTGGTGTTGAAATAACATGGGGGCCTGGTTTTATGGTTGGGGGTTGTGGTAGTTACATAATCTTCTGTCAGTTTGATGATTGACAGTGAAGGGGTGGAGTCTAGCCTGTTAATCATTATATAGCCAATGAGACCTGTGTGGGCATGGTCTTCTCCTGAGGATTCTGGGAACTCCTGTATTTTCTCCTTGGAGGCAGGAGACACACTCTCTGCTCACTCCCCGAGAGACACTCTACTGACAAGACACATGGCACTCCGCTGATAGGCCCTGTGCCCTGGGAACTGGAGGAGCCACGTGGAGACCTCTGCCAGCGCTAAGATGCTTCTACCACCACTGGATCCACAAGTCTCTTTGGCCTGTGATCATCCTGCATTCTGCGTCACTGCGTGTGTTTCATGAGTCTGAAAAGGACTTTATAGATTGTTATTGGACATATGGGCTAATATAGGACTTATGGACTTGATCTGGACTGGGCTGGGATGTTGTCTCAATATTTAGCTGCTCTTGTATATACAGCTCTTTCTTATACACATATGAATGTCTGTAATTTGTTTCTTTAGTCTACCTGGACTAGCACAGAGGTATTGCAGGTATTCTGTGAAGGGATGCATGTGCCCATTTTCCAAACTTGCTTCCCGGACACTCATCGGGCCTCATGGTCAGTGATTTCCCTGCATGCTGCTCAGATTCTTGGATTTCAGGGGCTAACAAACAGTTTCAAAAAGATCAAACAAACAACCTAGGACTCCAACTTGCCAAAGAGTTGTTTGCTTTTGTTTTGTGTAAAGTAATGATGTGAGAGACCAAGCGAGAACAACAGCTTTGCCCCAACCAGCTCTGCAACTTTAGACAAGTAAGAGTTGTTCAGTACCAAACGTTGTGAGGCGTTCGTCCATTCATTCATTTCCGCATGGACGGGTGGACATGTGCTGTATTATATGGGTTATACCCTGTCCTGTCGGTCTGTAGACTGACACAGTGCCTGCACCAGTGGACTCAAACATAATAGCTATCATGAGGCTGCTGCAGGACCGGGCCGTGTTTGGTTCTGCTGCAGCTGGGGTTGCTATGAAATGGAACAGACTCAGTGGAACTGAAGAACACCAGCAACAGCAGCATTCATCTCTCCAGATTCATTTCATTGCTCCAATTGTTACATCCTCTGGGGAAGGTCAACCATTTGAACACAGGAGTTTTGCCCTTCTCCTTCCATCCCAATCTGCCCCCTGACCTCCACCTTTTAATTCATGTCACCCTATGGACAACCTGCTCAGGGTCAGATATGTCAGACATTGGCCTAGGAAATGGTAGGGAACCTGGAGATGCCTCAATCTGTACCTTGTCCCCTTTCCACCCTAGAGTGACCAAGACAGGACACAGTGGTGCTGGGGCTGCGAGACAGGGGAAAGGAAAATAAGCCACTGGGGCGATTGCAGGAAGAGCGTTGCTTGCTGTTATTGGGGTAGTGTGTTAGGTTGCGTTGACTAGAGAAACAAATCCAGAGACACTCAGATACCTGTTAGCGGACTTTATTTCAAGAAGTAATTATGCATCAATAAAACATCCCAGCCCAGTCCAGAGTAAGTCCCTAAGTTTGAGAATAGCCCGATGTCTAATAATAGCCCATGAATTCCTCTTCAGACTCACACACATGCAATGAAGCCAAATACAGGGTGATCACAGGTCATTGGGTGGAAACTCTTGTGGCTCCAGTGGCAATGGACGCATCTTCAGAGACAGAGAGAGAGAGAGAGAGAGAGAGAGAGAGAGAGAGAGAGAGAGAGAGAGAGAGAGAGAGCGAGAGAGAGAGAGAGAGAGAGAGAGAGGCCTACCTCTTCTAATGGCAGAATCAAGAGAGAGGAAGTTCCCAGAATCCTCATGAGAAGGCCATGCCCACAAGGAGAGATCATCAGGCTGTGACCTGATTGACAGGCTAGACTCCACTCCTTCATTCTTTTATGAAGTTGACATGAAATTGTGTAACTACCACAGGTAGGGAGGGAAGGGGGGAGTCTTCCCCCACCAAGCAACTCTGCCTAACCCTAGTAAGCACAACTGATCAAGAATGTACTGTGCCTTGAGCCAGAGCTGATTAACCTTTTCCAAGCCACCTGCAATCTCATCGGGAAGGTGTCCTTAATGCGACGATGGTTTCACATTTAGGGAAAGTGGCATCCCAAGATTCCAAGAGGTCCAAATGTAGAAAAGAAGTGATGGGGTCAGGAGGGGTCTTGTTCTGCCCATTCCCATTTACTATGTGCTTTCCCCCAGACTCTCCCGTGCCCCTCCCAGCGTGGGCCAACACTTACACCTTCTGTTCCAGGCTTGGGGTGGGGTTCCTAACTGTCATGGTAACAGTGCTCCCCTAAATCCTATGTCCAGGAGAAAAATAAAAGGACACTTTCATGCAATGGGTTAGAATCCCTGATGGTACAGGGCTGCTAACCGTATGATCGTCAGTTCAAATCCACCAACCGTTCCATGGGAGAAAATTGAGGCTTTCTACTCCCATAAATTATATCCTTGGAAACCTACAGGGGCATTTTGGGTCGAAGTGAACTGGAAGTTAACTGCCCTTTAGGTCAAAGTGAACTGGAAACAACTATTTGGCAGTGAGTTTGTTTTTGGACACATTGTGTGTATGAGAGAGAAGATTCTTCGCCCTGATTTATAATCATTGGATTGGACTGTTTGTATGCATTCCTGTCAATTCCATAGCCTTTTAGAGTTTTGTTCGCTGAGTCCGTGCAAATATGGTGCTTTCATAACTGGGTGCCATGTCACAAGAGGCCCAGACGGCAAGCTGTTCCCTTACTAAATATCCCTGAACACCACCATTAATTTCTTTCTAGTGCGTTTTCATTGTGGTGCTGGCGAAGAATACTGAAAGTGCCACGGACTGTTAAAATGGACAAACCCATCTGTCTTGGAAGAACTATGGCCAGAATGCTTCTTAGAGACATGGATGGCAAGACATCTTCTTACGTACTTTGGACATAGATTCACGCGAGACCTGTCCCTGGAGAGGGCCATCATACTTGGTAAAGCAGAGGGTCAATGAAAAGAGGAAGGCCGTCAGTGAGATGGTTGGACACAACGGCTGCGCCAGTGGACTCGGGCATTGGAACGATTGTGAGGATGGCACGGGATGGGACGGTGCAGTGGTTTGTTCAGCTGTGCATGGACTCCCTCTGGGTCAGAACCAGCTTGATGACTGCTCATGGCATTAACAAGTACCCCTTCTCCTTCTGCCTTCCTTCACTCAGCCTGTTGGAAACACAAAACTGGACACGGGAGATCTCCTCGGGGCCCAGAGCTCGAGCTCTAAAGAGCTCTCCCACATGCAGGTGGCAGGGGAGCCTCAAGGAGGATCCAGGGTGGGGACCCCAGACCTTCCTGCCATCTTGCTTAGATCTGGAAGCTTATGGAAGACTGCCTGTCAATACCACTAACGTCCAACCAGCCAAGTGGATAAAAGGAACCCTTCAGAACAGTGCCTGAGTAATAAACGCTAACATTCTCTGTTGGCTCCAGACCAAACCCCACCCTGCCTCCCCCCTCCCTGCCTCCCATTCTTGTTGTCAAGGTTGAGTTTCCCTTCAGCGCAGTGACCGAGGCCCACATCGGCCTGTGGTTGCCGCGCTCTCTCTGCGGGCCTCCTCCCTAGGCTTTGTGTCGGCGCCCAAGACTATAATTTTATTTTGGGTTTGGATATACTGATTACATTTTAGCTCCTGGTATATTTTCTTACCTGTCAAAGCCATTAAATTTATTTTAATAGTTACTCTACCCTCCTGATAGCCACTAAAAGGGGAATTGGATATTGTCTATCAATTGGCTAGTCTGTGAACTAAGGCTGTATCTAATTACAAGACATTGTACGGTATCTGATTTATTAACCATTTACTGCACTCCATGAAGAGATGGTAGCAAGTTTCCAGAGTGTTGCTTCAGCCTGGCTGTAGCTGAGGGCAGGGTGCCTGGAATATCACCCATCTCACAGTTATTACCTTGTGTCATTTATAATCTTGGATTATTTACCTTGTGTCATTTATAATCTTGGATTATTTTTTCCCCTGCAACAAATAAATCTTTGGGACTCCCTGGGAAAAAAAATAAAGAGAAAAGGCACACGTGCGCGTGCACACACACACCCACCCACCCAACATTTGCGGTTACAGTGTAATAAAAATAAACTGTGTGTCCTGACTGCAGCTGGCATTTATCAGCCTGTTTGAGGGTACTCTTTCTCTCCCTCTCCTGCCCAGAACATAATTTGTCACTTTGTAAATACATTCCAGTCTAAATCCCTGCCAGCATCTGTTAGTGTTTGAAGGATTAACGTGCTCCCCCAGTGCCCGTGTGTGACTCCCGGCACCATTGCGGCATATGATGGCGTGCTTGGGGAGAGTGGTGGAACAGGCTGTCTTCTGCACCACTTTCTACTCCCTCGGCTGCTCTCTCCTCTCTGTTTTTTCTTGTCTTTCCCTTCCTCCCCTATTCTGT